>NW_026623250.1:4305123-4463168 GCF_030028575.1 Malurus melanocephalus | reverse complement strand
AGGAGGGGAGACAGATGAGACCTTGCTGTGGTCTTCAAAATTATCATGAGGGGAGGAGCAGGGGCAGACACTGGTTTCTCTGGTGACCAGTGATAGGACCCAAGGGAGTGGCCTGCAGTTGTGTCAGGGGAGGTTTATGTTGGATRTCAAGGAAAGGTTCTTTACCCAGAGGGTGGTTGGGCACAGGAACAGCTCCCTACGGAAGTGGTCACAACACCAAGCCTGACAGAGTTCAAGGCTTTTGGACATTTTGAGCATTTGGACAATGCTCTTTGGCATATGGTATGTTTCTTGGAGTTTTCTTTTGCAGGGTCGGGAGTTGGACTTGATGATCCTGATGAGTTTGTTCCAGCTCAGCCTATTCCATGATTTTATGATGTAGGGAGCCTGAACTCCATTAATGCTTACTGCACTGTAACAGAACTACAGTATTGTATTAGGAACACGTATGACTGACTGCTTGTGACTGACTGCTGGGTGCTGTGGTCTGGGATCCAAATGTACTCTAGAGTAATGTGAATGTATATTGTGTGGGACTATGGAAGCACCAAAGGAAATCTAATGACTTAAATAAATAAATGTGAAAGAAAGCAAATATGCTCTGTATCGTAATGCCTTTATCATATGATTCATTACTAAATGCCTTTATCATATGATTCATGTAATTTGTTTTCAACAAATTTTCAACAGTTTTTGTGTTGGTAAGTAGTAAGTATCTGCTGTGCTTGTTGGGGTTTGATATGTGCAAGAAGATCCACTGAGGTGTTGGTTCTTTGTTAAAAGTGCTGAATCCTTTGAAAACTGTGGAATGAACCCATCAGGGGAATGTATCTAGTTAGAATCATAAGAAAGTGGAGTGTGATTATTATTTTCTGTTAAAATCATAGAGTTTATAGTTAGTTATTAGCAGCATACTAAAATTATTAATGTTTGATTCCTATCCCATTTGTTTTGTGATACTTGGAGAAGACAGCCCTATGATTTGTGCATGTTCTCTAGATTCTACCTATTTCAGGGTCCAATTGCATGGTACACCAATAGAACCTAAAAAAAAAAAAAAAAAAAAAAAAAAAAAAAAAAAAAAAAAAAAAAAAAAAAAAAAAAAAAAAGAAGAATATGCTGTGAATAAAATTGGTTTGGTTTTAGAAAACTTTATTCAGCTGCCTGCCTTGAAAGTACCTATGTTACTTGGTGAGGCACAGGTGTCTTTTTGTGAATTACAAGACATGTTAGCAGTACCTGATTATTTTGTCAGACCTTCACCATTCTGGCTAACATCTGCCATACTGGCTGCCTGCTCCAACCTGAGTTCTTTTGGAAAGCTGAAGTGAAAATTGTTCAGCCATTTCTCAAAAGGAGTTCATTAAAAAAAAATGTAAAAGGCAGTTTTCATTTGAAATTCCATAAGCAATTTAGCTGGAAATCTAGAGCTTTCATACCTTGGAGAAAACTTGATATTGGGCAGACTCATTACCTTTTACAACCTTCAGTATGCTTTCTGCACTGCTTGTGAAAATTTGTCTATTTCCAAGTTAAACTGAAATTTTTCTGCACCCCGCTGTTCTCAGTTTTGACAGATATATTTTCTACAACTTCCCTTTGCACCAGGTAATGTTTATTCTAACCTTGGTCAGCAGTGGCAAAGTGAGGCTTTGTCTGTAATTCTTTTTCCCCTTCATTCAGTGGGCGCTGAACCTCACAGATTAGGAGCTGAGCAAAGAAGCTGTTGGTAGGTGCTGGCAGCTCTGGAAGCCTGGCTGTGGGAGGAGCAGCAGCCTGGAACACAGACTTGATGTYGTGCCTGGCAGCTACAAGGTGGATGTCAAGGAGAGTTGCAGAGGAACAGGAGGATAAGAGAATAGTGAGGAAAGAAAGCCCTGTAACTACAAAAGCCTGTTCCTCCAGTCCCCAATTATACCTTGGACTTCCCAAGCATCTGTGGCCTTTTGCCATTTCTAAATAGCCATTATAAGCCAGCAGAAAATGGGTGACTTTAGTTCTGCTGGTGGTGAGAAAGCATTTTGTTTCTGTCATGAGAAGTTAATTTCTTTGCTTGATGGTCTCACGGGCAACAGTTGGAAACTGTTGAAGAACTGTAAATTTTGAGGCTGAATGAGATGCCATAATTCAGGTCCTGTCAGGCAGCACAATGGGGGTTGGTGTGATCTCATGTGTTCTAATATATGTTTTTTTCTTGGGAAGAGGAGATCAATGTAGGAAATAGTGCATAGACATAATGTCCTTTATTAAAGGAGAATACAATAGACATAAAATGTCCTTTATTAAAGAATACAAAGATTAATAATTTTGAAAAWAAAAAAWTTGAAAAAAATATTACGGAATTATAGTTGCCTGTGTAACTAGTAATCAGGGCACATCATGAAACACTATCAAAGAACTTTTTGCACCATTTCCCTGCCTGATTAAGTGCATATGAYATAAAGCATTGTCCTAGTCAACTAAGGTCTGTCAGGGTGGTTGTTTGGATAATCTTTCATTCTTTTGCAGCATCAGCTGTAGTCTGCACAGTGAGAAAGACAGCAGGGTGAAGATCACGTACCGTCTCTGTCAGCCTGCAGAGTGATGTTCAGAGAACTTGATTCTGTCTCTGTCTCTACCCAGGTTCTATGCAATATAAGCCATGTGAGATAAATAATTTATATGCTTTCCACTTTGTGTAGGCTTGAGTTTAAAGCCAGGACTTACACTGAATAAAGTGCTGGGAATTCACAATTTTCACTGAAGTTTATGCACTTTCTGCTTTAAATAAAGGAAATGCTTCAAAAGGCAGAGTTGTCTGGGAAAAAAAAAGTATCAAGGATTCATTTCTTTCATTAGACCAGCACAAGTTAAAGGACATATGCAATCTATTAGCTGCAAAAGAGGAATAGTAAACCTTAAACCTGTGACGTATTGTTGGAATATTGCAAATGTCAACTCCTTGAAATTAGTTTTCAAATGATGATTTTTTAAAAAAAAAAATCTCTCCTAAGAAAATGAATACTTAGCCTTTGGAAAACTAATATTTAGCCTATTTAGGAAGTACGGGGTGGGACAGCATGTAGAGTAGTGAGGAATCTCAGTCAGATACTGTTCATTCAGGGAATTTCTCAGACAAATCATAGAGTGATCATGTCACTGGAGCACATTTTTGATGTGTATTCACAGGAAAGCTGAATTAGTCACATGGTTTAACTTATTTCTGACATTTCTAAGGTTTGAGATGCTGCTTTTGTTATTCAGTGGTTTCTCAATGTAACAGAGCAGTATAGTATGTGTTATACATAAAAATGTAAATTGTAATGCATGTAAGTGTAATTTTGGTATACTTCAGACTCATGCAGTTGGCAGCAGAACTTCAGGCATGCTCTGAGTTAATTTAAATACAAATTACTTTCAGATATAGTTAAACAATTTTCTAAAGGTAAAAGGCATCTCCTCACACTGACTGATAGACTTGCCACTTGGCAACTCCTTTTAAAATGAAGCACTTAATTTGGTTCCACTTTTAAATCAATGGGATTTTTTTTACRTTACTCAACTGGGGAGAATATCAGGCTCAGTGAGTTGAAATTACATCCCTCCATCACCCCAGAAGCGTTCAGCCCAGCATATTCCCCTCCTGTGCTCATTTACAACTGCATCAAACATACAGAATTTTGAAGTTGCCTGTCAAAAAGCTCTATCCTGCAATTTTAGTAAAAASCATCCCCTGTTTTGGGGAATATGACATTATCATTTGAAATGAAGAATGGTACTGCTTTTTGTTTTAAAAGATATTTCCAAGGAGCATGACAACCTGTGAGAAGATAAGTCAGGAATTTTTAATTTCATCTCTCTTGAGCCATTTAATTGACATTAACTATTTTTAATGGAGAAAATAATGCTGCACAGGAGGAACATGACATAGAAGCAAAAAACCTTAGAGCTAGGTGAGATAGTACAAAATTTTATTTTTAGTGATTTAGGGCAACTGTAGTACTCACAGTTGATACACGCCACACTGTATTTTAAGATCCTCTTTTTGAGAAAAAAAAAGCCAGAGTCAGTTCTTTAATTAAAAATGAAGGTGGTGAAATAATATTGTAAGAGTATCCTCTCTTCCATTTTTGGTCACTAGTCCTCAGGTAAGAGTTGCAGGAGATTTTTAGATCCTTCCCTGTCCSAAGGGGGCACTCAGCTGGCCTCCCCATCCTGCAGGAGGCTGCCATACCCATCACCTCTGCCCCAGCCCTTCCAAAGGTGACTGGGGAAAAGCCACAAACAGCAGTCCAGTTTCTCAGGCAATTTCTAGTCTAGTTGCAGACTTGTGAATGGTGATGTAGAGCAGCACTTGCAAAATGAGAAGTGGCAGAGTCCCACAGTGCCCTCCTGGCAGGGTGCTGCCACATTCAGTGTTTTCATTTTGTTTTGCTCCGAGAAATGTTGCAGGCAAGAGGACTACTCCAGTTTTTAAATCAAAGTGATTTAAGACTGTTCTGCTGATTCAATTGCTGTGTCAAAATTGTGCCAGTGATTATCTATCATGGGTAGAAAATTGTGGTAATTGTAAGAAAAATAGAAAGAGTTTTTCAGAACTTAGTATGTGTTGGGGAAACCTTATTTGCTTGTATGCTTGTTCAGAATCTGTGAAGCAAGCTCCTCATAGGGAAGGCCCCTGCTGTCAGTGTGGTACCAGGTCCGCACTGTGCTCATGGGTAGCTGCGGTGTAGAAACAATCTGTCCAATAGATTAGTGTCTGCAAACCAGACGGAATGTTCGAACGAAGAATTGCTAGTTGGTAAGAAAAGCATGCATTCTCAAGCTCAATTACCTTCTCCAGTATTTAGTGTATGCAGTTTCTTTTCCTCCCTGCTGCCTGTGGGACTCACTTGTGAACAAGCATAGGCTGTTGCTCCCAGACAGCTTGGGCTGTTCCATAAGCAACATCTGTGCAGAAGCTGTAAGCCAAAAGGCAACTGTATTTCTGCTTTACTGTAAATAGTGTGCCAAGGTGCCTTGAAGCTGCATTTTCAGTGCCATGAAAGTCAGATGTAAGACTGAAGCTGTAATGATACACATTAAACTTGCATAGAAATCTGGCCAATGCATCATCCTGCAGCGGTGAACAGCCGGAGATCTTGTGCTTTTCTGCCTGTCTTTTTCCCCAGGTGCTTCTCAGCAATGACASCAGTCTCTATGTCTCTCAGACAGGTAAGTTTCTGGCCTCTGCTAGCCATACCCCCACAGCTCATGCAGTGATGAAGAAGTGTGTCTTAGTTCACGAATTGCTTGCTCACACCTTGAACCATAGTTAAGGAATGTGTTTTGTTGAAGGAGTTGAGCAATGTGCATCCCCATAGCTGGGAGTGAGGAGGAAAGAATTCTAACTGCTCACAGTAGTAACCAGATAAAGGGCAGACTCTGCACCTCAGAACATTGCTCAGTGTGTCAGTGTGGTGAGAGAAGCCTGTCTGGAACTTGTAACGGCAGGAAGATGAGAAGGAAAGGGGAATGTCTCTTTCCTCATAGTCCAAGCCCAAACTGTGGAGCTCCTTGTTGACAACCGAAGAGGGAAGCTGAGGGATGCTGCAGATTTTCCTTTGGACCATTCTGAGCCATGAATGCCCAAAAGATGAAGTATCCTACAGAAGGCAGTTATGGCTGTTTTCTCTTTAGAATCATTATTGCTTGGTCTAAAATAYAGGAGCAGCACTGGCAGAAGGAACCTCTGGCAGTAAATGCTCAAAGGGTTTCAAGGTTATCTCACGACCTCCCTTGCGTTCTTCTGGACTCAGAGACAACAAGCTTGAGCCATAACTCACACTAACCACATATGTTTGTTCCTGAGACACGTGCCTGAATCGCTGCGGCCAAAGGAGCTGGGATTCCCTTACATGTAGGTGAAACTCTTGCACTGCTGTCTGGAACAGTGTGCAGAAGGCAGTGACATTCACACTGGCATCAGTCAGGGCTCAGCACTACCTTGTTCTTTAAGAGGACACATTGTAGGTGCCCCTCTGCCAAAGAGAACTCTGGGATATGAGTTCCCAGGTTATAAAAACTTGCATTTGAAGCTGTACAGGAAGTACATAAGCTCTCTGAGGCTGTGTGCTGGTGACCCCAGTGCTCATTCCTTCCACTGACGCTTCTATATCTTCTTTTGCTTCTCTCCCTGGGAAATGTGTGTGCAAATTGTTCAGTCAAGTCACCCAATGCAGAGATTCTCTCCATGAGCCAGGCACAAGCTAGATTTACAGGATCTGCATTCCTTAAGGGCCTTAAGCAGTTATCTGCTTGGACAGTCAGAAAATCGTGTTCATGTTAGACCCAAAGTAGATTAGCTAAACCATGTTAAAATCTTATGTTCATGTGCTCATTCAGGATGCATGCTATTTCCATTTAGCTTTATTTGCTCACATTCTGCATTAAAGTAAATCAAATTAAGCTTAGTATTCAACAAGAATGCCCAGTGTTTGCATAGGGAGTTATGCAGCTCTAATGACTAAATTTCCATATGTAGCTGACAGAGGAAAAATAGTCTCAAAATTTCTGCAAGAAAAGATGCCAAATTATTTCCTATATATTCTAGAATTTATACAAAATCTGAACAACTTTTCTCATTCCCAGCATCTTTTCTACACTGGGATTAGAGGCTAACACAGCTCTAGCCCAGGCCAGTTTCAACATAGGAGCTGCAGCTGCAAATCCACAGGAATCCTAAAACCGGAAGGGACAGGGTGAGGAAAGGCTCTTGAAGCCTTCCTGGTTCTCACAGTTGCTGCAAATAATGAGGTCACACCTCATGTGTGAGGCCTGGCATGCCTTCTGCCCTTCACACCACACCATACCACCCTTCTGCTAACAACCCTCTGCTGAGCTGCATTCCCACAGGCCAGTCACTGGCCCCACTGCCCCAGGACCAAACAAGCATAACAAAGGAAAACGGGCAAARACAGGCTGATAGCATTAAACTATCATGCAGGGGCTGTGATTTGTAGCAATTTGCAATGTTATCTACATGTCTGTGGGTAGGGTTGGCTCAGTTTTTTCCTTATTATTGGTGCATCAGGCATGTTCTATCTGAAACAACTCTATTTTTGTATAAATTTACTATCCATCTATCCTTTGTATATTCACTTTTTACTCCAGTTTGACTGGCTGCATTCTTAGAGCTTGTATTAAAAATTCATGAAAGCTTTTGTCAAGATTTTACCTGTCAGATACTTTTTTGTCTCTTGTGAATAGTTGTCATTGAAATATTGTTTCAGTGGTTAATTTAAACTCTTTCTGGCTCATTTTAAATTCATATTTAAATTATTGCAATTTCATAGTCTAACAATGAGCAGAACCGAATTTCTATCAGTGGGAAGGGAGATAATCTGGCAGGGATTTTTCCGTCTGTCCCAGGGTCCTGTTGAACACTAAGCAGCCCAACGTAGAGGTGTTTCCCTCAGGAGKGCAGTGAAGCCAACATATGGGATGCTGCAATAAGCTACAGAACAAGCATATTTGGGCCTATGTTTGGAATATACATTCAAGGAGGAATTTAGGCATCTAATTCCCAAATTATATATTTRAAATACCTGCATCAACCACCACTCAATCCTGGAAGTGCGTAATTCCATAATACATTTTCAGGTTTGGTTTTGGAAATGATGCAGATGCAGTTTGCACCTCTCTCAAGGCAGCTTATGTCAAATTTGCTAAGGTCAAATGCCTGATTGCTTAAGGTGCATATAAAATTCATCAGCACAGATAAACTGGACCTCGTTCTACCTGCGTTTCTTTGAGTTGTGATGGCATTGCTGCAGATCACCTGAAGGAGAACAAGGTCTAGATTAGGCACTTGCTCACCAAGTGCAGTGTCCAGAAACTGAAACCTTAAACTGTGTTCAATTTCTTCTGATTGATCCTGCAGGCTTTTCTCTGCTGGTGGAGTTCATGACTCCAGAGAGTTGATTCCCAATGCTTTCATGCCAAGAGTGAGACCCAAAACCTACCAGCTAAGATGAGAGCCTTTCCCTAGSAATTCAGAGTGCAAGGTTCATTTGAATTTACACTCAGTTGTAAATACTGGTTTGTTTTTTTTTTTTTCTTTATACTGTCTTTCAGAGATTCACTAATTTATTAGGCTTGAAAGGGCACTCAGGAGATCATCCAGTCCAACCCCATGCCAAGGCAGGGTCACCAAGAGAAGTGACACAGGAGCACATCCAGATGGGTGTTGAATGTCTCCAGAGAGGGTGACTCCACAGCTTCCCTGGATAGCCTGCTCCAGGGCCACCCTCAATGTAAAGAAGTTTTTCCTCATGTTAAGTTGGATTTCTTRTTTTAGTTTATGGCCATTACTCCTTTCTCTGGGCACCACTGAAAAGAGTTTAGCACCATCCTCTTGTGCCTGTCTTTGAGATATTTGTACACATTAATGAGATCCCCTCTCAGTCTTTTCCAAACAGGCCCAGCTCCCACAATCTCTCCTCATCAGGAGATGCTCCAGACCCCTCATCATCTTTGTGACCCTTTGCTGGACCCTCTCCAGCTGCTCCTTGTCTCTCTTGTCCTGAGGAGCCCAGAATTGGACACAGSWCTCCAGATGTGGCCTCACCAGGGCCGAGCAGAGGGGAGGATCAGCTCCCTTGACCCGCTGGCCACATCTTCCCGATGCAGCCYAGGATCYCACTGGCCCTCCTGGCCACAAGGACACACTGCTGGCTCATTGTCACCTTGTGATCCACCCAGACTCCCAGAGCTGCTCTTTAGTGGGGCAGCCCCAGCCTGTGCTTGCACTTGGGGTAATTCCTCCCCAGGTGCAGGACCCTGCACTTGCCCTTGTTGAACCTCATTAGGTTTCTCTCCACCCAACTCTCCAGCCYATCCAGGTYCCACAGAAGGGTACTGTATGATAAAACAGCCAATATTTTATGTATGAATTGTGTGACCCTGTGTGGTGCTAGCTCAGGCAGTGACCGCTTCTGAAAACCCTGACAAAGTTTCGAGTGTCACAATTATTGGGAAACGAGGCTGAATTAGGGTGAACCATAAACTGTAACACAGTCTGTTTTCTCACCTTCTTCAAGATATGTATTTTTTAAGGTAGTAGAGGGCTAATTATCGGGGTGTTTGTTCTGAAGTGGGCTCTATGCCTGTGTTAGTGCATGCTGATAGGGGTGTTGGTGTGTAACAGCAGCAGGTGTCTGCTTTCAGGCTGAAAGAAAACAATAACAAGCACACTTGCTCAGCTCTTGAGCACATTTATTTGTCAACATATGTAAGAAAAGTGGCATCCTTCAATCGAATGACAATATTCAAATCCTCTTAACAGCAGGATACTCCAGCTACAATTTGTTGGATATTTATATGGTCCACACTGATGGTAGGCAGCAGATGCCTACTTTCTTATTCCTGACACTTCCCTTAAGAAAAATAAAACGAAGCCAAACAACCAAACAAATGAAAACTGCAAAACATACAAATAAACAAACAGATATTTAATGAGACTATAACATGCTGATGTATCTCTTCACTCAAGTTGTAATTTCTTGTGCTAAATAGGAGTATAAACATCATGTTAGTATACCTACACCCCCAGTTCAGTGCTGAATATTTAGGTCATTTTGTCATTGTTTTCTGCTAATTGTTTTGTGACTGGCAGACCTTGAAGCAGTGTGTTTTCTCTCTTATCATACAAACTGGAAGAGTGCCCAAAGCATATTAGCTCATCAGCCATCCATTTGTACCTGCTGCTCACTGTCTGCTGCTGCTAAATATATGCTAATGATGCTATCTGAGCCTTGGGATGAATTTGTAAATTGTGCTCATGCCAGGGAAATGAATGCTACTTACAAAGGTGACAAAGAAAGCAGCTGCTTTCAGATGAGATGAATCACCACATTATATATTACTCTGGGGTAATAAATTACATTTTCAGTCTTGAATTTATTTTTTGGAAATGTGATTATATGGCAACTGTAGCTTGTGAGAAACCTTTCAAAGTCTTCTGAGGTGAAATAGACACTATAATAGATTTTTTTWAAACGAACTGATGTTTACATACAAATCTGTAATAATGTGAGTTTTTAGAGGCCTTTTCAGATATTGTGTTGTAATTAAAAAACTGTAGCCCTTAAATATTTTATAAGGCCTTTTTTTCCTTTCTTTATGTTAATTTTTAGCAACAGAGAGCAATGTTTGGCATGTCTGAATTACTTATGTATAAGATACATCAAAAGCAATGGAACAATATGAGAGCGAATCAAGCCAATTTGAAATTCCAATGTGCTGTAAAATAATGCAGCCTCTGTTAAATATGTTTGGTATGAAAGAACAATTTAAGCCAACYGTAAGTACAGCTGGAGTTGGAATAGTTTAAACATTTTTGGAAGATTATTAAGATGTGTAAACAATTGTCTGAAAACTTAGGTTCTGCATTTGACAAAGATGCAGAGGAGTAGAGGTGGGGATAATTTTGGAAAGCACTGCAGTTCCTCTTTCTTTAGTACTTTCATTGTGCYGGGGCAGGTAATGCCAATGCCCTTCCAAAGTGCTTTTTCATCCCCTGWCCTACACCCTGAAACTACAACAGGAACAGAAGAGGTGAGAATCAGCGGGACACACAGAGTGGGCATTTYGGCTGTCCCCCATGAAGTCAGTGAGGGGCATCCTGGGCATGCACTGCCCTCCCCTTGCCTGGCTGCTGCTCTCTGTGCCAGGCTGGGCTGGGAAGCAGAKTCCAGGATGGGGGAACTCTTGCAGGAGTCTGCAATTAAACTGTGGCATTGTSTAGGCCCAGAGCTGGCTAATCACTGTCAGCTGGGCAGGCTTTAGGTACAGGATTGCTGCTCATGGGAAGGCCAGCAAACRCAGCTCTAGTTTTTAATCCCTGTTCACTTGAAGAGTCCTAAACATGCTGCATCTGTCCAACTGATGAGACAATCTGGTAGAAGACATAGACTCAATAATTTCTGAATAAGTTTTAGAATTTTCCTTCATGTGCTAAACCACTGGAAAGAAAAACTCTTGAATTTGTCCTTGCTAGGGATGAAACCACAAATATTTAAAATGTATATATATATATTTAGCCACAAAAAAATACTTTTCAAAAAGCAATGGCCAAAACTATGTTCAGGAGGTGTGACTGGGAAATGCAAATGGTATCTAAAGAAGTAAACTTAGGACACCAGGAGTTTCAGCCCTCCAAACATCCCAAACCATGAGAGCACCTCAATGTCAGGTATATCTTAGCCCGTAGTCATTCTGGCCATAGGAGCAGTGCTCAACCTCTTACAGACAGCACTGACATTCACCACTTGGGTTTTCATGAAATCACAAAACATCCTGATTTGGAAAGGAACCAAAAGGATCATCAAATCCAACTCCTGACCCTGWACAKGACCATCCCCAAGAGTCACACCATGRGCCTGAGAGCATYGTCCAAACACTTCTTGWAYTCTSTCAGGYTGGTGCTGTGACCACTGYYCTGGGGAGCTGTTCCAGTGCCCAGCCACCCTCTGGGTGAAGAACCTTTTCCTGATATCCAACCTGTACCTTCCCTGAAACAATTTCAGGCCATTCCTTCAGATCCTGTCACAGAGTAGAGATCAGTGTCTGCCCCTCCTCTTCCCCTCACAAGGAAGTTGTCCCTGCACTGAGGGCTCCCCTCAGTCTCCTCTTCTCCAGGCTGAACACACCAAGTGCCCTCAGCTGCTCCCACAATCAAGCAGCTTTAGAAGAAAACCCAGTCCCTGAACACACATCCTGGCTGGAAGATGACTGTGTGAAGTGTTTTGGTGCTGTGGGAACATGTTGCTATTGGAGATGATTATGGAAACCTAACCATCTCCAGGGACAGTGCCACTGTGCTGTGTGACCCTGTAGCCCTGCAATGCAATATTGCCTTCCAGCAAGAAGCCATGGGCTCTACAGCAGCTTTCCAAGGCCTCAGGACTGACACTCCTGGGGCTTGCTGTGTCTGAAAGCCTCTCGACATGCCTGCAGCTCTGTTTTGCTTTGTTTAGCCTCCAGTTATCCAGGTGCCTATGGCTAAWTCCCTCTGCTTGTGTTTATCCTGGTGTGGTACAATCATAGTACATACAGCTGTCAGCAGCAAGTAGTGGTGCTGCATTGAATGAGATGTCTTAGACTCTGACACACGATGTGGAGCGGAGAAATGGAGATGTGGTACAAGAGCGGAAGATTGAGAAACAGAGATGCAGAGAGCGTAACAGAGGGGATGGAGGGGTAAGAGGTGGGCCATGGGCTTGGCACTGGAGACTCATCAGTTGTTCATTTTAGAAATGTGGATCCAGATCTGGACAAATCTAATTTTACAGCTAACCAAGGGAACAAATAAGTAATATCTAACATACATAAATAGTACTATACATAGTAAATGCATTTGTAAAATGAAGCCATTGCCCAGCAAAGAAAAATAAATGAATAAAACTGTTTTGGAAAACATTTTAAAAAAACCTTATACCAAGTGCATATTGGGGAAAGGAGAAGAATTCAGCATCATGACCGTCACATTCCTCACAGTGGCTCCAGGGGCTATGGTTGACACTGTTGTCCTCTCCAGTAGTCCAAAGTTCCTGAAGGTCCAGAGGAGAGTGGAAGGGTAATTACGTATCCAGGGAAAGGGATAGAAACTGTTAAATGTATGCATGACAATTTTATTATTGCTGTAATTGAGAGATTTTCTTTACCGAAGTTCTCTAATTGCATCACTAGTCTGTCTCTTTTTTCCTGTGATAATATCTACATTCTTGAATTGTAGATTAATTAATGATTCTTGAAATGCCATTAAGATTTTTTTGTTACAGTAACAATAAATTCTTGCCTTTATTTATGTATGTGTCATGCTTTCTCCTAGCCCACAAAGAAGATTTTGAGCATATKTCCCACACAAAAGGGGAAGAAATGKTTATTGGCAACTYTGGGGTGCCTAAGCTAATGCAGATCACTTCTCTGAGCTTGGTGACCCAGTACTGACACTGACTTCTTACCAGTAAAGCCACCATGCTGGAGTCATGTTAGAGTCACCAAAAGGAAATTTTGACTGTGTCTGAAAGACTTGTAACTCCATTTGGGAAATGATGGATTTATATATTAACCTGAGTTTTACTGTGAAAAATACTACTGTGAAACCAAGCACTGGAGGACCAGGGAACAGCTTGAAATGTTAGAGAATGGTGGAAAAATCTTTAGTTTTGGCAGAAGGAGACGGATGTGGGAAGAGTGGTTTTCATTACAGATACCATCTGATGGTAGTTTTACCAGGAAATAACTGTATATTTATATTTTTAAAGGCAGGTTTCCAGCCTAATAATACTACAACTGCTGCCTGCTGAGATTTGCTGTGCCTGTGAGAGTCGCACACACTGAGCCACTTGCCAGAAAGAAGGAACTGTGCTACCATGCCAAGCGAGGACTTTACTCAAATGGACAAGCTTGGGTTGCTGTAGGTACATGGAAACAAACATGCAGAGATGTAGCAGGCACAGACAAGGTTGCAGTGGAATGGCCCTTTATTTTATATTGACGTTTCTGTTATCCGAAATATCAGGACCATGATTTCACTTATGAATGCTCATGTAGTTACGTACACATCCATACTCCCACATTCATTCTCTGTACCTTGAAAATAGCTACTCAGGCAAAATAAATTCTTATGCATAATAATCACTAGAAGATGTGCACTATTGTGATTGCTGACTACTCACAATGAAATATCCTGCAGCATATCCACTGCTCAAGTTTTCTATTTGTTTTGCTTCAGCACAATGYAGTTTAAATCTTAAATTTAAATTTTAGCTTCCTAGATTCAGAAGTTAATTACACCAACCTATATGTTGTCATATGTTGCATACATTGTGCTTTGAGAAAGTAACAGAAATAACAGCAGTATGTTTAGAGTCTGCTCTGAGTGTGGTGGGTTCTCATGTATTTCTCAAAAAAAAATCCCCTTGCCTTGGGATTTGATGCAAAGGACTAGGATACACACCATCCAGCCTGAAACTTTTAATTTGCATCTATATTGACTTCAGAAGGGTTTGCTCTCTGAACTTCAGGTGCCACATCCAGGCACCTCTTGAACACTTGCAGAGATTGTGACCCCACCTGCGCTGGAGGGTGGTTCACTTGTTCAGGGAYACACAACAACAGCATAAGAGAGACCCCATCCTGGCTCAGGGGTGTTTCCTGCTGCCAGCAGCTGCTGGGCCCATGAAGGACTCATGCTCACAGTTTACAGAGTAACATCCTTTATTGATGTTATAGAAAATAGTCACAYATCAAAGCTGGAAGATTGCCAGCCATAGTATCTAGTTGCAAAAATGTACTCAAAGCAATATACAGACAAGCTCTAATCACCAATAAATTTAGCTTGAGATAATGATTCAGCACACATGGAGTGCAATTCTTACTCAATAGGCATCTCTATGGGGAAGAAGACTGCTTAGCCTGTTGACTGATTCCAGAAGTCACAATGGAGTTTTCATTTTACTTTTCCCTRTTTTTAACTTATTTTTATACTAGTTTTGCATTTAAGGAGAGCTTGAGTGATTCTAGTCATATATCATATTCACTGTGAGGTGGGTAACCCCATCCAGGGGGTAACATCTAACACCTTCTGTTAGAATGTGAACATGACGTCCGTATTTTCTCCAGCTCAACCCCCAGTCGTTTTCCCACACTTCTGATGCAACTTAAAGACATTTACTGTCATCCTTTCACGTGAGACATGGCAGAAGAGAATGACATGCACCTGGCTACAGCCTCCTTTCAGGGAGTTGTGGGGAGTGATAAGATCTCCCCTGAGCCTCCTTTGTCCAGGCTGAACACCCCCAGCTGCCTCTGCAGCTCCTTATAAGCCTTACTTTCTATAAGATCCTTCCCCAGCTCCGTTGCCCTTCTCTGGTCTCTTTCCCTCACTCCAGCAACTCAATGTTCTGACTGAATTGAGGAGTCCAAATCTAAACACAGCCCTCGAGGTGTGGCCTCAGCAGTGYCCAGGACAGGGGGACAATCCCTGCCCTGCTCCTGCTGGCCACACCATTGCTGATCCAGGCCAGGATGCCACTGGCCTTCTTGGCCACCTGGGCACACCCTGGCTCATGTTCAGCTGCTGTCACAGCACCCCCAGGTCCTTTCCAGCCCCTCTGTCCCAGCCTGTGGCACTGCCTGGGGTTGTTGTGAGCCAAGGGCAGGACCCGGCCCTTGGCCTTGTTGAACCTCACCCCATTGGCCTCAGCCCATGGATCCAGCCTGTCCAGATCCCTCTGCAGAGCCTTCCTGCCCTCCAGCACATCAACACTCCATCCAAAACTGGTCATCTGCAAACTGACTGTGGGTGAGCTCAATCCCCTTGTCCAGGTCGTCGATGGCAATAATAAGCAGGACTTGTCCCAGGACTCATCCCGGTACGGAAGCCCTGGGGAGCATCACTAGTGACTGGCTTCTAACTGGATTAATTCCATTGACCGTCATAAAATATCTCCTGTTATGCCTGATATGAATGCATTTTCTATTCCTTACTGAAACAACCCTGCAGATCTACCTTTATTTAGGGTTTACTAGTAATTTCTCAGTTTGGACAGGTAGATAATCACTGAATTGAATTCTGTGTTTTAACCAAGAGACACAAAAGTGAGATAAAAATGTCTTTAAAAATGCCCTTCTTGCAAATCTAATTAAAAGCAGCTGGCATAAATGGCTTTCATGTATTTCCACCAGATTTGAAAGATCCCTTTCCATACCCTAAATTTTAAGGCTGTAKTGCAGTTATTGTCATGATGGTCTAAAACAATAAGAGAATCAGTGCTTATAAATGTAGCAACTAACAAATGCATGAAAGGAAACTAAACAACAATTCATAAGGTTTGGGATATGAAAAAATCTTTCTCTGCTGCTTCTTCAGGACATAATGYGGGCAGTTGCATACTCAGAAGTGCAAGTGTGGTTTTCTCCAGTTGCATTACTTTGATAAAAGCTTTCATCTCTTCTTTCCTTGTACCTTGAAGTGGTTTTACACCACTTTTTAATCTTTTCAAAGATGCTTGCCCAAAAGGTATCTATCATTATGTTCTCCTTAGGTGTAAAAGTATTTGAATTTCATCTAAAGAGAACAGTATTTGTTCTGAACCAAAGACAAGACAGGGATCTGATACCACATGATGATATCAAGTAAATCACAGAATCAAAGAATATCCTGAGCTAGAAGATATCCACAAGAATCACTGAAGTCGAATGCCTGGCCCTGTGCAGAACAACCCCAAGAATCACACCATGTGCCTGAGAGCATTGTCCATGTCTTGTGGGATAGTCAAGTGGGATAGGATGATGGATTGAAAAGTTGATATGCCATTCCATAAAGATACATCTGAGATGAATGGGGGTATGAAGAACCTTGTGAGGAAAACAGATTATGCCTTACTATTCTACTTCATTGCACTGCTGAGTTTGCCTGTCTTGAAATTCATAAAAGTTTGTACCAGCTGGGAATCTCAGTGGATATCAGGGAGATAAGGGTTCAACAGTGACCTGTTGCCCGTGTGCGCAAGCAGAGTCTTTTTTAAAATGCTGCTTTCCAGGGCCAAATACACATCTGAAGTATGTTTCTTGGATTGAAGGCAGTCCCAAAAACTTGGGATGCTTCTTCAGCAACGCAGAAATCTCAGGCTCTGCTTRAGCACCTTGATTTTGCTCTCCTGTGGGTCACTGTAAGAAGGGTACAAGTCTGCTCCTGGAAAGGGAATTGGGCTTCAGGTCAAGTTTAGCTGACTCCAGTTCCAGCAGAGCAGCTGTGAATGAGCATTATAACAGAATTAATATTTGCAACTCTAATGGACAATCCCACCTGCTTTGCACTGCACAGACCCCATTTCTCTCATTGTTGTTCAAATTGGTAATGAGCATCTTAACAGACAGACTGGAGGCTGGCATTTGGAGCAAGAGAGGGAGGCCCACTGCAGGCTGAACCCTGTGCTCTCCACCTCCTCACCAGAGTATGAAAACTGCCAGACACATTTAATCGCTGTACTATGTGTTATTTTTGATACTTCCACCAAGAGCGTATTCTTCCAATATTTTTCCTCTCAATAGAAGTGTTTCTTGGAAATATTGAAGTGGTTGCTGTGAATAGAACAAATGCACCAAGACAACCAGATATAGCAGAGTAAGGCAGAGCCTAAGTATGGGATGCTTTTATTGTAAACTTTGCTGACAACTAAAATGTGTACTTTTCCATGACTAAATAAGAAAGAAAAATGTTAGGTCTTCACTAGTATTTCAATCAATGTACTGGAAATATTTTAGTGGAACTTTAATCTTGCAGGGACTAGCAAATATTCTATACAAGCTGACCAGTTTCCTGCATTAACAGACTGGCGGCTGTCCAAACTGAGCCTCCTCTCTGAAAATAAACGCTGTTTTAGAAAGATCACTCAGCAAATTCTTCATTTTTAATAATTCAATTTTAATGATTAAATGAATGGTGTAGTAAAGAAACAGCTTCTCAAATCTTTGCAGTGTTCACATTACAATAGCAGACAAGAGTGTGTGAGGAAAAATTACATTCACAGACTCCAGCAATAACTGGGTTCCTGAATGTACAGCTATTTCAGGGGAGTTTATATTTTGCGTTTTGGATACTAAGGGGGCTATAACTTTTTCCCTAATAAAGGGAAAATGTTGAAGWGTTGTATTGTTTATGGAACGTGGATTTGACTTTTTATCCAAGACTGAGAATTTCTGCATGATTTGGAAATGGACTGCAGGAGTGGAGGAGGAAAGCAAGGAAAGAAAAAGGACAAAAAGATATTCAGAGGCAGGCATTATTCAAAACCACATTCAAGGACACAGCAATAGTAGGTTAGATATTAATAGGCTGCTGGATAACTTCATTGCTCCAAAATGCCTGCTAAGAAATCACATTTTATTCTTGCCAGAAGTTACTTATTTCCCGCAAAGAATGCTCCCCTGAAACTTTTTTCTTACTTTATAATCACTGAAATAAGAAGAAATGAAAATAAAGAAGCAGGAGCCTTCTCTTGTTGAGGTAGCTGGCAATATCTCCAAAACCAAAATGTTAAATGCTCAGGAACTGAGAATCTGAACCTGAATTTTTCAGATGAAACTTTCCTAAGTAAAACCCCAATCTGAATGTTTCTTGAAATTTTCACACCTTAAATCTGTAATGATGTGTTAAAGAATCACCTGAAATTCAATGTGCAGGGAGATCATAATGCTCAGCTGTATTGTGCACTAGAAAGTGTGCTAGAGGGAATAATTTTCTATAAAGACAGTTAAATTTCTGCACATCTTACATTAGACATCTTCTTGTCTTCCCCCTCATTAGCAAAGCCCTGTTTTGCTATATAGAGCAAATAATGCCTGTCCAACGCATTGTTGTGCCATTTTAAGTAAATCCACTTCTTAAATTTGAAACATAAAAATTAGAAAAGTGAACTAATTGCAAACACATTCATGATAGATTTTAAAACCTGATATTTTTTCTAAAAGTCATAGTGCCAGGGCTAAAGTTATTACTAGAAAACTAGATACTTTGGCATGTATTTGTAAGATACATTACTAAATCAAAACAGCTCTGGCCAGACTTGGATGCTGCATTAAATGTCTTTTTGATGGACTCAAGTTGGCATAAGAAGAAATTATTTTGGCTAGTTCGAGTGTTAGCTGGGGGAAATGAAAACTGTATGCTAGAGGGAAAAAATGTCTGCTCATGCAGTCAGAGATGCCTTCTCAACTCTTATTTCCCTACTCCTTTTGGCAGTAAAGCTGCCAAACATCAGAGGGTGCACATCAGGTTACAGTGATCTTTCCACAAAGGGAATGAGCTGATAAATATTATGAGGTGAGATGTGTTGTGTGGTGGGTAAGGTGCGTTACCATGCGGATGGAAAGCCAGCTGCGAGGTGCCAGAGCATGCAGCTGYGAAGGAAAGCAGCCAAGCTGGGCCACAGACAGAAGAGAAGTAGGTCAGTGACGATCTGGTTCCAAAGCAGGCAAGTTGGAGTCAAGCAGATCTGCAGGTCAGAAAGGAGCCTGCCCAGCTTACAAGAGCTGCTGGTCACAATGGTGCCAGACAGGCAATTTTTCCCTGATAACACCAGCATCCTTCTCCCCATGGAGAGTGGGAGCTGGAATGGGATGCAGGATGGGACAGCCAGGTTTGGGGCAGCACAGTCCTGCAGAGGTGCCTGGCAGATTCCTTTGGCACATCTGCTCACATAACCCAGCTGCCAGGAGTGTTTCCAAATTGCTCTCAGAGTTGGTCTGAGCTGTTTGAAGAGAAGCACAATAAAGCCTACACAAACAAGTGCTAGCACAGTTGCTTGTCCCTTCAGCATTAAATATAATTTCAAAGAAAAAATAATTCCTTTCCCCAGTTTCTTAGTTTTAGCAATCAATAAGGGAAATGGACTTGCAGGGTAAGACAAGCCACAATGCTCTATGTACAAAACACTCACACTCCAACAAGCCACAAAAGCCTGATACTCAGTTTGAATTTGGATCCCAAGTTATGTCCCAAAGAAATAAAAGTTAAATACAACCTTTTCTATGTCTGTGTGTAATTCCCCAATGCCTTGCAGGATAGCTCTAGAAAATTATGACATACTCAGTGCTAAATTTGGCAAATCATTGTTTACTCCAAGTGACAGCAACATAGATGAGGTACAGACAGAACTTAACTGAATCTATCCTACCTGAATGCCAAAAAAAGCATACCTTTACCTCAGTGGGGCATTTGTAGAATTTCTTTAAAAGAATAGAAGACTCTAGTCATCCAGAAACATTCWGTTTCTTGAAAATATTAACATAGAACAGAGAATACACTGGAAATCAATATCCTCACAAATTTATGTTGGAACGACAGAACTGTAAGTCCAAGGACATGGTTTACTGAGGGATTTGGCAGTTCTACATTAGCGGTTGGACTCATGATCTTAAAGGTCTTACCCAAAGTAAATTATTCTATTCTATTCTATTCTATTCTATTCTATTCTATTCTATTCTATTCTATTCTATTCTATTCTATTCTATTCTAATTATATATTCTATTCTAATTATATATTCTATTCTAATTATATATTCTATTCTGATTATATTCTGATTATATTATATTCCATTTCATTCTATTCATTATATTATATTCACATATGAGCTGTCTCAAAACAGCTCATATGTGCTAAGGATGTCTGTGGCCAAAGACATGGAAAATGTCAATGGAGTCTTGACACTAACACTTCTGCCAGAGATGAGTGATGGAAGAAGGGAGGAAGCCCAGTAAATTTGGGGGGAGTACATTTATTTCCAGGCTTGGAATAAACTGGAGCTTTTAATCTTTATGCGTATCTGGCTGTTGGCAACCAGTTTAAAGCTGACGGGTCAGGAGTGCTCTAGGATCAAATCTCACATGCGAGTGCRATCTCATTAAAACAGCTCAGCAGACCCCATGTGTATCAGATTGTTTCTACRGAGCAAGAATGCAGGTGGTATTTCCTTGCCTCTTCTTTAATGTCTTAAAAACTAATTAAATCCTGCCTATGGCAGACAAACTGACTCAGCTGAGCAAAGAGCTATCACAGTCCCTCTGAAACCACTAAAATGTTTCTGGCTGGCAAGCCTAGCTAACATAACATCTGGGACGAGAAAGAATCCATCACATAAGCAAAGATGAGGCGTGTCACTGTTCAGAGACAGATGGGATCCATTTCCCCACAGACTGTGAAAGCCCTTTTTCAACAGTATTTGATTGAGATGAGATCACTTAACTGACAGTGCATCAGACAAGATAAATAGTGACCTAGCCACAGTTTCCCACTGCATCCGTGCTGCCAGCTTGGCTGCTGAAGCTGGAGCAGGGCCACTCTGAGGAGAAAGGGCACCTGTGGACCCATGCTTGGTCCTTGTGGGTCCAGCTTGCAGAGCTGTGCAGCAGCATGGCAGTCATCTGCAGGGCTGCTCTCTCCCCCTAGATCCAGACACAGAGCAGGGTGCTGCTGACTCAGGGAGCCACRAGCAGCTTTGGATGGCTTAGCTGGTGTTTGTATTCTAAATCGCTCGGTATCTGTTTTGCCCACACAGCAAGGCAGCAATAAATAACCATAGTAAAAATGATGAGCCAGTAATCCATCCTGTTCCTGTGTCCTGTCTCACGTGGTGGAACAGGAGAAAGAACCTGGTGGGAGAACGCAGTCACAGGGAAGCAACTGGCTTGGCAAGGGCACACTGAGGCTGTCCCAGTGATGGGGAGGGTCAATGGGTAATGAGGCTGCTCCAGAATATACCAGGGTAGTCACAGATCAGACAAAGGCCTGATGTTCCTTCTAGTTCACATGCATTTAAAGAATGTTTCTGTGTGGTTTTGGGAACCAATGCAATSAGCTGAATTTTGAGGAAGAACATTGTAAAATTACGGTTTTAAGGGACTTTATTGGTCAAGTTTTTATAATAGCACCCAGAAGAGTTATTAAATACAGAACTAAATACAGATTATTCAAAAAGAAATTTGGCCGGTGATCAATAAAGACTATCAGTTAACACTAAACAAAGGCTGATTTATGTAATTGTTAGCATGGCTTGTGCAATGCTCCCAACAAATGAATAGAAGTCAGAATACAGCTGCCTGTTAAATCCATGCCCCAGATAGGAGATAGACACAGGGGATTTTGTGATTTGATCATGCAGAAGAATAGTCAGCTTTTGGCAATTGGATGATATGCTGTTTATTATGTGCAGTATTTGTTGAATGGTTGAGGTGTCCAGGGAGGGAAGAGTTTCCATGTACTTTAGAATATATATCAAACTGGTGTTAGAGAAAATACTTAAGAGAAATAAGACCGGCAAAGAGCACAAATAGAAGAACATCCTGATGAGGAATCTGGGCTTTTCATTTCAGAGCAGATTAAAAGGGCCTGTGCTCTATCAATTGAGAGTCCGCAGAGGATGATTTACAAATACATGGAACACATATTTGTTTCCAAATGTTTCCCTTATCATACAAAAGGTCTGCAAGAACATTTAATGAGTAACTTCAGAAACAATACCCCATGACCTAAACACAGACATGCAGCACTGTGGTACCCTTCCTGTTGCCAAGGCAGCACAGTTCCTTTTGGRTAATCCACCACCACACACCTGAGTATCTCTGAAATTTAACTGTCAAATTTAATCTCGGAATTTAATTGCTCTTTGTGGCTAGTCTACAGTACAGCATCTCCCAAAGCTACCCAGGAAAGCTGCTGCAGCGGAGGCTCCTGTGGAATCTACACACTCAGGCATCCTCCACTGTGGGAAAGGATACTGTGTGAGGATGGGCAGGGAGAAGGGGGAAAGTTCTTGTGTGCATTACCCCACTGTCACTGCAGCATCCCCACAGCAGTGGTGGGGTGGTGCTGGCTGCCTGAAACTGAAGTTGGAAACCAGGGCAGAAAAAGCTGAGAAAATGTTTGAGCACTAAATGAAAGGAATTGGGGCATCTCCAAGCAGTTTGTTTCATTTAATGTAAGGAATTAGGGCATTACATATCTTCACTTTGAATTATGTGTTGATTGCAATCACCAATATTTATAGCAATTGGCTGCCAGGTGAGGTAACACAGATGCAAGAATGGGTGTGCTTTAAATCATACATTATTGTACAAACTGATAAGAGAGTCAGAGAAATCTGAAGTTCAAATTACTTTTGGCTACTGGGACAGAATTAGTTCTCTTCACAGCATCTTGTAGGGGGCTGTTCTTTGGATTTAAACCATGACATCCTTCACAAGGACCATTTCAAAAGGGGGGGAAATAAGGCTTGATGACACTCCTTTGCCTGTTAAAATGTAATTGAGATGGTATCACAAGGCTGAGACTCTACAGTGGATCAATCCAAAGGATTTCAGGCAGAAGAAAGATGAGTCACAGTGTGTTGAAGCCCACATGGAAACTCATTATTTTGGGAGAATAGAGGTTGACACTGTGTGTCCACTAGAGCAGCTGCTTATGAAGAATTGTACTCCTCCCCTGCCACATGTRTAATACTGACAAGATACCTTTTCTGTAATCTGGCATTGGCTTCCCATTCTGACTTCCCTTCTTTCCACATTTCAGTGGAATTTCCCTCCCAATAGGAAATCAGCAGAAAACCTCTCAGCAGCTGGAAAAAATAATAAAAGAAGAGGGCTAGAAAATGTGAACGTATGGAAGAATAAACTCTTCTTGGATCTACCTGTTAACAAAAACTGATCTTAAAATGGCCTTCACTCCTGTTCCTGCAGCTTAAGTAGGGCATGGACAGTACAAAGTGTGCCATACAAAGTATGGAAATTCTAGTTCAGAAAAACATTTCACATTTTGTAGTTTATTTTAGGCTGGATAAAAGCCCAAAAATTCAGATTTCTTCTGAATAAAATTCCAAAGCATTTTCCAGGCTGTTTGGTTTCAATATAAGACACTTTTTTGAAATCTGTTCCAAAACACAATGAAAAAGTTACATTTTTTCCATTTTTAAGCAGTTCCTGTGTACTCTGTTCTCTTTATAAACCATTTTGTTGCAACTGCACATTTCAGAGTGATGTTATTCCATCAAGTYGCTCCGGCAAGCTACAAGCAGACCTTCTACCTCTCCTCTCATTGCTCCAGATTACCCCAAAATGTAGTTCTCTTCATTTGAAGGGGGAAGGGGGAGGAAGTATTAATTCTTACAATTATTTTAATATTTATAAGTGTCTTTTCTTAGTAATCTCACATAGTATATTTTAATATTCTGGATGGCTGAAATAGAAACATATAATTTGTATTTCTGCCACACAAAGAAGCTGCTGCCTTTACAGCCCAGGAGGCAGGAAGACACAAAGTGCCAGTGAATGCTCCCTCTTGGACTCAGCACATCCCGTTCCCAACCAGAAATAAAGGAACAAACCCCCACTGCAGCAGCAAGAGCCCCACATGGTGCAGAGGCTTTCGGACCCTCTGCATGCCAGAGCAGACAGCAGCACCATGGACACTGAGGTGTGATGCTGAGCAATGTGCAGCTGGTAGGAATTATTTCAGGGCAATTTAGCAAATTAGGCTAATGATTCACATGAATTCACTCACAGTGGTTGGTGTAGCTGGAGGGCCAGAACAGAGTCTTCCCCACTGGGGTGGGGATCCCAGGCCAGCAACCAGTTAAAGTAGGATGTGCTTTACCAAGGATCCCCTCAGAGAGCTCCCAGGGGCAAGCAGAGGTGGCTGAAAGGCAGRTTTGACAGGACTGGCACCCATGAGGGTGTACCAGCAACACCTGTTGCTAGTACAGTGTTGACAGATTTCCACTTGCCAGTGTGGTCAGATTTGTGGGTGTTTCATCATTCACACCTTTAAGATTCAGCTTGTGTTGATGGAGGAATGGGAAATAAATTTGTCCCTGAAAGCATTTCAAAACAATAAAACGAATGTCCATAAAACCAAGGTGTATCCCCCTTCTAATTAAAATGTGCCTTAAAATGTGCCAGATAGGGAATGGTCTGTATGACTGATGAGCCCAAATCTGCACCTCCTGTTCCCAGCAGCACGAGGGGCTGATTGCTGGATGCAAACCTTGTGTCACCAGAACATCTCTACAATGGTAATCATGTAATCTACTTAGAGCTTTCACTGATCTCATACAAGGTTTTAGATGGGCTGGGCTGTAGGAAGACTATGACCCAGCAAAGTGTTTACTTTAGCCTGTCTGATGGATTGCACCTTCCTGTGAGGTAATCCAGTTAGAGTGAAACCCAGCTGGCTCAAATCTCGGCCTCATTAATTAATTCAGTTAATATGTGAAATGAGCAAGGTGAGATGGAGTAATGCTAGGGGGAAGAAAAAAGAAAAAAAGGATCGACAGCTGTGGTAACAGAACTAGCTAAATAACACTTGCCAAAAAAACTGACAGGTTTTATTCTGTTTGTGTCGCTCACTTGCTTCTACAAAATTGCCTAAGCAGTAAATAAATGTTTTTCCTGAGACCTTGGACTCTGGCAGGAAAGGGCACCATCTTGTCACTGGTCACATCCTCTCCCCACCCACACCTTAGTAAATGGAACAAAATTAGTCAGTTTGCAGTGTTTGCTCCCAGAGAGCAGCCAGCCAGGCAGGAAGCCCGGGGGCCAGTCCCATTTTCACTCTGTGCAGTGGGATTTGCCCTCCCCTCCTAGCAGGTCACATTGTAATTCTGCACTGTGGCCCATGCCATCAMGTTCTTGTTCAACCCTGAATGATTTCCTGTTTCCCCCCATCAGGCTCCAAATCAAAGGTAAGAATCTTTTCACATTAATATTTGTCCTGAAGAAARAGCTATGCTGGAAAGAAACAAATGGTCAAAAATGTAAGATCTCAAGCTTTGGTTTGCAAGCACTCCCATTTTCAAATCTAGATTCTAGAAACAATTCCACAATACGTCATGCTGAGCTGGAAGCTGCCTGAAATTACTGCACTGAAATCTCTGGCAATAACAAGGTASCTGAACTTCCAGCCCCCCTCCAGGYCTTAGGAGTTCACACCAGGATTCATTTGTAATGCTGCAATTGCTAAAGAAAAAATTGCTTCTGAGGTAAAGCACTTAATGCAGAACTAATTTTTTACATGGGGAGATTTRGATTGACAGCTAGACTTTGCCTAGGAAATTTTGCCCTTTCAACAAAGAATGCAGTAGGATATAAAAGAAATTGTTTTGACATTCTTATTCATGAGGTTATTGAATATTTTGCCTTGGAAAATAAGAAATTTACAAAAATCAGATTGAATATACACCAATATGTTACAGATTGGAGAGAGGACTTGAAAGAATTCTAAGTAAGTTTGCCAATGACRCTTAACTGGAGGGCAGAGAGGCCCTACAGAGAGATTTTGACAATTAGAGGGAYGGACAACCACATGAAATCCTACAAGGGCAAGTGCCAGATTCTGCACCTGGGATGGGTAACCCTGAATGCATGAACAGCCTGAGGAATGAGKYYGGAGAGCAGTGCCATGGAAAGGGCSCTGGGGATCCTGGTCCATGGCTGAACATGGGGCAGCAGTGCCCTGGCAGCCAGGAGGGTCCACCCTGTCCTGGGGGCACCAGGCACAGCATCGGCAGCCGGGCACGGGAGGGGATTGTCCCGCTCTGCTCTGGGCTGGGGAGGCCTCACCTCCAGTGCTGGGGACAGTTTTGGGTGCCACAGCATAAGAAAGACATTAAACTACTAGAGAGAGTCCAAAGGAGAGGAACAAAGATGGTGAAGGGCCTTGAGGGGAAGMYGTGTGAGGAGCAGCTGAGGGCACTTGGTGTGTTCAGCCTGGAGAAGAGGAGACTGAGGGGAGCCCTCAGTGCAGGGACAACTTCCTTGTGAGGGGWAGAGGAGGGACAGGCACTGATCTCTGCTSTGTGTGAATGGTGATAGGACCCAAGGGAATGGCCTGGAGCTGTGTCARGGGAAGTTTAGGTTGGTTAGAACTTWATTCTATACTAATGTTTGACCTGAAAATAAGAAGAGCTGGGCCCGCATTATGCCTTGCAAAGGATCTTTTGCAACCCAACCAATCTGTAACTTTMTCAGGTTTACAAAATCATTGCTCAAAAAAWAWATTCAAGAAAACATGAGGTTTACCAAAGAACATATTAGAAAAAAAAAAAAAAGAAGGCTTCTGTAGTCTGGTCATTTTAGTTAAGGAAAAATYACAGCCATTTTCTTTCTATTAATCTGCACAAAACCAATGTTTTCTTTTTTAATCATCTTGTAAGTTGCAAGAAATTCTCTGTTTGCTTTAAACGGCAGAAAGCACCGAAGTAGTGTGTAAGTCAAACGCTCACTCTTAATCTAGTAATTGCAAGAGGAGGAGACTCCGATGGGTGTTCAGGTGCTCATCCCTTGCTGGCAAAGCAGGGACTTGCACCCAGCAATCCAAGGACTTGTCCAATTAATGTTTCTAATATAGTTGAATGGCTTGTTTTTCCCTTGTAAATAAAGATCTGCTTTCTGGGGCCTAGATTCACTGAGGATGGAGATTACTGCATCCTGCTGGTTAGACTGCCTACCCCTGCTGTTACTGTTCAGCCTCTCCGAATTCACCTTCCCTCCGCCACAGCTCTTGGCACAGAGCAAATGATACAACTGCAACAGCACTGCCAGCTCAAAAACCTGGATTTAGCCTGCCAAACACACCTGTCACTGGAGAGAGAACAGCTGTGACTAAAGTCAAGTCTCTGCTCTCCTCATCCTGCCTCACTTTCCTCCTTAAATTGTCCCTGCACCAAAGATGACAAAATACTGGCAGGTCTTTAGACAGCTGGCATGCATAATCCATCCAATTTATTTTGCAGTCTGATTCTATATGTCTACAGAACCAAAATGAGGATAGGACCRTGATATATGCTCAAACTACACTGTCTCCACCGAGCCACAATGATGTCGCAGTGGCTTATGCATCCTTTTTGCAGCATGTGTGTTTCCTTCGGACACGCATCAAAACGTGTTGCCACGTCTCCACTGTATTGGTTASCCACAAAAATGGGCTCAAACTGGAACAGGCCATAATCACATCTATTGCTAACTCTGCCTTGTGCCCTTCCAAATGTTTGGCCTATTCACTTCATGTCATTTCAGAAAAGGAAAAAAAAAACCTTCAGCGCTTTATCGTGGGTTTCTACGGAGCCACGTACGAGGTTGGAACATCTCAGCAATGCTGCAGTATGAGCAAAGAGGGACTAATTAAAGGGCTCAGAGCATGGCCATGAACAAAACAGCAGTGTGGATTTGGAAATACTGTCAAATAAGAGAAAAACACAAACAATCAAGCAAAACCTTTTGCTGCTGTGAGGTATTTATTCACATCACACAACTACCAGGGTCTTGAATTCATTATACAGAGTGCTTCGCCTTGACAGCCAAGAGGAGAAGGCTGTGCTTTCAGTTTAAACATGTGGGAGTGAGGGTGACACAGGTCTCACTCTCTTTTATGGTTTGTGTTTTAAGGAGAGATGGATGGAGAGTCACATATGGCTGAGAGGATTGTCCCAAGATCTACAKTCTCCACAGTCTAGTTGAGACAGGCTGCAGCAGCACAGCCAGCACCATGAGGCTTTACCTATTGCCACATTTTTTTCTGTTTTCTGAATTCCCATGTTGTACTATAAGTTCCACACTAAAAATTTTAGCAAGGGATTGTAGGATGTCCTAGTGGTAAATATATAAGTTATGAATGCAACCAAAAATAAAGATCATGTTTTACTACAATTCAGATAAAACAAGTCTGAAATTCAATTTTACAGCACTCAGGCCTAGTTTTTTATATTAGAAACACTGAAATATGTATCTAAAAGACTGTGAACTGTAAACTTCCCTTGTAACTATTCCTTTTAAATGGAAATAGGTTTGCTTGAAATAATATGAAATACCAAAAAAAATTGAAGAGCAGGAACCCAAGAAATCTGAAATTAACAAATTGGTGCTACATACTAAATAAATCCGTAAGGTAGCTTTGCCGAGATGTAATCTCCTTGAAGACATGACTGCTTTGTCCTGTAATATGTTTTTAATGTTTCCACAGTGAGACTTGTGCTATCTACTCACAAAATTATTTATTACACACCGTAACAATTCTCAGTGTTCTGGAAACTATTTGTGACAAAACTTTCATTTTTTACAATACTCACTAGAACTTTTCATGATACAATGTAATCGAGTTACTTCACTATGATGTGAAAACAAAGAAACTTAGCTTCACAGATTTTAAAGACTTCAAAGGAATAGTTAGAATTGAAGAAGCAAGAACAAAGGTGAAAAGTAGCATATACCGTTAGCTATAATAATTCTGTCATTTCTCAAAATAACCTTACAAAAAGATTAAAAGATTGATCTAAAATCTAGTAAAACTAATATCAAAATCATATTACTAGTTCATAATTAAGGAAAGAACTGGCATACTGCATAGATTCATGTTCAGCCAGGCAATACCAGCATGCTGCCTCACTTTGCTTTAGTAACAGCCTCATTACTCTCTTCACCAGTTAATTATACAAAAAAACCCCTCCCATCTTCCATAATGTTTTTACAGAAGAAGCCAAGTCTAAAGATAGACTTGGCTATCTTTAGATATCCAAAGATAGTCATTCTTTTTGTAAAAGCAATTTTTATTTTCTGTTCTAGTTCAGGGTAAGGTTTGACCTTTCACATCAAATATATGATCTTTTTTGTTATTGAAGGAATTATTAACTGCTTATTTGCCTCCTCAACTGTATTTACTAAACCTTCATGAATAATAGATGTTGAGCAAAAAATAAGACTTCATGTGTGTGACTAACTTGGCTGAGAACATCCATGTAGTAATCTTACTAAAAATACTAAAAGGTTTAGGTAATTGCAGAGTTGGCTTGAGATGCAGAACTGAAAAATTAGTCATAGTTTTATGAAAATACTCCACCACCCTTAGGGAAAACACAGAAAAAGCACATGATTGTTATTTAAAATATTTTCTCTCCCTGCCCTTTTCTTATTGAGGACGACATTGTTTTTATTGTCTGGACTAGTCTTCTTAGTTCCTATATCTTGTCTTTTTTCCTGGATATCATTCATGATTTTCCTTGTGGCCATCTCTCTGGACCTGTTCTTTTCTGTCAATCATTCCTGTGTACATTATATCCGCAGCAGTTCTTCAGTTTATGATCTTCAGTTATGACCTGAGGGGCAGCCTCAAGTCAGCTTCAGTCTCTCGTTATTAATTTAACATGCTCACATGTTAAAGCCTTTAAAACCTGCTGGATATTTTACTGGACAAAATTTGGCAAAGAGTAGTGGCAGTACAACTTGCTGCAGTTTCCAAAAAAAGGGCTGCCCCTTGCAAAAGTTGCCCCTTTCGCTTGTGGACWGGATTTTTTGTGGATGGCCATGGAAGCAGAGCCTGAGCTGCGGCAAGGAAGCCCTGCAGGATGGTCGCCCASCACCTACCATGGCAGGGGAAGTGTGTGGCTTCTTCCACATTGAGGCTGAAAATGGTCACAGTGAGCAATTCTGTCAGGGAGCAAAAAAACCCATCAGAAGTTACATCTAACCCTGATTTTAAAGTGTAAATTATATGCAATATCTGTATTTCGCATGTATGTAATTTTCAGAAGCACAACTGAATTGGGTATTTTTCCACTTGGGCTTTTAACAGGCATATGAATAAGACAGCAAATATCCTTATCTGTCCAATAGGTTAAAAATATTGTAGATTTACTTTTTTGAGAATGCTTTCTGTAACTAACAGCTGAGATTAGAAGGTGTCTCTGGCAATCATCTTGAGCGAGCCCTTGCTCTGGGCAGGGTCATGTGGAGCAGGCTGTCCAGGGCCCTGTTCAGTCAGGCTTTGAGTACCTCCAGAGTTACAGTGTGTCATGGTTTTACTTGGTCTGATTTTTGGTGGTGGGGGATGGGACCAAGAAAACCACAAAGATGGCTGCTGTGAGGAAGTTCTAGAAGCTTTCTCCTTCTTCTCCAACAAAAGGAGCCCTGCCTCCTGTGTTTTAGAGCCAATCCATTRTGGCTCTGAGGTTGATGGACAGGCTGCCCATCAGGCCTGGGCCAATTGCACAGGTTGCTTACACCTCTGTGATGACGTATTATCTAATATTTAAGAAAGAATTCAAAACAAGATAGGGGCGGCCGCCATGTTAGTTTTAGGTTGTTAGCACGAAGTTTTAGTATCTTGCACTGGGAAAAACAGAGCAGGAGGGTGAGGAGATAGATGTAAGAAAGAAATGGAGACTGAAGATCAATAAGGAGACTGTGCTGTGGTTCTCGAACATGGAGAAAATAAGTGTCTCAGAAAGGACTGAGAGAGAGACCTGAATAAGAAAAAGGAAAGCGACCTTGCTCTGAGGGAAAAAAAACCCTGGCCTTTTTGAGGACTGGATTGATTTGATTAGAAGCCAAGAAAAAGAGAAGAGGCTTGCTCCCCCCACGACATCTGAAGAAGCTGTGCTTTGCCAGGGGTTTGTGATAGTGGTCTCACGCCGCTGAAACAATGCAGTTTGGCCTTGAAGGACATTCTTTCTTTTCTCCTACGAGGTAAAAGGAATACTTTTCCCTGCCATTAGCAGTTACACACTGACTGTTTTCTCRGAAAAGACAACTCCCACAGCRTGGAGSTGTAAGAATGTTTCTCCTATGACTCTTGATAACAACTGAGTGCTTTGATCTGTGTTAGACTTTCATTCCTGCCCCCCTTTGTGTGAGGGACAACATGGGGGGGGGTGGGTGGAGAGGGATTGGGGACCTAGGAAGAGACGGGTCCCCGGAAAGGATAACAGGTGTGTTAAAATGTCCGGTTTTTTTATCTTTCTTCTCCTTGTAAACTTTTCCCCCTCTCTGAGAAATTCTCCCTGGTGCTGTAGTATTCTTAGTAGTTTGTAGTAATAAATCTATTTTGCAACTCAAGTTATTCGCCTGTCTGACTATTTTTCTCTGGAGCACATACGTATCTTTCTCTCAATTATGTTATCTCAAAGCCATAAATTCTCATGTTAATTGGGCTTTTTGCTCTCCCTTCTCTCTCTCCAGTGGGGGAAGGGAGAGAARGTTGTTGAGTGCAGTGCTTTTTAATTTTCAGCACAGTCAAAACYGTGACASAGTGTTTGAACACTTTCAGGTTAAAAGAGTTATTTTCTATGTTTAAATGGAAATTCATGTATTTCAGTTCCTGCCTGTTGCCTCTTGCCTTTCACTGAGCATCACTTAGAAGAGCCTGKCTCCATCTCCTTGGTTCTCCCATCAGATTTTTATCCACATTCGTAAAATCCCTCTTGAGTCTTCCTCAGGCTGAGCAGCCCAACTCTGCAGCCTTGCCTTGTTCAACAGATGTTCTAATTCTTTAATCACCTTCATAGCCCTTGGCTCCATAGGGAGGTAGAGGACACAGCACTCCAGCCCTGCAGTGGACACTGCACTCAGATGTGACCTCTCACCAACTCTGCCTTACAGCAAGAACCGTGTTCTTCAAGCACAATTCCAGTTCTCATRAAGAGGTCACTCTGAGGAGACGGATACAGATTCTGTGTTACTAAACTGATTTTATGTGTCAGAGCTGCAAAACCAAACCACATAAGCCCTGGGGCATTGTTAGAAGATGAGTCAAAGGCTGTGCCTATGTGCCAAGTGCAGGAGGGCCAGGCGTCAGTCTGAGCGCTGCTGGCGTGGCTGGTGGTGCTGATTAACTGCTGGCTCACAGGCTGGCTCTGCCCAGGGCTCCTCCAGCCCCTCCAAAGCAGGGCTTGGACAGCACAGGGAGGAGAATGACTGCAAGGACCACTCCCAAAAGACAAGCTGAACSGCATCTGAGAGACACCAAACAGTTGTGTTAGCTCTTCAGCAGGGAACTCGATTGTTCAAGGATACTCGGCATAAYAATTGATAGCACTGGTGGAATATTTGTTCACATCCAATCTTTGCCAGTTTCAATTTGGAAGCTGAGGGGAAGCTTAAAAACAGCTGAAGTGATGTTACAAAACCTGATATGAGCTGTCAAACACATCTGACAGGGAAGGAGTAAAGAAGCATATGCTTCTTAGTCTAGATATGGATATCATAACTCACATCTGTTATCTYACCATCTACTCAAAGAGATTTAATTTTAGTTAATTGCTAACTGCTAATGTTTATAACTGATAATATTTGTTCTCAAAGGAAAAATGAAATTAGATTTATCMTTATTACTTTTCGTATGCCTGTGCATTTACACAGGTGTTTAGGATAAGCTGATCTAGACCTGAAATATTTTTAGAACAATGTGTCTTAATAATATATGACAGGTCTGGCATATAGCTTGTACAAGCTCCTTCACCCAGCTCCTGATTTTCAAGATGTGGTTTAATACTGAGAGGCTGGAATCAAAATAATGCTGTTGCAACTCCATCCACAAAATACAACATTTGCAATTCCATTTTCTAAGTATGCTTTCAGATAGTAGCTCTGTTCRGGTTATCAAGAAAACCCAAAGAAAACCATTTCTTTCTACCATTTATAAAGGCTGGAGGAAATGTAAGCAGCATCAAGTCTGCAAAAAACAGCAGGTATGAAGTGAATTAATCGGGGCATTCTGGTGAACATGAATGYTGGCGAGGAAGGGAAGTGAGAAAACTTTTTCCTGATCCCTGCAGAGAGGGAGGGGATATTTTTGTAACTAAAAACCACAGTTTACAGAACTGCCATTTCTTTTAAGCCGTATGAGACGTATGCTGTATGAGTCAACAGCTTGAAGGCTCAAGTTTCAAAGAGTACCACTGTTAGCAAGCTCCTTATCCAAAGAAGTGGTGATTTTGAATCTTCAAAGAGTCAGAACACAGATTCAACACAGAGAAACGTTTTAGTGGCATTTCAAAGAAGGCTTGGGTCCTCACAATGGTGTAAATGCACCTTCCATGTAGAAAAAACAGGAAGGGTGGTGCTTCCCAAMAGTGGCAGTCTTCAAGATAACAAGTTCATTCGAAGTAGAGATCACCATGAATAAACATTTTCTACATCTACAAAAACAACTACTTACTACCCCAGCAACCTGTAGATTGATTGAATCAATCTTCCTTTCTGTATTGTACCTCCTTCCTGTCACAGGAGACAGCAGGACACCCTTCAGGCTTGCAGTATTTCTCTTCTGTTTTTCCCTGTTTGCATTCCTGAACACAACTGCAGGCCCCTGCTTTAAATTTGTTCAATCCAAGGAGCAATCACTAAGGACACATCCTTGTCATCCTGTGGATAGCCAGGCAAAACAATCCACACATCAAACAGTCCTCTCAAGACCATGGCATTTTAATCATCTCCAATCAAAGAGCCCCGAAGAGGAGGAGGTAAGGGCATCCTTCTAGAAAGGTCACCCTGTGAGACTGTGCCTGTCACATCACTTGTAAGGATCACAGATGTGAGTGGGTCTGGCTGTCAGAAATTCAGTTTTCATTCAGCAGGAAAATTCCCTGAATTGTTTGCATTTATGAGCAACAGTATTTCAAAAAAAATCACAGAATCTTAACAGTTGGAAGGGACCTTAGAAATCATCTAGCTCCAGGTCCCCCTGCCATGGGCAGGGACACCTCAACTTCCAATCTAACGTGGCCTGGACACTTCCAGGGATGGGGCATTCACAGCTTCTCTGGGCAGCCAGTGTCTTACCACTCTCACAAAGAAGAATTTATTCCTATATTCRGCCTAAATTTCCCCAATTTCAGTTTGTGCCCATTGCTCCATATTCTATTGTCAAATGACTTCAAACCCAAGAAAACACTCAGGAATGATATGAGCATGGTCATTGTATGGTGTTAAAAATGAACAGTAAGCTGGCTCAGGGAGCTGAGCAAATGCACGCGTTTGCAGTGAAACTTTGCCCATTACATTAGATGTACCCAGCCAGTAAAAAAACTCTGATTATTTCATTTGAAATAGGACACAGGCACCTACAGCAAGCACATTTCCAAAATTTATAACAAGCGGAGCATGTRAAAAGCAACCAAAGAAATAGAGAATTTGAGGCAAATTTCTGTGAACCAGCAATGAAGAAGGAGGTTTAGGAAAGAGTAACAGGAAAGCAAAAATCAAGATGAAGGGGTAGAGTGAAAATGAAGAAAGTTTGCAAGAATGAGAGCTGGAAATCCTGCCTTCCTGCAGCCAGAGGACTTAGGTCATTGACTCCAGCTGAGCCAAGGAGTTCACTGAAGGAGCACTGTTAGGAGTCCAGGCAAGGTTTGAAGTAAAACTGAAAGACTTAGTGTGTTAAAAGCCCCAAGGAGAGCAAAAGCATTTTAAGACAGAGCAAAGTTCAGCTGTGCTGAGGTTTTTAGGACTAATAGTATAAAAAGCTATTTCTGACTTCATCTCTATAATCTGCTGTCCTGCTGACACACTAGAGTAAGCTGAGAAAGATCCTTGGAATCTTTTTTTTTTTTTCTCCTGGGAGCTACACCCAACCTGTGTGTGATAATTTATTTCAACCCAGAATGAAGGGTTGGGGAAGGCTGTGGTTTGAATATTTCTGAAAAGCAGGTTAATGGTTGCATCCATGAGAAATAGCATGAGGAACACAGTAACAGCTCTGTTGTTGTGCCTGTCTGGTGTCTGGCTGTGCTCTGTTTTGTCATGKTTGCATGTTTGTCATGTTTTTGTCATGTTTGCACAGGCAGTGGTGAAGGGGTGAGCAGGTAAAAACTGATTTTTGTCAGGGTAAAACTGATTTTTGTCCCTGGGAGTAACACCACTGATGCTGGAGATTGTCAGGGGCTGGATTGTCATCAACAGCTGTGGCTAATGCATTTGATTTATGGGTGATGAAGAGCACTGGCACATTTTTGTATAGCCACCAATCTGCAGAGGAAGGAGAGAAATTTCAGAAGGATTTTATACCGAGTAATAAATGTCTTTCGCAGATTTACGAACAACAACAAGAGTCAAACAAAATCRCTGAAAAGCCTGGGTAACATGGCAGAGTTGAGAAGTTTCTCGTGTGAATATTTTATACCTTTCCTTTCAGACTAAAACATGATTTCTACTGAATCTTTGCCCTTTATTTTGCTAAGCCAATTTTCTCAGAAAAGAGATGCAAATCAAAATCTATTTTGCAAATCACTCACCGAGGATTTTGAAAATACTTTGAAAGTATTTTTTTCTTTTCTCTTTCTTCCTTGTTACAAAGCAAAAAAGAAAAAGCTGACAATCTGCTTCAACTATGTGAAATAAGATAACATCAGAAGAAAGAAGTTAATCATTCATCATATATCTACACTTCTAAAAAGAGTCAAAACAAGCAAAAAGGTCAGTGACTTACAACAAGATGCCAGTGAGAAATGTAAGTTTGAGCAACAGAAAGATGTGATCAGAAAAAATATATGTTCAAAGCATTACATTGATATAATAAGAAGATAATAACAATAAAAATAACAAAAAAAATCTTCTCTACAATAACATAAATTATTTACCAGATAGCCATTATGGTTTTTATTAGATTCACATACCATTTGTGGTACAGAGAATGTAATTTTTTACTTCAAAAATTTTATGACACATAACAAATCTTGTGCTACTTATCAGACAGATTACATGCACTCCTGTTCCTTTTGTGATTCTCATGTCAGAATTTTACAACAGATTATTTTCCACTCTATTGATCACAGTATCCCTGATGCATTATGGGAAATTAATTCATTTTATGAAGTTACTGTGGTTTGGCTAAAAATGAAAAAGTGGGGCTTTTATGACAGCTATAAAACATTTTCCTTTCTATTTAACATAAAGTTTTACTGGAATTTGCACTGAGGAAAAGTTTGCCAAGCTAAGATAGGTGGCTGGGATATGCTCTATACATAAATTGATGCAGAAGGATTGTTYCTTTTGTGAAATGTGTAGCTCAAAGAAGAAATTTTAAAAGTTTCAGGAAATCTCRTTTCTTTATAAAGGACCTGCTATAAACGTTTCCACACTGAACATGGCTAAAAACAGCATTTTCCTTTTTCTGCCTTTACCTTTTGTTCTTGGAGCCTCCTCTGCACAGAGTTTGTCAGAGCAGCCCGGCAGAATTGCTTTGGTAGGCAGCAGCGGGGGAACCCAAGAGATGCAGCCAGGCTGGGAGATGGGACAGACTTAACTGGGAAGAGCTTGGAAAATTCTTGGGAGGAAAGAGCTGAGTGGTGCAGAGTATCAGTCTGTGTGATCCAGGARCTAAGGGTCTGGATGAAGTGAAAGTTAATCAAATGGCCTGAAAAATGCCCAGTTTGGGGCGGGTATAGGCACATTGGAGCATTATTCATCTCTCATCATGGTCTTCTTTCCAGCTCCTGGAAGCGCAGTAACCTCAAAAAGAGGTTTCTCCCATACTTCCAAATTAACAAAAAATCRTTAGAATAGTCAGAATGTTACACTGTTATTACAAACCCAATGTGCAAACATAATTACAGAAACACAACCAATATAGAAACAAACTTGACTCCACAAGCACTCAAAACTAAATGCTAAAATAAGAGGCTTTTAAATCCAGCACGAGTACCTGAGAACGAGTATCGCTACCACCACTGCCCCTCTTCCCCCCATGGGGACAGTGCAATGCCCATCCTTTTTTCTTCCTGCTCTTGCTCTAATGACTTCCAGCAGTTTCTTGGCTTTCTAATAAACTGCACAGAGCCTCTCCTGGGTCTTGAGGAGGCTGCTTGTTCTGTGGGCATCTCTGAGGCTTGACAGTGCCTTGCTGTGACCCAAAGGGGCCTCTGCCTCTGCTGTGGTGGATCCCGGCTTCCCCCAGCTGAGCAGGACCAGGTCTCAAAGCACACTCTGCTTCCTCCCCGTGATTTTATCTGACTTCATGAAATAGAGCTGAAACTGGGCAAACAGAGCAGCCAGATGCCCTGCTGTTCAGCCACACCCTTTTAATGAAAGCTACCACGTATCACACTCACATAAAACCAGTCACATTACTTCATTTACTGGGTTTATCTGAAGCATGGTGTATTTCCAGTGTACCAAAACACAAAGAAAATGCTGGCTGAAATGACTCAGCAACCATGACAGCAAGCCCCAACCAAGAAAAAAAAATTAAAATTAAACCNAAAAAAAAAAAAAAAAAAAAAAAAAAAAAAAAAAAAAAAAAAAAAAAAAAAAAAAAAAAAAAAAAAGCTAAAAAAGAAAAAATATTTTAAAAGGAAAAAAATAAATAAAAACACACACACAACAGAAAAAGCAGAGACATCCACTTACTACTCAAAGAATCTGTCTTAAAATATTCATGGTCTTTCTGTCATCTTCCGGCCTTTTAAAAATGTAATAAAGCATGATAAATAAGCAAATAACTTGCAATCAGCCCATTGCTAGGATTCAGGATTTTTGTTTGGACAAAAATGTAAAGTATCCCTCCTCTACCTACCAAGTCTTTCAGACTAGAGAGTAGAGAAAAACTGATCCAGAAGTAGGTTATTCTAGAAAAACTTTAAGAAGTCTTTATTCACCGACTTAGATGAGACAAACTGCCAAACTACCTTAAACTATGTTTCAGTCATAAGTTGCTGCACTAGCATTGGTTTTTATTCTCCTTCCATCCTAAAGATCTTACTGGAAATCTTTTGAGTTTAGATATTGCATCAACAGTGGGTGAATAGAGCAGCTCTTTGGTGCTGGCAGGGGACCAGGATGAGGTCAGATTTGTACAGTAACAAAAACTGACAGAATTTAGAAGATGATTTAACAGTGGCAACTGTATAACCACAGACGGGGCCTGACTGCATGCAAAGGCAGCTGTACCATAAGAGTCAGGACATTTATTTTCTTGCTCTTTGGCACACTTTCTCTTCAGCTCTTTTTGCACCACCATTTCTACAGGAGATTATTTCAGAGCAAATGCTCTGACTGGAGCCAACCATGTGACTGAAGTTTCTCCATTCAGGACTTAAGTCAAAAATACTTTCTACTGTAAGGATGATGTGAAATCTGACTTGAAATTGTCCTCTACAGATACACACCACAAAAAGAGCTCTACAGTTAAGCTCTTGTCTTGGTGTTTCTCTGGGTGGTACTGCTTTGGCTACCTTTAGGCTCCAGCTCTAAACACTGCATTCACAGTTTAAGTAAAGTCTCCCACTGTGGCTCAGAGTCATTTGCATCCCTTACCTCTGCTGGCCCAACAGGCAAGCACAGTGCTGACATTGCACTTTGCACTTCCTAGCAGACTTGTGATTTCAGTTTTATTTTTTTCCTTTTTCAGGGTTGTTTTTTTCAATTGTTTGGGATACTCCAATCCCTCCCAACTCCTAATTTCTCTTGAAGCCAAGGTAACCATGCTGTCTGCAAGTATTTACGAGCCTCCAGACATTTTCAACCAAAATCCTGCATGGAACTGAGCCTTGAATCTGGCAGCAGGCAGAACAGCATGACTCACTGTGAAAGGACAGGAGCACGAGGGCAGTTTAAAATAGTTTGTTTCTCCCAAGACTGGTTCTTTCCAGAGGCCAGCTGTGGCTTCAACCTGAAAAAGACATGTGAGCAGATCTTGCTCAGTTTGGACTCTGTGTCTGCACATCCCATGTTTATTTGCTGTTTCTCTGTCTCCCAGGCTCTCTAGTTTCCTATTCCTTTCCTGGATCTTTCCTTTTCCTCCATTCTCTGTTTCCTCTGAGGCCTGTGCTGTGCAATGAGAGTGCCTGTACTCCTGGAGATGTGACCCAGCTGTGTCCCATGCCTGTACTGGGGCAAGATGCAGCTGTGTCCTCCCTCTTCCCCCAGAAGGGAACTGTGCTGTGGTCACTCAGGGGAGCCCATGGGGACTCCAGCAAGGACAAGGACTGCAAGATGTGCTGTAGGGACCCAAATCCTTACTGGCAAAAATGTTCTCTGACTGCAGAAGGAATGGACTTCTGTATGAATCACTGTGTCTCCTCTGAAGTATTTTCCCATAGAGGACATGGTTGGTAGACCAGTTTCAGCTAAATGTTATATTTTCTGTMGTCCARTTTCAGCTATATGTTATATTTTCTGTAGTCCAGTTTCAGCTAAATGTTGTATTTTCTATAACTAAACTAAACCATAACTAGGCCATAACTAAAAAAGAATCCACAGTAAATAAGGTTGAGAAACAGTGCCTTAAAGTTTGTTACTGTATTTATAGAGGTAAATGGAGCATGCACTGGTAAAATAATAACTGTTTTCTCTGTGCATAATCTCCTTATTCTGGATTACATCAGCTCTTGCCCACATATGATTAAAGTACCTGACACACCACAGCAAAAATCCTGCCAAATGCTCAACCCACCCAGGCTCAGATATGTGAGCTATATTCAGGCCTCTCCCAATTGTTTTCCTTGTGTTTCACACTGATCTAACTACAAAATGTTCAACCTGCAGCACAATCAGGATGAGTGCTTCCCGTGTTGGCTGGGGTAAAACCGGTTTAGTCTGCAATATACTTGGCTCAAACCCAGAAAGGTTTTTATGCAATCACGCTGTAAACCATGGCATACAGGTTATCTTTTGGTGAAGAGCAGGGCTGCAGCAAGGTGAAGGACTGTGGAGAAGCAGAGGATGTTAATCTGAGGTAATTCCATGCCACAGGAGGCAGACAGTAACTGTAAAGCCTTCAGGAGCAGGACAGACATCAGGGCCTTGGACACCTCAACTTTCCTGAAAATGAAGAACGGTGGCAGGAGGAAAAGGGAGCACATTTTYCCTGTGTACTGTCTGTTTCACAGCAACAAGCCCCCCTGTGATTGTCTGTAGATCAAGCAGGTGGCTTTGTGACTCCCAATGATGCATTGGTGTGTAGCAGTGCTCTGCTCATSCTTTCCTGGTTTGGACTTAATTTCTGACAACCTTATAACTTCTTTCTCCTTCCTGCCTGGGCTCTCGTGGGACTTAATCAAGTGCTTAAATATTGATTTGTGAACAGGAAGAGGATCTCCTCTATACTAAAGCTAAGTGTTATAGGGCTTGGCTAGGGCTAGTCAGGGCTAGCTCCAGGGTAAGTCAGTGAAATCAGGACTTTCAGGGCCCGTGAAAAGGGGAGATGCCAGCAAAATTTCGTATACCAAACCAAAACAAAGCYACTCTTGTCAACCTTATATAAGGGATAGCAGAAGGCAGGAGAGGAGATCACCATTAAACAACTTCTACCTTGCTTGAAAGACACTGCTTAAGAAGGCTGTCCATGATATTGATCCTGGTTTTATTTCATCACTTCAAAAATACTAAAAATGCTGACAATGGAAGTGCCATTCTGTGATGTGAGGGAAAGGGAAATTARAACTGACCTCTACAGTCTTGTGCTTTGAGCAAGTCGTGTTGTTGATCACATAAGCATCCCAAACATTTATGTTTTATTTATAAATAATCCAAGCCTTTTCCAACTCACTTCCTGGTAAAAAGGCAGCATTCAAACCACAGAAATCCTTTGTGTCGTCTGTAGTGCTCATTATCCAGGGAACCTCTGAGAGATGCCTATTGTACACTGAATTCTTTGTTTCAAGCTTGCAGAGGTCCTCCAGGGATGCTTCCCCACAAGGTTACTGTGGCTGTGTTTAACAAGCACTTGAAACCCAGAGCATGTACTTGTGGCAAAAATGAGAATATGTAGCAGCATGTTAAGTACTATGGAAAATTGCAGCCTGGCTCAATGCTGGGGGAAGGGAATTTCTGCCATTGTCAGCAGGAAACTTCTGGAAATCTGAAATAATAAGAGGAATAATAGAAATATAAGTATGATTTAGTAATGTACATACTTTTCCATTCCAATATTGAGTACCAGTAAATAGTTCCATTTCAGAGACTTTTTGTTGCAAGTTCTATAAATATGACTACATATATTTGAGAATTGCTGGCATATAGTCATATACTGCTTTGGTGATGCAAAATTCTGCCTGTTAAATTGCTAAGTTRTTATAGTGAAAGCCAAACCAGCCAGCTTGAGAAAATGCCAGTTTACATCCCTTGTGTCATTAAAATTCTCCCCCTTAAGAACAAGAGGAAATACAGCGGTGTTTTCTAGAGGCTGAGTTTTATAGAGACTCACTGTGTGAAACACCCACAACAGCACAGTCCATGAAAAAGTCTGACCTTCATTTTAGCATTCATCCAACAGTTGGCCTGGAAATCACTGAGCCCTTCACACATCCTTTTGTTCTGTCTCCAGGCTATATGCTCACTACAAGCAAAAGTGTCAGTGTCTCTTCTGAGAGTGTCTAGAAATCTYAACAAATCTACAATTTGCTGCTCAGCCTCTTACAGGTTCAGGAGCAAACAGTGACTGCATACGGTAATTGTGTGCCTGCAGCCTTTTTGACTCATTTGAACAGCAGGAATTGCATCATTGGTAAAGACCAGTTACCCTTCCATCCATTTATGATTCTCGTTAAAAGTTAGAGTCCATCACTTTCACAGTTCTTACAAATTCATTAACACTGTATTTGTAATGAGTTGCACAGGGAAATTATAAGGCTGTTTCTAGATGGGCAATGGAAGCATTTGTCACAGAAGAGCAGTGTGATTTGGAGATCAAYCTGGAACATCAGCTCCAGCAAACCAACAACCTCAACATCCTTCCAATACATCCAAGCTATTTGATCCTGATGTAATTCTGTCTTCTGCTACTTTATTGCCATGACTTTTTCACTGAGGTTTGTGCACTGATTGTTCCTTTCTGTAATACAACAGCAAATGCTTACATTTTTCTTCTCTTGCTGGTTTTTCTATGTGAAGCAAGAAACACTGTATGTTTTCCAACACACTTCTATGGGATTTAATCTCTACCACTGCAGAAGTTGATATAAGACAGTGTTTCAAAGTCTCATGCTTTCCAAAAGCCATTCTGCAAGTGCAGAGTGTTGGGTACRAAGCTGCAGTTAACTTAGGTGGAAATTGTTTCATTTCCTCCTCAATGGACTTTACAGTTTCTGTATATTTTGGAGCATTACTAAGATGTGCACTGTAAAGAGGGAATTACGATGAYACACAGTTTAATTTACTGTATATAGCTGTACATCTCTTTTGCCTCTAGAGCAGAGATTTCTATTACTCAGTAAAAAGAGATCTACCCTCACACTTCATATGATGGCACATTGACTGTGTTTCTGCTAAAAATTTAAATTTTTACTAGCAGAGTTTTTACACTGACAGCATAAGATGAGCTGATGAGATGATTTAACTGCATCAGCTGCTATCAGAATGAAATCAATGGTGTAGAAATAGTGGTTATGGACCTAATGCTTAGCTGATGTTTGCATCCTGACTTTTCTCTTAATGGTATCCGAGAACATGGCTTAAAATTTTGAGGCACTACAGTCACAGAACTAATATTCTTATTCTCTCTGAAGAACTGCAGGCCTGTCCCTTCAAGAAAATGCTTATGATCTCAGAGGGAAGGCTTCAAGATTATAACGTATAGAAGGACTGACTTCAAAAGGATTTTATACAGAGGTAGGAAATTACCATTACCCCTCCTTTCTAAAATTCTGTGTATATTTAGTGCTAGCTGTGAAATTGTTTCCTGCAGTTTAAAGCAGAATAAAATTCCCAGTGAAATAAGTCAATAAGCACCAGAGTGTCAAATCCAAAGAAGTAAAAGTAAATATTATTTCTTCCTGTCCAGGTCAGAGTATTTTACTTTTAAGATAAGCTGCCTAKGACCTTCATTCTTATTCATAAAATTCCCCAAGGAAAACCCTTTCAAGTGCACTTTCAGCTATTTAATTCAGAGGGAAACGTCACGCATAACTTAGAGCTGATGCACATTTCCCTTGCTGGTTTCCTGCAAGTCTCTCAGTTCCTTCAGGGATCAATCAAGTCACAACATATTCTATCCCTGGATCATTAATCACCCAGATAATAAGGGAGAATATTTTATTTGAATGTACCAATCTTTGTCTGAATGTGAATCTGTCTGAAATGTATTTTATCACAAATTCCAGGCGCTCATTGAAGTGTTTGCAGCCCAGCAAGGCACTCAAGTACGTATGCAGGGAAAAGATTTTGTTGAATTGTGTTCAACTGTGGTTAACTAAGGCCTGAAAACTTTTCCCTGAAAAGGTTGTGGTACCAGCGAGTTCAGGTGTCAGATCTGCCCCTAAACAGGTGCCTGTCATCATATCCAGTTTTTCTGGCTTTTAGACCAAATTCTTAGAATGCTGCCAGTGTACTACGTCATATTGAGGTTGGAAGGAGTCTGGCAGCAATTTGAYTTTAAGCCTGACAAAGGCAGGAAGCAGGGAATGTAGACACCATATATTCCTAAGCCTGCTGAAGCATTCTTCCAGACACGCGTTGGTGAGCAGCAGGGGAGTGTGGCCAAATGCATTGATAAGTGACCTTACTGGGGAAAAATATTGTTGCTTGTAACACAAGCTAACCCCCTTTTTTTAAAAACACAGACCATTACCACGAATCTGGCCAGTCACTTCCGTAGATGTGTTTCCAGGCTGCACTTGTGTTCAGCATCCCAGCACTGAATTATTCCCCCTTCGCCTTCCTGGCATGTAAATGGAATCCATTTCACTGCTTTTGCTGATTAGATAACATAACAGACTGTAATGAACATTATGAAGCTAAAGGCTATTTGTCAGAGCTGCTTGAAATCTTTCCAATGAATATTTCAACAGGGTTTAATCTAAGATCCCCTTCATAAAATATTCACCAACAATGTAATTCTTCAAAAGGATATATTGTGTGAGCATCCTAGCAAAAAGAAACCCTCAAAGAATAATGAAAAAAGTCTATACCTTGTTTTTCTTTCTTAGTTTCTTCTTTTTTTTTCCTCTTTCTCTCTTTCCAATTMGATTTCCTCCCCTCTCCTGTATAGAAATACATTTAAAATACGCAACAACTTAACAGCTTATTCCTGAAGGTAACAAAAGCACACAAAGCACTCTCTGAATTGAAGGTGACAAAAAAGAATGAGAATTGTTCTGTCATATAGTTTACCTTCTTTTTTACTTCTTTGTGCCTCAAAGGATAAAATCTATTCCAAATCAAAGCTGCTTTTTCTCCTCAAGTCTAACACCAAGATAGTGAAAAAAAAAATACTGTTTTCTCATTGAGAATTACAACATTCACAGAAATTTAAGGAAAATAAGAAATTGACACACAGAAAAATATATCCCCTATGCTATTCACTATCATTCACAAGCTCCCTACAGCGCAGAGCATGAAGGCAAACCCCACTCTTCAAAGAGAGGGATCCAGTGAACACAGGGTTATAGCCAAGCCTCGCCTGGACCCTTGCCTCCTCCTTGCCATTGGCTTACGTTGAATAACCAAAGAAGGCACACTTAGGTCTAAAAAATAAAAACATGCTAGCTAGCCTAATGCAGATGCAAGGAAATCTCTGAAAGTGTGAGGTTTTGAAAGTTGCATTTTTACAGTCTCTGAGGAATGAAATTTCATGGTTTTTCTGGGAATGTGTTCCAGTGCTTAATCARTCTCATCATGAGGATTTCTTTTTCTTTTAAATCCAATTGCCATTTGGATATTTGCCTGTTGCCCATTGTCCTCTGGCTGYGTATTTCTGAGAAGGGCTCTGCTTTTTCTAGAACTTCACTTTTTGTAGGATTATAATAGAGCTTTGTTTTCTTCATGATGAGCATTGAAAAGAAGATTCTTTTCAATATGTACASTTTTATACATTAGTATTCTTCAAGCATTGAAGAATAAAATTTTGTCTGTTTCATAAGTAACCCCATTTTTTCATTTATTGAAAAGTTGCTTCTATAAAGTTTTCTTGAGTTTTCTTCACAAAAATAACCCTTTCTGAGTTTTATTTTTAATTCCACTTCTTTTCCCCCTGCCTTGTGCATCTATCTGAAATGCATAGAGGAGCTGAAATTCTCTTGTAATACTAAAGTTTGCTTGTCTCCAGCATTAAAGCTTTTTAAACTCTTTCATTTTGGTAGCTAGAGGCAATTTCTCTRTGTCGTCATTTTGGCTCACATTTATTTGCCAAGGAACACGGGGTTTTTTCAGAGTCTGTTCTTCATTCAACACTTTAAGTAGGCAAGAAGTGGCGTGGCTTAATCACTAAACACAGACTGGATTCCATAGCCTCTCTGTATCCTGGGCATCAGTTAGGGAAACATCTGATGGATGAAAAATCTGTCCTGGGCTGCTGCTGCAAAAGTGGAGGAGTCACTACTTCTAAAAGTGTTTCAAGAGGCCCTGGATACAGCACTTGGGATTAGGGTGGTTGTGGTGATGCTGGGTGAGCAGCTGGACAGGTGATCTTGAGGGTCTTTTCCAGCACTGATTCTGTGATTCTATTAAAAAAAAAAAAAAAAAAAAAAAAAAAAAAAAAAAGGGTGTATGGTAGCATAAGTTTTTCCTGCAGGCAAAGTTTTTATTTCAGAACTCCCTGAGAAGCTTTCTGTGTGTCATGCTGGTTGTTTCATGGAGTCTCTGTGCCTTTATCCCACACTTCCCTGCCTTACACTGACAGAATTTGGAAGCAGTCATGATGGTTCTGGGAAGCTCAAGTATTGCAATAATGTTAGAAAGGAACAAAAGGTGAAAGAAGACAACATGACTCTTSCCTTTCCATGCCACAAGTAGCAGAAATAATTCTGCTTTATTGTAAGGCAGCTGAGCTTCCAAAAACGGATTTTATTTTATCTGAAGCTATGCCTGAACCATGAGACCTTTCTGAGTTTTTTGAGCTGTACATAAATTCAGATCCAACGTCAGCCTCTATATGCATGGCTAAACTTGGTCTTTGAAAATAGAAAAACCTAAGCTAATGTTTCAACAATTATAAATATGCAACAAAAAAAAAAAAAAAAAAAAAAAAACAAAAACAAAAAAAACAAACCAGATTATTTCTGGTGATGACATAGAAGCATCTGCTTTGTGTACTTTCTTGGGGACAAGGCTCATTTATGGGTGTGGAACCTAATGGTGCCAGCAGGAAGTGGACTGGAGCATCTGACTTAGTTCACTTTGAAGGAAATCTGATAAACATATAAATTACTTGGAGGAAAAAAATAGCACATGGTAAATAGAGAAAAAAAAATCTCCTCAAAACTTATTGCTAATACAGACACTGGCTGAAAGACATGTAAACATATTAGGTGCTACTGTCTTCTTCCTGATGAGTATTATGAGCAAATGCTTTCCTTGGAAATTACTACAGTAACATTTTTTAAAGGAAAGCTCTGCAATTTTCAATACTCCAGCAAGAAATGCACMTTTGCCTGAGCCAAACATGTAGGAGAGCGACATGCTTTAGTTAAAAACTTGCATATTTTTGGAAGTACAGAATTAACTGCAGTTATTGAAGATAATTCCTTACGCATATAAAAWAGAGTAACCCTCTTTTTGTGAGTAGAAACAAGCAACCATCCATTGACCAACCAATGTCACCTGCCTGGGCTTTTGATATGGTCCCGAAGGGCACACTTATCTCTAAACTGCAGACACAGGATTCAAAAGGTGGACTGTTCAGAGGATGAAGAACTGGCTGGATGGACACGGCCAGAGCTTTGGTCAGTGGCTCTGTGTCCAGGTGGCAACTGGTGACAAGTGATGTCCATCAGGTGTCTGGCTTGGSATGGGTGCCTTTTCATATTTTTATCAATGACACAGTGGGATCAAGTGCCTCAGCAGGTTTGCTGATGACACCAAGCTGACGTGGGCAGCTGACAACACAAGAACAGGATGTGATCCAGAATGACCTGTGCAAGAAGCGGGCTAACAAGAACGTCATAAAGTTTTACAAGGCCAAGTGCAAAGTGCTGTGCCTGGGCTGGGGCAATTCCAGACATAAAACTGGAGAAGTCACTGAGAGAAGCCCTGACAAGAAGGATTTGGGGGTCATTCTATTCTATTTCTATTCTATTCTATTCTATTCTATTCTATTCCCATGTGACCCCACCCAGAGTGCTGCATCAGGATCTGGGGCTTCCAATACAAGAAGGGCACAGACCTGTTRGAGCAGGTCCAGAGGAGACCACAAAGATGATCAGCAGGTTGGAGCATTTCTCCTATGAAGACTGACAGAATTGAGGTTGTTTAGCCTGGAGGAGAGAAGTCTCTGGGGATACCTTGTCGAAATATTTCAGTACTTAAAGGGGACTTATGAAAAAAAAGGAAAGGAACTTTTTACATTGGCAGATAGGGATAAGACAAGGGGGAATGTTTTTACATCAAAAGGGGAGAAATTTGGATTAGATATTAGGAAGAAATTATTTGCTGAAAGGATGGTGAGGCAATGGAACATGTTGCCCAGAGAAGTTGTGGAAGYCCCATCCCTGGAAGTGTTCAAGGCCAGGTTGGATGGGCAGCCTGACCTAATAGGTGGCATCCCTGCCTGTGGTAGGGAGGCAGAACTGGGTGATATTTAATGCCCCTTCCAGCCAAAACCATTCTAGGATTCTCTGATCTCTCATGGAAGCTTTGCAGACATGGCTTCTCCGCATGTCCCCAGAGTGTTAGATTTCATAAAATATAACATTACCCCAGCACCTTGCAGACACTCCTGTGAAGGTGACTATAATTTGGTGTATTCAGATGCAGGTGCAAATTAACTGTAAAGAGGAGAGATTGCTGCTTATTGCCAGCCAGGTTGGACACATGTCGTTCTTGGGAGGCATCAACCTGGTTGTGTAAACTGCTGTTAACCGTGTGAAACACTCCAACACCCAACTGCACCACAAGATGAGAGCTTTCCATGAGCATTGAGTCTCCCTAGGATACTCCTCTCCCTAGGATTATCTTTGCTATTACATTGTAAATATATTCTGGCTCTGATTAGCGTGAACCTCTCTTGATGTGGCTTCTTGTTATGAAAAACATGTTTCTCTGAGCATCATCTATGGCACTGAATATAAGCCAGCCATTTCAGAAGCATGTTCATTACTTCACACTGGGAATTGCCACAGTAAAATAGTAAATACAATCAGGCTGAAATAATAGCTACTCTAAGGGCACCATTGTGTTATCAATCAAACACAGATGGACCAATTAATATTATGCAAACTCAGTATGTCTCCAGAAAAATTTCTAGTAGCTAGGGTCACAACAGAAAATGCCTCCCAGGGAATAAAAGATAATTAGGCTAAAAAGGATTAAAATCTTCCAAGGAAAAATTGTAAGTATCAATTGAAAATACCGCTTCATAGCAAGCTCTAAAAGATATGTTTTAGTAAAAATATTTGGGATTCCTCGTGAGCCTAGTAAAGACATGTTTTTGTTGGACATTGTAAAGACTTCTATGATATGCAAAAAGAAACAAAAAGAAAGCAGGTCTTATACATTCTTACAACTACACAGTTTAAAATTGCAATATAATGCAGAATTCATATCCTAATAAAATCAAGAAATCTGACCTGCGTTATGATATCTTCCTTGGCTGCTATCAAAATCTGTGCATGCTATTTCTTAAGCATAACTAAAAACAACTAAAGGCAATTTGAACATTGGATGCCCACAATGAATGCTTTGGATTTACAAATAACCCTGGGCAGCTTTATAGCACTAGTGAAGAGAAAAACATTTTAGACACAATTCACCTTAGCTACCTTAGGAAACAAATTAAATCCTGAACCTCTCTCTTTCTACTCTGTCATTTATTGCTATCAATACATGCAAAAATTAGWTGATTTCCATCTACTGAGATTGGCTCAGTAGGTAAGAGCATGTACTAAGAGTGCCAAAATTGTGGGTCTGATCCATGTACTCAACTTCCGACTCATTCACTTATGAGTTGGACTTGATTCTTGCAGCTCAGATTATTCTATGATTCTGACTATGTCACCAGAGATTCAAAATTACACCAAGTCTTGAAAAATCTTAAAATACACTAAACCAGATTGTTCAAAGCCCTACTCAACAGGGTCTTGAACACTTGCAGTGATGGGACATCACAATTTCTCTGGGCAACCTGTTCCAATGTCTCACTGCCCTTACAGTAAAAATTTGTTGCTTAAAAGGAGTCTGAATCTCTCCTCTTTCAGTTTAAAGCTGTTGCCCCTTATCCTGTCAATTTCCTGTCAATTTCCTGGTAGTACCATGTATCAATAATCTCTYCATGAAACAAAAACTAGAAACAAACCATCTTCATGAGTACAGCATTATGAATATGAACCGGATCTGGTAAGTGGAAGTCTTAGCTTATGCTCCAGTAATAAGAAGGAGAAACTTGCCCCAGAGTGGCCCCCAGGCCCTTAATCCACTCTCCAGTGGGTCCTACTTGGCACCTGTCAGTGATCCCRCACTCACTCGCCCATGCTCGCTGGTCCCATGGACAAGGGGCCCAACAAGGGCTCTGACTCCAGCTGCTCGTGCTCAGACCCCTCAGACTCACACACAGAGTAAATTGGAATGGCACCATGTTCCTCTGATGGGGCTACAGCACTCACAAATAGCAAAACACTGCATAGACTCTTCAAAAATAGACAATAAAATATCTAAATGCACTATATTAGTGAAAGAGTGCATGTGAGGAACAGGTGGCTGAAATTGCCTTTTGTATGTGTTTATTTCCCAAGCAGATATATAAAAAGGTGAGTCACTTAAAATAAATTATTATTGTTACTATCTCTAACCACAGTCTGCTGAATTCAACACAGCTTATTATTATCTTTACAGCTGGGCGATGCTGTGGCTATTCTACCAAATGAATAAGCTACTCAAGCCTGTCACAAGAACTGTAAGAAGTTGGGCCTTGCTATCAGTCAGCATCAGCACCACTGGTGGGGCTGAGTGCCCCTTCCCTGCCTTCCCTGCAAATCCACATTCCTCTTCTGCTGCTCAGCACAACAATAAAACCAAACTATTTACAAAGAGAAACAACGCCTTCTGAGATGTGCACGCAGAGAGGTGATAAAACTGCTTGAGAAAGAAGAGTAAGACAAGCTTGGTAATCTGCTTACCTTATCTTTAAAACAGAGCCTGTGTCTCTAGGGGGCATAGAGGAAACAGAAATCTTACTCCTATGAAAATATCTCAATAAAACAGCCTGTTTCTTTTGCCTACATCTCACCCTGCAGCACTGAAAAAGAAAAATTTATGGATGTACAGACCTCAGTATTGCAACCAGGCAAAGAGCCTCTGGAAATGAGATGACCTTGCCCTTCAGTTCCCTCGGCTGCAGCAAACATTCCCACAATAACACAGCACAGCTGCTCTAAGGTGTGCTGAGCTGCTCGGCCAAGGGTTCCTCCAGCGATGGTGGTGGAAGCAGCCAGCAGTGTGTGCTGCAAACACTGAGCTCAGGAAGGACACAGCCATAAACTCCTGCCAGAGCCAATGTACTGGGCTGAGCTTGCCTCTCCTTCGGGAATACACCAGTTGGATCCCACCATCTCAGGAGAAGAGAGAGTTTCTAATAAAACACTTCAATCTCTTTCTCAATCAGTTTTATAAGCTGCCTTCTGGAAGGATTTTGAGATGTATACACTCATCTTGGCTAGATGCCACAGTGGGTGGGTTCCCAGCCAGACTCTCCAGGGCTACAATGATTCGAGCTATTCCAAATAACCATAATGTTGCTCTTGAATTTTCATCTGCTGTCATGAAATTGCTCTTTCTCTGCTCAGATTTGTAGAGCTCTAATATCAGGGTCAACATCCCTYTCAATGCTTTGTTCTTCAAATTAGAATAATCCTCTTCCATCTTCTGGCATTATCAATATGCAAATATTGGGCTGAAGATTATTGTGCTCTATTTTCACTGGCTGTTTTCCTGAGAAAATTATTCTATTTATGGCACATGTTGACACAGCTGATTCCAATTTTCCTTCCAGGGGAAGCCTGCCATACTGCTGTATGTAAAARCAATCATGCCAGTGTTTTGTTTCCAGGAGCACCCCAGCCTACGGGCCCTCTCTGCTGTCTGGGGAGGCAAACCTGGTTTCATTTGCCACTTTTTCCTCAGCTTCCTCAGCAGATTTCCCCAGAGCCATCACTGGGGCCATGGCCAAGGACAGTACTGAGAGGGAGACAATGCTTCTCCAGCCTAAGGACTTGTTCTCCACCCACTATTCTGGAATGGGAGTGTCCACACATGGAGTTAATCAGGGGTAAGTCCCTGAACAGACAAGCCCTTACACTAATGCACCACTCCGAAGGATGCTGAGGCTTCTAACCACATCCTGGGTACTAGATACTCATCTCAAAATCCCTCAGCATTGTGTTTTGTGCTGCAATCTGTACCTGAGTCTTCAACCTCAGCAAAGATAACAAAGCACATACCTGGAGCTCTGCTATTAACTTAAAGASTTTTTACAATGGTTATAAATGTGATAGCTGCCATCATTCGCCTGCACTTTTGACAAGCCTTTGAAAATAACTAATTCTTCTCCACAGCACTACTGTAGAGCAGGTAATCAAAATGTCTCACACTGCAAATGCTTCACAGCTATGTTCAATCATTGCAGATGTAAGCCAAGAAAATCTGTTTTATTTTATTCTTGCTAACTGAGCTGACACAACACTAAACAACTGAGTTGTTTGTTGTTTTTTTGATTTTTTTTTTTTTTTTTTTTTTGTGGGAAGACATGAGGAGCAATTGGGTAAATGATTCAATGTGATGATCCTATGAATTCCTGTGGGACTCCGTGTCGAAAGCATACTTTTTTCTACTTTCCCATTTTTGGGCAAAATTAAAGGCAAAGTTCCAGGTTCAATTCCCAGTTACTGCTGTGTAAAACTGGAGTAGCTCCACCAAAACCATGGGTATTAAAATAGATTTATGCTACTTTGAGGGCAGATTTTGGACAGCAAACTTTGTGGTCAGTGCTTGACTACACAGTTTTTTGACTAGAGGCTTTTTCACTAGAGGCATCTCACAGAACTCTTTTCAGATGAATTTCAGACTTCRTTGTCACTTTGACAATGCTGCATTTTTCTTTCAAAAGAATGTATTTTGATTAGTAAGCAAATGCACATCTGTAATCTTATAGGCACAAAATAGAATAAAACTAGATTAAGGAGCCAGCATTTCTGGGTTACTTTGATTTACTGCCTTATGTTTGTCTGGGGTTGCAAGCAGACTGCCTCAATTTCTTTGKTGACACAAAGGGTGGCACAAAATGTTGAGAATAAGAGGGGATGTAATGGCCTGTCCTGTACAGACTGATCATCTGTCACCCATTTGACTGACCAGGATCGAGAGCACCATGTACATCATCATTAACTATGCTTACACCCCAGGTACCAGCTCTAGGTAAAGCAACAATTAATGTTATTTTGGGGTAATAAATCCCCCAGCTGTYCCAGTGTGCATTAATCACCTACCCACAGTCACAGGGATGCAGTTTCTGTCTGTCTGTTCTCATGCATTTGCACCAGTGAGAGCTGTGATCAGTAGAATCCAGGCGCTGGCGAAGGCAGTATCATGCTGCCTGCAGAAAAAAGCATCCCAAGGACTGTAGCCCATAGACTGCTGATGGTCTGTGCACAGAATCATCACAAAGTGCCCCAAGTGTGTAGTGTTGGAGCATTGTACAACAAAYGACTCTTGAAAAGAGCTGGATGTGTTATTGTTTTATTTTTTGTGATGTTCAGACAGGACAGGATAGAAAAACTATGAATCCCTTTTGGGTTTTTAAACCTCACAAGTAGGAATCCACCTGCAGGGCAATTTCTGCTGCTGTGACAGTCAGCATTCTTCAAACATTTGAGCTGTCAAAAGCACTCCAGAGTTTATTTATACATTTCTCCCACTCTTGCCCCCATCCCTCACACACAAGCACTCACAGATCCTATGAGGCTATCTTTAAACTTGCAGKCAGTTTGGATAGTTACTGGAAATCACCAGCTGATTTAATTTTAAACTCAAGTCTAAAAAAAACAACAAAACACTGTGAACTGAACTTCAGCATATCAAGTTATGGAAAATCTGTGAACGTCTGTACAGTCTGGAGTCTTRTGAAGTTTCATAAAAGCTTGAGCTGCTTAACATAAGCTTTTTCTGCAAGTTTCGTTGTCATCCCAGTCAGTTCCTATTAGTATCCTGCTATGCAAAAACACCCTGCCAATGGATACRACAGAAGATTAATAAATTGTGGGAAATGCTGGACAATATATCACTAATGTGGAAAATGCAATAGTTCTGTTGAATATGCACCATCATGTCCACACCAACTCTGATATTTGGGAATGGAGGGAAAGGGCAGTAATCCTACTGTGAAATATCCCATCTTCATTCAGCATACACCTCTACTCCTGGGTAACAAACGTTATCAAAGGCACAGCGCAAACCAGACATTGAGCTGTGCAAATAGACAAAGCTTGAGTCAACTTTTTCATGTTTATATAATATAAATTTATTTGAGTAAGGCTTTATTCTCCATATTTATAGCATAGGTACTATATTTAAGCCCTGACATGAGCTCTTCTAGCCAGCATTCAAAAATTAKCATGTACAGGGTGTATTTTCAGGGTGACATATGACTAAGTGATTACATTTAATTGTGCTAAAAATTCACTTTTTAAAGAGCATGGAGCATATCATCATGAGGATGATATCCACATCCAGGCTTTTTGGAGCCTACACTATATTAAGGATATTGTCTTAGATTCTTGCTGCACTGCCAGGCTCCATCCAGCTCACATCTCTGCTCTGGGAGCAGCAGCTACTTGCTGCATGTGCTTTAATCTGAGGTGTTGATGTAAGGCTTTGTGATTTTAATTTCTTTGCTGTAAACTCAGTTTACTTCACCATTTCTTTTTCCTCCCTGGGGAAATCTACATTCACATGCAACATCTGTCACCTATTGACTTCTTGGGAACAAAGGCCGATGTCATTACAGTTTCCACCCACTGTGTCAAGCTGCCAGTCTACTTGTGCCTGTCTCTCACCCACACCTCACTTTCYTTTTTGTGAGAGTGATCAGTTCTGTGCCTTGCTGCAGGAAGCAGGGTGAATCCTTTGCCTACAAACAACACAGCCACAGCCCATGCAGCTCTTTCACCGCTGCCAAGAGAGCTCTGCAGAGAAGGCCGTGGTCCCATCAAGTATGAAAMAATGTGTGCCTCCAGCCAAGCTGAGTGTGAAGCATCCCAGCCTTGGTTTATGTTTATTGCTGATGGCAGACCAGGAGGAAACTGACTGTATGATAAAACCTGAATTTAAAAAAAAAAATTGAAAAGATAGCTAAGTCCATCAGGCACTTCAGTTTTGCTTGCAAAGCAAAAAGCTCTATCACAACCTTATTAGGGYACAGTTCTAGGTGTTTGTTCTTGCTGCTGAGGCAAATCTGTGTTCTGCAAATCTGGKCACTGCTCATGTCTGGAATTGCCGACCCAGGCACAGCACCCTGGTTTTGTTAAACCTAATGAGATTGCCATAGGCCCACTTCTTGAGCTTGTCTGGGTTCCTCTGGCTGGCATCCCACCCTTCAGGTGTGTCAACAGCAGCACTCAGCTTGGGGTGACCTGCAAACTTGCTTAAGGATGCCTTTTGCATATATATATGCAAATATATTAATGTATAAGTATATTATGTTAAGTAACACTTGTCCCAGTGCAGACCCCTGAGGACACAACTTGTCACTGGTTGAGACTCTGAGTCACTGATTGTACAACCAATTCTTTATCCAATGAATAGTCTACCCATTGAATCCATCTCTCTCCAGTTTGGAGAGAAGGCTGTTGTGGAGGGCCCTATTAAAGGCCTTACAGAAATCCAGAAAAATTATATCCACAGCCCTTCTTTTGTCCACTGATGGATTCACGTTCATCATAGAAGGCCACTGGGTTGGTCAGGCAGGCCCCTGGTGAAGCTGTGCTGGCTGTCCCAAATCACATCCCTGTTCTCCATGAGCCGTAGCCCAGCTTCTGGCAGGATCTGTTCCATGATCTTCCAGGGTGCAGAGGTGAGGCTGACAGGTCAGTAACTCCCACTGACCCCAGAGGTGTGGGGAGAGACATCACCATTAAAGAGTGAGACAATAGAGTGGTTGAGTACCTCAACCTTCTCTTCACCTATGTTACAAGTTTCCCAGCCTTGTTCATCGGTGSGGGGGAATATCTTGTTTGTTTTTCCTTTTCTGGTTAACATACCTATAGAAGCCCTTTTTGGTATTCTTTGCATCATTGCCAGATTCATCTTGGCCATTCTCACCCCATCCCTACACAACTGAACTTCATCTCTTTGTTTCTTTCCCTTTAGCTCCTCCAGCAGCTCGCTGCTCAGCCATGCTGATCTCTTGCCTTCCTTATCCAGATTTCTGCTCCTGGGGATTGTTGGCTTATGTACTCTATGGAAGATTTCCTTAAACATCTGCCAGCTCCATTCYGTTCCTTTGGCCCTGAGGGCAGTCTCCCAGGGAATCCTCTTGACTATCTCCTTGAAGACCTGGAAATTTTCTTTCCCAGAGTTCAGAGTCCTGACTTTAGTTCCCACCTGACCCATATGCTCAGGTATGCAGTCTCCCCCAGTGCACCATCACTGCAGCCTAGTCTGCCTCCAATCTTAATGTCTCCAGTTATCTCCCATCCATGATAGGAACAAAGAGTATCCATGATAGGAACAAATTAGTCTCTCACTACCTATGGAGATTAAAATTTTCATAGTAGTGTTTGAAATCATAGGTTGGTTCTGTGTTCTTTCTTGTTCAAATTTCAAGTTAGACAGCATGCTGTCAGTTTTACTTTATGTAAAGTTTTCTACAGATTGGAATCTTTTTCCCTCATTCCCTCTTCTCCCAAACTGAACACTTCCATTTATCACTCAGTACCATCTCAGAGGTGGTCATGGGATTTGAGGATGATGGTAACTACTCACATTTAGGTCTGACTTGCAAATGAGTTTTTATTCATGCAGTGGTGGTACAGCTTCAACATAAATCAAAACTTCTGCCGTATTAGCCCCTCAGGTGCCTTCATGTATCTTGTTCACCTCCTACAAAACTTCCTGCACTGCTAGTTATTATAACATTTTATTGTGTCTCTTTTTCCTGTATCCCAAATTCAAAGGCAGAGTACACAGCCACAGGTAAAGGGAATTATGATGTTGGGCAGGTCACTAGAGGGTGAGATGAAGAAGTGTGTGATGCTGCAAAGCCACTTGCTGAGCTGGAAGGAGCTCTGTTGAGGCAGAGTAAGATGGTCTGGGAGTAAAGAAGCACATTTTCTCTCATGCTCCTAATCTGAGATGGCTTCCCGAGTATCTAGGTGTTTGGATGTGAAGATCATTGAGTTGAGTGCCCATCCCACCCCCTAACTGCCCCCAGGCCCAAAAGGATGGCTTAACATCATAAATTGGTCTCCTACTCACAGGAATATCCCAGGGTCTCATCAGCTTGGCCTGAAGCTTACAGACTTCATGGCCGGTTTTGTTACCCAAATTATGCTATAGTGTGAGAGATGCTGATCCTGTCAAAAGCTAATTACAATTCCCTGAAGTTCCCAAAGGAAATAGAGGTAAAAGAAAAAAAAATATGATGGTTTGTAGATGCTACTGGTGGAACAGTATTCATTTCCCTCTATTGTGATAACATGGATCCAAAAAAAAAAACCAGTTTGACAGACATCAGCCATTACACACTTTTACCACTATCTCCAGATTTCATGTTTGTGTGGTTTTGTTTAGAGACACTCAACAGTGACCTTTTTCCATTACTTTTTTGGTGCTTGCCATTTTTCTGCTGGTATTATTCTTCCTGTTTGCTCTTGAGGCATTAGGTTATCTACACACAGCTTCATATTATTTCCTCCTTACTGACCTCATGCTTTTTTTAGCTGTTTTTTCCTTCCTCTTACTTTTTCTATCAACTTCCTATGAACATCTATGTATTCCTTGCTTTCCTCCCTACTTCATGTAGTTGCCTTTTCAGAAACCTCCCATATTTGGACACTGTGCTGGGAATGTGACTCACTAAAAGTGAGTTCAGAAACAAGAAGAGTTTCAGCCTCATAAACTGTGTTCTCATTTGATTATGATGATCACGATGTTTGCCCATACTTCAACCACGTATTTTAGCTGAAATAGAAAATCAATTCCCTGACTGTGTGAAGCACATGGGGAGAAGTGGGGGAAGAGGTAGGGAAAGCCACCAGGAGGGATGGCAGGGCCTCTCTGACCAGGTCTAAGCCAGCAGGGACATCTCAGGCCAGCTGACGATGAAACCAAAGCTATGCTCAAAGTGACCTCCTTATGCCTCATCATTGCTAGTAGATACATGAGAAAACTGAATTTAGGATTAATTGTTCCATTTCCTGTAGTTTGATTCCATATTTCAGAGTTTTAGTGGTTTATTCCTGCTGCCCCACTTCACTGGCACTGCAAAAAATGAGAAAGCTACATTAAATCCACAGATTTTACAAAAAAAAAATCCATTCAGGCTTACTGTTTGCCTTAGAAGTGGAGAGTGAAAAGCTTTTCCATAGTGTATGGCAAATTTTTTTTCCAAAGGAGAACAGCCCATGTAATGTATTGCAATGTGTCCACTTTTAGCTGGTTCCTGCATGCAACATCAGTATTTATTAATATATAGCATTTTATTATTTACAAATGAAAGTAATCCAAAACTCAGCACTTTGAAATAATTTTTGAATGGGAAAATTTTTTGTTCTCTTTTTCTGCCATTCTGTATGAAAAAAAAGAGCTGTAGAGACCCCTTGGGTCACCAGTTAGAAAGAATGTTTACCTTTATAGGTTAGGATCTCTCCTTTTCACTTGAGGCCTTCTGCTGGCATGCTTTGCAGTGCGCAGTTATAAACCCAGGAGAATCCTCCTTCCTCTATCTGGCTGTTGTCTGATACATTTTTTGTGTTGTGCTGTTTTTCTTTCAACTTGAATAATTCTAATGATTGACAGCACAAAAGAGCTAGAAATTTTATTTATATTACTTTATAAGGGTTGCTATATTCATTTTTGTTACTGATGTCACTGGAGGTGAATCATGAATACAAGTAATATTCACCAAAATATTAACAAAGAAAAACTATGCAGAAAGTTTGTATAATATTATTACCTAAGCAAATTCAAACAGCAAAAGTCTCTGTGTCTGGAAGCTGGAACAAAGATGCATGATAAATGAGGAAATGTGGTGGGGTTTTTTTTAGCATTCCAGATAGTAAATGTCTGGAGGAAATTGTCAGGAACAGTGATACAATCAAATGAAATTRTGTACCCTGACAGTTCCCTGACTCAGTTTCCTTGCAGTAAGACAGGAATACTCGTCATGGACTTTCACATCCTATGTGACCCACTAGATCTTCCTGGCTCCTGACTGGGATGGCACAAGGGCAGCCTCTGCCCTGCTGTCAGTCTAGAGGCATGAGGGCAGCTGGTGATGCTGTATTTATAGGACAGKGCCACAAACTTGGCAAAGGATTCACCCAACTTGCTTGAAGCTACAGAATTTCTCATGTGTGTAAGAGACAGAATCAGATGGCAAATGGTAGAGGAGATGGGTGCCCTGGGGGGTTCTCAAAAGGAGCCACAGGCAGGGTTTAGAGCTGCTCAGGTGGCTGGACTGTGGCTGGGACATGGCCAGGCTGTGCTGGACTGCACAGGGTGTGCGACTGGACATGCCACATCCCCAGCATCASCCCATCCCGGGGCTTGCTTCTTTCCAAATCCAGGGAGAGCAGCATGGCCCCACAAACGGGCATTCAACTGAGCCCTGGCTGGGAATACCAAGGGAACTGCTTGAGAGCTGCCAGCAGCTTGGGAGACAGCTTGTGGTGGTTTGGCTAGATTCAGTATTTTAGTGATGGGGGAAAACCAGGGAAAACCACAAAAATCCTGGCCAGGGTACAAACCCCGACACAGCTCTAGCCCTTTCTGGTTGCAGCAGAAGGGCTTCTGGTCTTACCTGCTCAGTGGCAGAAATAGAGATAAATCTATCAGACATCAGCAATAGCAGATGCTGGGTTCATTGGGTCATAAATAGAGCAAAACTAAGAAGGATGCACAGGTTAATGTACCATGTGAACCAGATTTCCTTTCAGATTATATCTTCTTTGCATCGTCTGGGTTTTCAAGGTCTTTTCCATCTGGGACATGGGATAATTCAATTAGAAGATTCACTTCCACTCAAGACCCCATTTGTCTTTTGGAGGTAGCACAATAAATGACAGCCCCATGAGCCCAGCACAAGACACTGGCTCTGCCTTGCACCTTGCTCATTGATCAGACTGACAAGAGCACATCTGCCTCTGAAAKCTGGAGTCGGTTTTGTTCCCCTGGCAGCCTGGCTCCAGGAATGAGAGCAAGAGCCAAGCAACTGAAGCAGAAAGAACACCAAGCAGGAAAAAATTAATTTCCATGCCACTGGAAATGCATATGCAGAGAGCAATCATGTGCAGCATGCAACTGTGTTTGCGAATAAATATTTCAGCTCTCGTTCTTAATATGAGTTTATTGCTGGCAGAGGCCTYGTGCTGAACAGTTGTGTCACTGGAACTGAGCTTAGTGTTCAAGCTCAGCYGAAAAATGACAGCAAGGCATGTTTTCTGCCAATTTTAATACGAGCTCAGCAACTGAGCAAAGCATTCTTTACAGATACTGCATTTGGGTAGCAGAGACGTTGTTTTGCAGAGCAAGCCAGATAATTGGGATTAGCCAGCAGGCATCTCTATCAGCAAACACATTTTCTTTTATAGGGACTCCCCAAGGGAAAAACCACTTGAATTTATGTGTTTGTGATGTGTTTTCACTGTCTAGCCATTACAAGAATTACTTTCTTTGAGGGTGGCACACCCTCTAAATGCATTCAACATGCATTTAGACAAACAGTGCTATCCTATAAATAAGACCTTAACTATACTCAGATGGCTGAAAATACAGAAGAACTATATAGAGGGGGACTGGAAAGTGGCAAATGAGGAAAGATATGAAAAGCATTGATAAGATCATGRATGCTATGAAGAGACAGGATTATACTCTCTTCTTTTTCATTATCTCAGCAAAGTATTAGATTATTTAGTCATGCACTATAGGAACTTGCTTATGAAAAAAGTCACATATGTTTAAGGATCAACTAAACAAAATTGCAGCAGAGAAAACCACCATAGATATTAGGAGCACACTACCAAATATTATGTAYGCATCCTCTCTTGATTTACGTTTTGGGCAGGTATCCATCATTGTTCACTGGTGGACGCAGCACAATGGGGTAGATGGACCTTTGCACCAGTATGGTTCTTTAATTGCCACTGGAATTATCCCWGTCTTCATAGGTTTGTAAATCATGTGTGGATTTGGCACAGGACATCTTGAGAAATTGGTGATAACAGGGAAGAAACGGCGCTATTTTTTAAACTATCCGTGGGAACTACACCTCCAAATGTCCTAAAACTCTTACCCAAGTGAGAAATTTTTAAAACACGCTATGTCTCTGTCAYGTACAGCACATTTTTCTATAAATTAATCTGTTTACTCAGAAGTAAAGGCCTTGYGCTCTTTTATAAGAAAGGCCTTCTGAATCTTAGAAATAACCCGAGTTCAGGGGAAGATTAATGTTCAAATGGCACCTTCTGCTTCGTCAATTTGTGTAATGCTTGTAAGTCGATATGTCACTTTGTCTTGATAAAGGCTAAGTGCAGGTAATGGATTMATTGGATTATTGGGTGTAATGGAAATATCCCAGGAGAGCACAGATGTAAAGAGACACAAGCGAGATTGTGGACTGCCCAGCAACAGCTGAAAATACTTTTATTTCAGACACACAGATCATGACCTGACTTTTAACTGCAGTGATCCAGCATATGGTTTGCAGTGCAGGCTTGGAGGAATAATCACTATTGGTGGTGATTTTTTGGAATGTCAAGGAAGAGACACATTCAGGGTATGAATATTTCAGTCTTCCTGGACTAGCACCGTAGCTTTTCTGGGGACAAGCACTCTTTTACTCATTTTAAGTAACGCAGATATTAWATCCTACTGATGAAATGACAGAAGTAATTTTAAAGCATTTTACATTGCTCTGTCCTGGTTTGTCATTTTTAATTTATGATCTATGGACCATTTCTGTGAGGTTCACAAGCAGCAACAAAAAGGCAAGCCAATTGTCASCAGGCTTAAATTCCCTCTAAATGARCTGTATTTTTCCATGCAGYGGAAAATACYGGTGACATCTGCAGATGACAAAAATAAAATAGAAACAATTTGTGCTATTTCAGATAGAACTTTTTAAACACCTAATTTTCTCTGAAAGCAGCCCCAGTTTTTTAAAAGGCACCAAGGAAGCGATTTATCAATTAATTCAGTACTACCACACTTCTCTGCAGAGAAGCAGAAAAGGTTGCACTGTGCCTTTGTTAAACATTGCTCAATGTAGGCAACTGCACACGGAAATTGATGCCTTCCCTATGTTTTAACTGTTAATGCATAAACCAGCACAAACTCTCATGACCTAACGTCTGTATGAGGAACTTTCATGGTCTCTCACTTCTTTCTTTCACTTTGGAACTCACGGAGTATTTTTTGTTCGTGTAACCTTAAAATATCATCATATAAAAAAGGAAGAAAAATCAGTTGAGGCCATCAGTGTAATATAAAAGATTTTTTTTTTCATACCTTTTGAAATGCTGGATTCTAAGCCTTTTCAAAAGTGAAGACAGGATGAATAGTAATAATAATAATAATAATAATAATAATAACAACAACAACAACTATTTTTTAAATTATATATTATGTATATGCAGAGAAAGTTCTGTATCAGTCAGATTAATTATTCATAATCAATAATTCATTCGGCACCATTAAATAACTTAAAATCATTGAMGCCTCTACCTCAGGCTGTCCAGACACCTCTCCTAAGATCCCAGTCACATTWAAATGATGGGATTATCTGCAACACTAGTTCTGAATATTTAAAACATGTTTTTAAAATTCCTCCCCCATTTAAGGACTGAGTAGCCAGTACGGGATCAGGAATTGAATGTATATAATTCARCTTCCTTCCACCAAGGTGAAATAATCTGAATTCCCCAGAAGTGAAGGAYTGTCTGAGGTTCTTCATTTTTAATTGTGGGTCCTCATTTGTACAAGCAGAAGTACTAGATCATAGTACAGACATACTTGGTTATTCAGTTCAGTTGTGTGTGACTAAAAGATCAGCCTTTCCTTGTTTCTTCCAGGAGTCACCCTATTTATTCTCTTCTACCTGAGCAAAACTATCCCCCAAAAAAACCCAACGTTTTTAATGCTCAGTTTGGCAGATTAAAATTCACTTTCCTGAGAAACTGAATTTACTGTAGGCAGTCTCAGCAGCACTTGGGATGTGTGGTAATCATACAACCTTTCACAAGACAAACCCCAAGAATTTTGACGTTTCTTTAAATGTATCAGCTAAGCTGGTAGTTTAGTTAASGGTTCCTGTTTGCTGGCAAAGAAATCTTTTCAAACTTACTCAGCACTTTGTGTCAGATGCTGTATGTCTGTGGTCATGATCTCAAACTCCTCTTTGTTCTCAGTCAGCTGTTTTTTTCTTTTTTTCATTAAAAAAAAAACCCCAAAGTTTCACAGGAGTAAGTTTCCCCAGATGTCATAATTTTCACAAAGAGGGTGAAAGCCACTTCTTGTCTTCTTCAGTGCTGAGGTCATGAAAATCACTATGATCACTCGTTTCTCTCCTGTTTCCTTCACATACAACGTCCTTCTAAGTAGGCCTGCCTATTAAGGTCTTGCTTTGTAAACATAAAACGTGCAAAAGCCRTTCCCTTCATGTCCTGCAGAATGGTTCAGTGCAAAGAGAATTAGGAAACCAAACAATACAGGTGGGGCTGTTAGTCACATCAGTGCCAGAGCAGTGGAATACACAGCTGCAAGMCACAGGGCACTGCTGCACCTGTGCTGTCACTTCCCCCAGCTGAATCTTCCAGTGCACAAAGGAAAAATCTCTTTCCAAAGAGGCTAAGATTTTGGAACTCATGAATTTATTTCAACATCAGATCCAGCATCTGAACCATTGCCCAAAAAAGTGGTGTAAAGTGGAGCTACCCCAAGGTGCAGCACTGGGTACTGAGGATCAGCGCTGTCCTGGAGCACAGGGAATGCAGTTGAGCCAGGTAGGGCCGTGGTCAGGAATTGACAACGCTGTGGGATGTGCCCAGGCAGTGACACTGGATGGTGTCAGATCATTAGGATCACCCTCAGTAACGTTTTGGTCCAACAAAACAAATGGACCCCAGAACTTCCTTGACATTGTAATTTCCAGTTGTGGCCATCATGYTTAGAAATGTAAGTGGAATTAACAAACTGTGAGTTTAGAATTCCGAGAGGACTGGCCTCTCCGCCATTAAAAATCTCTGTTATGCTTGATTTACAAGCGCAGATGAAATCAACAAACAGAACTTGTTTCAGTGGTTCACTAATTGTGATCTCTGGATTTTATTATTACAATAGCTGGTATCTACAAAACATGCTACAGCCCCTAAATCTGCCCCAGARCATGACCAGCACAGCAGGGTAGAGTGCACAACTGCAATGCCTATCTATCTGCAGATCTCTTGATTTAATCTTGGGTTAAATCAAACTTTTCCACCTTTTATTTGAGGCTGACACAAATGATCTGAGACTTTGTYTCTCCATGAGCACCTTCCAGTGGAACTGATAACTGCACAGGCAGGACTGGGTAGCCCCACTACACATCTTTTTGGACAGCTAGCATGGGAAAATAGAACTTCTCTTTGGAAAAAAACACTAAGCACTGAAAAGTTCTTGTGCTTTTGGAATGAAATTCAAAAGTACTTTTTCCTGGATGGGAAGAGAGAACAAATACTGGCAATAGCMGCTCAATCCAAAGGAGCCAATGGAAGTGTTATTGTTGGTATTTTTATGAACAGACTACATATATGAAAATAACCACTCTTACAAAAATTGGATGCTTTTTTCTCAATTTTGCTTTTCAGATATAATTGCAACAACAGCTCTGCAACTGTTTGTAATCAACTTGTATCAGAATAAAGTGAGAGTGCAAGTTTCAGTAAAACTATTATCAAATAAATGGTCATCTTTAGTCAGTGCATTATCCACCTAAATCAGCAAGAGTCCTACAGAAATAAATACATCAGTAATAGAGCAGTGATGCCATGCTGATTTTTTTTCCTTTTTCTTTTGTACGTTCTCTGTATTCTTTACACGTGTTTGTAGCCTGTTATTATATCAGTGGCTCGTTTCCCTAGTAGCTCTCCCTACCCTTTACTCTAGGCAGAAACATAAAGCATGTTCCAGAGCCCCAGYCCTATYTTGGTTCTCTCTGGGAACTGAAGCTGAAAAACAGCTCYTCAAGACACATTTTCATAACAAKGTCTAGATTCCATCTGARGGGAGAGGGTTGAACCAGGGGCAAATTACCTCACYACCTATGTCTCTAATTGGTGTCTTTTTGTCAATTATGCTAACCTTATAAAACTGTCTTCATCCTGTGTGGAGGGTGGGCTTTTGTGGACATTTTGCCCCTGGAGGCCTCCAGTAAAGACCAGCTTTTGTATTACCTCCTATATGAATATTATCTGTAAAGTGTGTTGTCTCATTTCTAGGCTGTGTGAGGCATCATAAGGAGTACCTTATCCTTTGTGCCTTGTTATTTAAGTGCTTGGACAATTGCTTTTTCCACTATCGTTTTTTTTCTCCCTGTGTTTCCATTTTATTTGTCTCTTCATCAGACCGGTCAGAAATAAAGTTGGAAAGCAGKTGCCCATGGAACAAAGTGAAAACAAAGCACCATGGGAGTGGAGGACAGGGGGAGTCTGCAATGGTGGATTTAGTGTAGTTTGTACATCATCTTTCCAGACTGCCCAGCAAGAGGCCAATTGCTCAACTCATYACGTTTCAATAAAAGAGAAACCCATGACTATTGCAACCAGGAAATGTTGACATAACAGTATTACTAAGAAAACCTGCATCTTYGTCATTCTCCTTGTTAGACACGTTGCAAGTGGAGTCATGCAAGTTTTATGGACACTAGTACCACCACTTTTTTTTTTTTGTTTGTTTTGTCTTGGAAGGGCTTATGATAATCAGGCAAAATGCCCTTTTATCTCAGCACACAAAATTAGTGTTTTCACAAATACATGAAAAATAACACGTTGTATCTGTAGCATGGCTGTGTCCTGTGAATGGATTCATTGCAAGGAAGAAGCACTGCAGAGCTGCTAGTAGGACAGATTCAGACACATGTGGGTGCTCCTCCTCCAGTTGCTATCATTACTGCATTGTAATGCTCTTGAAGATATGTTTATCCTGTGTTCAAGAATTCTCTCTCAGGAGTGAAAATTCTGGACAATGAGCTGCCGGTGTGATTACACCAATACTCCACCACACTTTGAAAAGGTCACCACTGGAAGCAGCAGTAGCAGGATATAAGGAAGACTGAGCCAGTTAAATTCAGCTAAAAGGAGTTACTATTGTAGGCAAGGCCCTTGTGGCACAAAGCAAGAAGGAGAAAGGAGAGTCAGCTGTGTGATTTGAGCAGGACGGGCAAGGCAAGGAGAGGGATGGAAAATGACATGAGCGAGTGTGGGATCTTGTGCCCTTATGGTATTGCAGGTGGGTTATTCCCACTGTGATGGGAAAGGAGGGCATGGATGTCACTCCTGGGCACAGGACCATCTGCCTGCTGCCCACTGGGGCAATTTGCATGAGAGGAGCAGCAAARGGCAGAACAGCTGAGCTGTGCCTCTGTCTTGGCACCCAGACTGYTCCAAAGCCCTTGCAGGGACCTTTGCTTTCAGATCAGTTTCAGATCTCCCACTTCTATATTCTATCAGCAGCAATCCGCTTTCCATGCTTTCTCCCTTTTCTGAGACTGTAGTATGGGAATTCCATTGATTTAATCAAAATAAACATTAAAAATCCTTTTAAAAAAAACATTAATAGGTAAACTTCAGTGTCAAATCAGTGAAGATGATGATTATCACTCAAAATCAGGAAATATTTTTGGGACAAACAAATGATAAGGTGTAGGTTGTATTTAGCCATTGTTTTTTGATGATCTTCATTTTTAGGGCCTGGAGATGTGTGCCAGTGGTCTCCATACTAAAGAGCTTTGGCCAAAGACATTGACTAAAACAGTACCAGTTAGGATTAGAAGATAGGATTTCTAAACTCTTGACAGGCATTTTTAGCTATCTCTTATTACCTACTTCCTTCTACTCAGAGCAAGTGATCACAGATGAGTCACAGATCTACGCATTTTAAAAATTATGTAAAAAGTTGAATTAAAATATGAGTAGGGTATGGACAAAATTTGAATTGCTTGTCTTAATGCTCCTGCCTGCTGCTGTGTTTCAATCCTGGAATCCTCTGCTCTTCTAATAAATACAAGAATACAAAATGTGCCTTTTGTTTAAGAAGTCACTAGTATATCAACTTCAAAGGAAGTAAGCAGAAATGAAACAAAAGCTTATATTTTCCTGCAAAAGCAGGTGACCAGCAGTAAATTCTGGGTAACGAAAGAGGTATGTTTCATGACAGAGAGATCTCAGGCAGAACTAACCAGAAGTATGTGTCATTCTTTATTTACTGTGAAGTTRAGAGGGGAAAAGTTAGTTGACCTTTAACATTTGAAAGACAAAATTCACACATCAAATATTTCCAAGTTATTAGTAAAATTAAAGTTCTTACCTGCTATAATTCTCCAAATATATAAATACTCKGCTTTGAATATGCGCTTCATATAAGTTCTTGCCATTACCAGGATAACACTAATAATTTGGTACATTTTAAAACAACAACAAGGTGTCTTTCTAACTGATTGGCAAACAGGTTTCTGCTGGGATGGTATTGTCATCTAATGGCTCTAAAAATCATAAAACTATTGAATCATTGAATCTAATTTAAATTCCACTCACAGGTAGAAAAACCACAACAAATCTCTCCTTGTTCAAAATAATTTTTGCTGTTTGTTAGTGATTTAAATGTTTAAACAATTTTCTAACACCTGATTTTATTTATTTGGTTGACGTAYCATGCTTATAAGATACTCCATATTTTTCTACTGAGAAAGCTTCACATCATTTTCTTCTTGAGCTGCAATTAATAGTATCCTTGTTATTTCCCAATAATAAACAATAATTGTTGCTGTTTTCACCCTAACAGTTTAACTACTATAATTCAAAATAGCAGTGTTGAAAGAMATGTCAGGCTTTTGTTTAATAAATCCTCTTGCTTTATTTGTATTTTCCCTCATTTAATTTGACATGAATATTTATTTCCTGATTTAAATTGACATGAATATTTAGTTCCTGATTAAGAAGCTCAGGACAGGCATACAGCACCCATCACATGGGRCTCTGAGCAACTGGGTCCAGTGAAAGTTGTCCCAGCCCATGGCAGAGGCACTGGAACTAGGAAATCATTTAAGCCCCAGCCCAAGCCATTCTATGATTCTGTGATTAAAAACACAGCAATACCAAAAACTTGGCATCAAGGGGTTTCACAACATTTTTGTCTGAGAAAAAACAAAACCAAAAAAMCACAACTCCAACCAGAAACCTTATCTAGTTGAACAGTTTTAAAAAGTGCATCCATTACCCTGCATTTCTCCAGAGATTCTGGCCCTTTTATCAATAACTTTGGTAATTTCCACTGATATGGACCCTTGATTTTAATGCCTGATTTCATTGAGGACACTAAACAGCAGCTGGATGTTATATAATGAAAATGCCTTTTAGGAATTTAAACACAGAGTGAGAAACATATTTTCTTCATTTTTCCAAGAGTGTGAGCTGTACAGTTAGTGTGAAAATGCAGGACAAARCATGTAGAATATTTTCCTCCGGTGTTGTAGACATTTCCTTGCCTCGCTAATTGAGGCAGATAGGTTCATTTAGGAAAACATGCTGATGTAATTTCCTTTCAAAAAGGAGTAGTGATWTCTTCTCTTTAAACAGGGGAAGGACCTAAATGTGTCTGCATTGGTCAGCAGGAGAGGGAACACAGCACTGTGGGAACTGTCTTTGCTGGGCTTTGCACAGGCACCCAGCTGCAGCCAGATGGTTATCTGATTCTTAAAAAAAAAAAACCTATTAGTTAACAAATCCCTGAGGAAGTGCAAGTCAACCCTTACAGCTTTGCTCTTTCTTCCCAAGTGCTTAACTTCCCTCCCAAACCAAAACTTCACCAGTCTTTGAGAAAAACATATGCAATGACAGAGACTGAGTGCACTGGGGCTAACATTTAAATGTAAGGTGTCTTTGAATAGRCTCCAAAATGCCAAGCAGAATACTTACATTGTAGACTGATTCAAAGAGGTAAAGAGCATACTATGGCTCTGTCATTTCAGAAGATCTTTACATGCCAGCCTATTTGTCAGAGCAAAATGTGGAATAGTCAAGCCCCGAACGATCACCCCACCACTTCAGAAGTCCRTATGTTCATGCAGGCAGGATCCTCCTCCATGGGACCCAGAGACTGGAGATTGTTGGGATGGGACAAAGTAGAGGCCAGGAAGGGAGAATTCATATGCAGTGCCCATGAGGATGTACTCAGGCATCAGGATGGGCCAGCCATTCACTACTCCTTTCCTCAAGGAAATGAGGTGAGTGGATCCCTTTGCKTGGCTGCTAGCTTTCCTTTTATACCTCACTCTTTCTGCAGGGCATTTCCGCTTGTCAAGGCTTTGCTCTGTCCTTGAGTTTATAATTTTTCAGACTTTAAGTCCAGTTAAGCCTATGAAGGACTTCAGGTCTTCATATTTAAGACAGGCTTAATATAAAGGCTTAATTTGAAKACTGCAAATAAACAAAAGTATAATGATGTTCCCATATATGTTTTTTGAATACTTATGCTGCACACTAGAAATGTTTTCTATTCAATCTGCCTTTTTTGTTACCTCTGTTACTGGTTAACTTCCCACGGGCCATTATCAGGACATATCTTGGTCATTTTCTTGTAAAGCAAAACATTTGTGGTTTAGTCTCCTTACAAGAAGGAGAAATTTGATTTGCTCTGATTTTTCCCTCATCARTATAACACTGGTTTAGGTTCCTTTCCTACTTCCTACCTTTCCAAACATGGACATCAGCATGGAAAAATCTGTTTCATTTTGCTCCCATCAGTGCTGCACAAAGATAATCTTTCTTAAACTACTAAAACCAAGGATTATCCTCTTTGATCTAAAACACTGCAGATTAGGTTAAACTGGTAAGGTTTTCTATTGTCATCTGTGTTCTTGTGCAGCTCCTGTTTGGTGTCAATGATTTCTACGAAGAGGAAAAACTCTATTTTCTCTATTTTTTATTTTCCTCAGATATGGTTATGAGTGAATGTGGTTGGAGGTTTTTCAAAAGTCCAGTCTCCTCTTGCAACTGAAGCACAGAAAAGAAAAAATGGAGTCCGAAATGGGGGAAAAAATAATAACCCAATAACTAAGAGTACCACAGGAAGAAGAAAGGGAACGGGAACTGCATATTAATAACATTTATAACATTTATCTTTGACAATCACAGTTTTAAAATATTATTCCTCATCCTTCAATTATCTACAAAATGTCATTTTACTAGGTTCCTTCTCTATAGCTGTTTTACATTTCAGTCTTTCAATGTATGCAACACTGTAAAATTCGTTGAACTCTGAATTGTTTTTCATCSTTTCTAGCTTGTTTTCCCATAGGAACTACCCCTGAACAGCCATGCCATCTGCCTGTCTGCYCCCCAGCTTCAGTGCAACAGCCAACCTGTGCCAAGTTCAAGAGAGGGGCAACATTCTCAAAGATGCTGAGTTYTTACAAGTTCATTGGAAAATTAGCAGCCTAAAGGAAGAAAGAAGCTCAATTTAGTATCTCATGGTGAGTCAAAGWCAGATCCAATTCAATGTCTCTATTTGAAGAGGCAGCAGCCATCTGGCCAGTRTGTGGGCACATTTTGGCTGGTTTGTCAAGGCACAGAATCACAAAATCACTGAATTATTAAGGCTGGAAAAGATCTCCAAGAGCACCTTTGATCATGCCTTGGCAACTAAACCGTTGTGCTAAGTGCTGTGTTCTGTCGTTTCTTGAACACCTCCGGAGACAGTGATTCCATCACCTTCCTGTACAGTCCATTCCAGTGTTTAACAACTCTTTCCATGAAGGATTTTTCCATTATCAACCTAAACCTCTCCTGGCATAGATTGATGCTGTGTCCTCTCACCCTGTCACTGCTTCCCTGGAAGAAGAGGCCAATCCCGAGCTGGCCATGGCCTCCTCTTGGGCAGTTCAGAGAGCCATGAGGTCACTCTGAGCCTCCTTTTCTCCAGGCTGAACACCCCCAGCTCCCTCAGCTGCTCCTCACAGGATTTGTGCTCCAGACCCTTCCCCAGCTCCTTTGCCCTTCTCTGGACTCGCTGCAGCCCCTCAGTTCCTTCCTGCAGGGAGGGGCCCAGAACTGGACACAGCCCTSGAGGTGTGGCCTCAGCAGTGCCCAGGACAGGGGGACAATCCCTGCCCTGCTCCTGCTGGCCACACCATTGCTGATCCAGGCCWGGATGCCATTGGCCTTCTTGGCCACCTGGGCACACCCTGGCTCATGTTCAGCTGCTGTCACAGCACCCCCAGGTCCTTTCCAGCCCCTCTGTCCCAGCCTGTGGCACTGCCTGGGGTTGTTGTGAGCCAAGGGCAGGACCCGGCCCTTGGCCTTGTTGAACCTCACCCCATTGGCCTCAGCCCATGGATCCAGCCTGTCCAGAKCCCTCTGCAGAGCCTACACATGTTGCTCTCAATCAGCGACAGGAAGCACCGAACTTTTTCTGTGCAAGGCTTGGGGCAAGCAGCTGAAGGTATGGCTCACAGGTTTGGACTCTTCCAGAAGCACAAAGGGACATTTTCTAAGTCAGAAGCAGAAAGTTTAAATCTGGATTTCTCCAACACACTATATCAATGCCCATATCACCACCCTTATCTAACCCCACCAAGACATGCCCAGAGTATTTGGGATTTGCAAACCTAGTGGCAAGTTGTAGGCTAGAGCTGGATCATTTGATACCCTGAACTGCCAGCCTGGGCTCTCTATGCCATCACTCAGCAGAGTGTAAATCCAAGGCAAGCCCAGTGAAAGGTCACTCTGAGTTCAGCATCTCCCAGTGAAACCAGGCACTGCCAGAGCTCCTACTGGAGTGTTGAAGGTTTGGTGAATGCTGGTGTATGTCATCCACTATGAAGGTGATTCCAGGTCCTTGTTGTGCTCATATGTCAGAGGGAAAGGGCTCACYCGGTGTTCTTCCTCTTATCAGTGGCTATGGTCAACACATGAGATTTCACAGGCTGAGCAACACCCTCGTGCCAAAAATGCTTTCTCCCATGAGAGATTACACCATTACACTCCCATGACAGATCCCTTAGAGTTCAAGTTCGAAGGAGAAAATTGATATACAGAAGTCCAACCAGAGAGGCTATAGATTTGCTGAGTTAACTACCTGTGTTTCCAGCACCCATTTTATTTTCAAAGGGTGTAGGAGTCCTGTTTGTCTGCCCTAAAAGCAAAAGGCTGTGCCATTTCCTGTGCCTGTGGAATCTTACAAGGCAKTTTGCAGAGACTTTGAGTCAGGCATCTCCCTCTCTCCAAATCACATGCTTGTGCGGAAGCTATTAGTCACTTGTGTCATCTATTCTAGCATGAGACAAAAAGTTGAGCTCAGTGAAATACTTGGTAAATATAAATATCTCCTAACAGGAAAACAAYAACTTCCATTCCTCTATGGAAACTGCAAGCAAGAAAATAAAATACCTTCTTGAGGTACTTGCTGGATGCACCTTCAGTATTTCCCAAGCACATGCTGTCATTTTTATCAGTTGGATGATTTACCCACACAGCATCCAAAACGCATTTCCAGTTACAGCTGCTCTGCACTTACTAAAGAAAGGCAGTCAGTCTCAGTGGACTCTGCACTGGCTGCACAAACAACTGACTTAATCACTTTTGCTTTCTTTTATTGTATCAATAGCTAAGAAAGAAACAGGTCCATGTCTTGCATACCACAAAAGAGTATAGAGACAAAAYGCATTTTACAATTTATTTCAAACTATTCTACAGTTAGCTGTGTGTAGAAGGGCTGGTGTTCCCAAAGCAGAGTTGGACAAGTTGCCAACGGCAGCCATGTTATTCCTTGAAATACACTTACCAGATCCAAGAGGTTTGGAATTACAAAGACTTTTAATCATTTGGAGCACTAGAAACTTTGTGTTCCAAAATCTATGCACAGGAACATCTTTTCATTGAACTTTCCCATAAAATAGACACGTATTGGTGACTTGTGGTTRATGAACAATTAAGCCACATAACAGTTCTGTAAAGAGAAAAGTGCATTCCCAGGCAGTCAGACTTGCTAAAGAAAATTATAGCACCCACAATGGAGAATGACTTAAACTGTCAGAGGTAATGGGCAAAGCTGCATTTAGCTGTATACATCCATCCTATACAGATTCTAATTCTAGTGCCCGGGAGGAGATGCACTGTTTACAACCATTACAATTTCTGGCAAAGGGTGTGATTTATATATGTGTTTATATAYTCTTCCCTGTCTGTGTTTCTTTAAAAAGAAGGGTTTTTTTTCTAAAGGAAGTCAAAACTCTAAAGCAGAATATGTGCATATTAGTTTCTCAGCAAAGTACTGCCCTCTGCTCACACCTGCCAGCCTGAGAATTCCCCAGCATGGTGGCAKCAGGGAATCTGTGAAACTGGATCAGGGCTCCACTGTCTGACAGGCCCTGAAAGCAACTCCTTCTTTCTCCAGCTGCACCAAAAATGCAGGAGAGGACCGCTTTCTGATGGTAGCAGCAGTGCAGAGAGGCCAGGTAGTGAAGTTCTCGTCCTCTGCCTGTGCAGCAGCCCAGTGTGACATGGAATAGGCTGCTAAATGTCCCAGGTCTGCCAAGCACAGCACGAGCTGCAGCTGAGGTCAGTGTTGAAGGAACCAGATGCTGCTTCCTGAGCTGTGGAATCACCGAGGGACACTGTGAACCCACCATTTTACAATCTTTCAGGCTTTCTGAAGAACCAGCGAAATGGAAATGGGTTTAATGTGTCTTTAAGTGTAAACTGTGGGTTGAGATTAGGGTAGGCYGTTACAGAGATCAGGGGTGACCAACCAGTACCTTCCTCCTTGCTCTTGGATGGCACACACAGAAGAATTGGTCTTGTGAGGGCAGATCCCACACACTCAGAACCAAGGAGATTTCTCTGAATCCCAGAAATTAGCACCACAGGGAAGGCTGAATGAACATAAGTGCTGCCACCAGGAACAAGGCGATTTAGGGAAGGAAAATGGGCACTCACTGATGATAAGATTGTAGCATTCCTAGAAGCATATAGGACCTTAAATGGCTAATACAGATTGAGTGAGACAGCTTGTTTCATCCTACTGCTGTTTACTTCCACACCTGGTCTGATCTTATCCTAGTGCTACTTTCCAACAGTATTTTGTGCAGCCATGTGTAAATGAGATCAGCTCTCCAGCTACTTTCATTACTTTCAAAGACTAAGCTCAGCTCCATCTTTGCCTATGTTAGCTCAGTGCACAAAATCAAGACCTCTGTTGTCTTACTTATAAATACCTTTCAGTGTCAGCAGATAGCTAGATTTATCATTAATCATTAATTGCAATTACAATCTGTCAAAATCCAAAGCAAGTTCATCCTGTTCCTTTCTGCACTTTGACCAAGACACTGGGAACACTGGAGCTTTATTTTTAAGGTAATATTCCATGCCAGCAGAATTAACATCTGAGTTACACCYTAGGCAATTAAACTCAGCCAGTCTGGCTGATGGTTATATAAAGAAGGATTTTATTGTTCTGATCTTATGAATCCCACACGTGGATTCCTTGAAAGAACCTTCTTAAGTCAACATTCAAAWTGTTCATGCCATAGAAGATTTACATCTATTAGAGCTCTTGCCAGCTGCAGAGGGAAAGAAAAGGCAAACTGAGCCTCTAAGTCTTGACACCTCTCTCTAAGCAGGACCTTTCCCTCTAGTGGGAACAAAATTCAACTTGACACTTTTCCCAAGCAGTGTGGTGGATCACAGTCCGCTTGCCTAGGCACAGCCCAGCACATCACCTCTGCCTTTCATACAAACTCATGGGTATGCTTCCAAATTACCTTCTCATTTTTAGAAGCTCCATCTAATCACACAAAGCTTGTGTCTGTAATCCTCTGATTTTCCCCTGCCTCTCTTACCAACCCCTTCCTCAGCACTCACTGCCAGCAAAGCAGCTTCCCTGGTGACTTTGCATGTCTTGAAACAGCTTCCTACATGCCTCTCCCTTCAAGATTCAATTTCATTGACACATACTTGAATGTCCACACTTGTATACAAAATGCGAGCTCTTGATTACTCATTTTTTATTCTCTCMAGAATTTTCTCACCAGTGTGCTTTCATGCAGCACATATAAAAGTACCTATGCAAGATAAAATGTATGAGCTGGAACAAATCACTGTGATCAGTCAGATGTTWTACATTACACAAATTTATTCTGATTTGCCCACGTTCTTGCAAGAAGTTCTGACACTCCCATGACATATCAATGCTCAATCTGCTCCTCCTTTGTTTTCGCCCAACAAATTTATGTAAACTAATGCCCCTCTCACTGTGAAGCCATGCAAATGCTTTGCAGCTAAAACCTCACTCTGCAAATAACTTCATGTCTAGCAGTGCCTACCAGCATGTAGAAAGCATTCCCACAAAAATAACCAAGCAGCAAGACTGGAAATGAGGAAATGATCACGTAAAGCAAGCATTTCACCACACAGAATCTCTCTACAAACAGATGTGAAAATATATATTTCACCAGTTGCAATGAAAGAACATTTTGTTCTGGGACTGCATTTGGGATATGCAAGCTCTGGCAGGAATTATTTAGCTTGAAATAAGTAAAGATAAATTAATACAGTTTCCATTGAATATGCCAGGACAATTATTTTCAGCCTGTTTAAAAATATTCACAGAATGTACTTCAATATAGCATCACAAGGACTGACTTGAAAAAAGTGGTGCAAGCAGGATGGAGGCCACGTAAGTAAATTCTCTGCAGAATTCAGCATTGTAGAAACTAGCAAAGGCTGCTGCAGCGAAAGTTGTAGCTAGTCTTTACTAGAATTTCAATAAAGAAAACATAAAGGGTTTATAATAATTTCTGTCCTATTTTCTTCCCAAACCAATATTTTCYGAGCTGTTGGAGGTGGACACAACTTGTTCTGCTGACTGACTTCTGTGCTCAGGACACTGATTCATGGTGTAGGGGAAGCTGCTCCCCAGGGCCACCAGCATTTCTTGATGTCTCAAGAGGAAGATCCKTACCTCAAGCTACAGGAACAACTGTAAACCAGCTGAGTTCTCATTGAGAACAAAAATCAGGTTGAACAGTGCATTTGGAGTGAGTGAAACTGGAGTGATGGGGTACTTTTGATCAGGATGAAAATCAAAGATGAAACAGCATTAATGTATTTAAGAATTGGATATTTTAAAATCAGGTGCAGTTAAAGAACAGAAAATCTTCTTGCACATGTGCAATTCAAAAAAAAAAACATCAGAAAACTCAGAACAATGCTGTTATTGGCAATGGGATCCTCTTGTGTCTCTATTCTTCACAACTCTAAAGAAAACACAAAGACATTAAGTCCATGGACTATAAACAAAACAGTTTATTCATTTAATATGTATTTACAAGGCACTTTCATGCTGTAATTTAGAAYGCCATTTGGTAAAAAGGGGATTCCTTTCTAAACCTCACCTTCACTAAATAAAACAYACAACTTCAAGGTCAAGGAAACAACCGAAATATTCAAGCCAGATTCTGACCATAAAATATCTACGTTCCTAGAGTCACAGAAGAATCCATAAACACAAAATGGGGYGGTTTTCTTGCATTTTCTGTATTGAAATTTTTCAATTTTTCAAAGTATTTTTTGCATATTGTCTGTAATTTAGGAAAGCCAATATGAGATTCAACCTTAGTTTTTATCACCTCAAGGCTGGACTTTTAGCTAAGCCAGAGCAGACTTCTCTTATCTACATTAAATATCTGTGTACAAACAAGATAAACTGTCCYCTGCAAAAGACTATATTGTATTGTCCACAGGAAAGTTTACTTTAATATAATCAGATTTAACTTTTTTTTCAACTAGGGATTCAGGGTGGAATTTTAAAGCAAAATTTGTATGTAGTTATCAGTTACAATATTATCTCTGCATTTTGCATAAAACCAAGTAATCACTGATTAACAATAAACTTACATCCATATAAAGTTTCCATCAAAATGTTCCGTAATATGGCAGGCACTTTGGCACAGTTGTCTCACAGCAGCAAAAACTGAGGAAGAAAATTGAATGCTAGCAACTTCACTGATTAATTAGGTGTTTATGTTGATTTTAACTAACAAATTTTTAGAAAACCCTCAGTGCTTTAAAAATTGAGCCAAATGTTCCAGGTAAAATCCCATAATGGCTAATCTACTTGAAATGAACATCTGCTGTCAACCAAAGCCGTTTCAGAAACAGAGCAAGATTTCARCCCCTTAGGTTAAAGTCAAAAGAGCCAGCACATATTCTGCCACCTCTTTGGAGGTTGTCATTTTTTGGCTCATTGCATGCAAATGCTCAGACTCTATTTGTACTCCAGGTTTTCTGACTTTCACTATTATGTCATGGTCTTATTTTTTTACATCACCAGCACAACATCAGCCCTATGATACATCTCCATTGTGCACTGAGCATCACAAATTTGGGCACACTGGTCTTTACACCAATACATCTAGCAAAATCTCATGAAGCACACATTAAGTTTCTGTATTTTTGTTCAGCCTGTCACAAGCTGACAGTGTGGATTTTGTCAGTGGACTCCAGTTTTCAGCAATGCACTATTTCCCTACCGAACTGTAGGCATACTGCTTGGTACGTYTTGAAGTATGAGGTGTCTTTGGCTGTGGACAGGAAGGTCTCAAGGGTAGAAAAATGCAATGCAGGCTTCTTCATATGTCAGATCTGTGTTGGGATTAAAATTCTTTACTCCTCCTTGGAGTGTGGCCTGGAGAAGGTGTAAAGGGACCAGGTTGCTGCTGTGGAGGCAGGCTGCAGCTGACAGCTGGGATCTGGAGGAAGCTGGTGTCTGCTTGGTGTTAGTAGGAGTCTCAGGAAACRGCAAGAGACATTGAGCTGTACCTCCACAAAGGGTGCAGGGGTGTCTCTGTGGTGGCTGGCAACACCACCTCTMTGGCTAAGAGTCCCAGAGTCCTCCTTTGGGAAAGCAGGAAACGTCAACCATGCAGACCTACAGTGATCCATCTGAGACACCTGAATGCCCAGAGCCCTTTACACTGATTGCATACTTGAACTCACTCTGCTTCAGGGAAGATATGGTAATGRCAGACATAAAAACTGTGTCAAGGTTCTAATACATTTTAGCTAGAGCATAAAAAGAGTTTGTATCTTTAGCCTCTAGTGTTCTAAAAACATGACCGGCTGAATATGTCACTTGCATATTCTCCAGTGACATGCACTACTCTTCTTGAAGGGTGCTCTGAAAATGCACCACAATCATATCTGCCYATGGCAGAGGTGGTAAAGGTGAGAAGGACTATCCCCACTGCTCCTCTGCTCAGCTCCAAGAACACAGCAGTAAGCAGAATTTACATCTGGCCCTCCTTAAGGGTGGAAATCTCCCATAACTGCCATCTATAAATGACAGAAACACACTTAATCATCAAACAATTTWAAAAAACCATCCAAAACAAAGCAATGTGAAATGAATAGCACGGAGGATCTTGAGGCCCATAAAGCCATTCTATAAAAGTGAAAATGACATTACCTAGGTCTAAATAAAAATGGAATTCTAGCATTTACTGAGAGAGCGCAGTGGTGAGACTGCTGAGAACAGTGTTTTCACAAAGAGGCTGGCTGGAAGCTGTGACAATATAATGGTACAAAATAGATTGACAGTTCAGTGTTAATAAGAGGTTGGTTAATATCACAAGACTATTCCCTTGAACTCATTTCATTCTTTGAAGTCAACAGGAATTTTATTATTTGTTTTCAGTGGAAATAAAACTGGACCTTAACTGAAGACTGCACATCACTACTGATCTTGAATTTCCAAAAATACAAATATATTCCCTTTGCACARAAATTATTGCACATTTTATCAACAAATTTTTATCAGAACAAAGATGGAGTACATAATACTTGGTAGTAGTRTATAAGGCACATTGGTTCAGTGTTCTGGAAGGGTAAACTGTGAAACTTCTAAAGAGGATACAGACGTTGGAGGATTGCTTCAATCAGTAGCTCCAGGACACGTGACAATATGCAGCCCAGAACTTGATTCTACTGCCATCTGCTTGAATACATTGGCTCGAGAGAAAGACATTTGGGCTTCACTGAAAACAGATCWGGAGCCGGAAATTTTACACACATCCAGACATAAATCTAAGCCTAAAGGTAATTCAGCAGACAGGCTGACTGACAGATACAGAGTTTTTGCCATGTGGAGTAGAGGTAATGCATATATTTTACCAGTTTCCAGACTCTAAAGGCTAGAGCTCAGTACCAAATAAGGAAAAAAGAAACTAAGAGAACAAACAACTTCTCACAGTATTCCACCAAAATCCTTATTCACAGCTGCATTGTTGTTGCTRGGTTAAATTGTGGATGCCCAGTTCAGTGACCCGTAATAACAGTCACAGCTTTATTTCTTTAGTATTGGCCTCTAAACAGCCTTTAGGTCAAAACAACATTATTGAAATTAGCACCATGGAAATTAATTATAGAAACAATCGAAAGTTCTTCAAAAAGAAGCAGTGATTCAAGAAGAATACAAGAACTTTATAGCAAAGTTAATTTTTTTAAAAAAAAACTCCACCAATTCTATTAAAAATATATAATCCATGATAGAACATTCTATTTTACCTGTCATGAAATAAAAAATACTGCATATATAGAGTGCATTCAAAATCCATGAGGCCAAATTCCCCACTGAATTAAGTGAGAATTGTGCTGACATACCAACTAGAAATCTTCTTTTATGGCCACTGTAATCAGTAGGATTATTATTATTATTTCACAGGCATTTAGATTTCATCTAACACACAGTGTATCATTTGACCTATAATAAATGAGCGTAATAAAGAACAAATTATATGTCAACAATGTATATTCTCCTTTCCACACTACATCAATTAGCATGATCAGAACTGGCGTAACTATACCCAGTACTGATTGCGCTTCAAAGTTGGGTTTGTTTTTCGACAATATTGGATCATTTCGGGATCAAGATTTAAAAAGCTGTTTTYCAGATGCCTTTCTAGAGCTGGAGAAACCACTGTAGGAAGCAGCTGCTCATGTCTTACTGCCATGAATGTTGAGGGTGTCCTTCTCTCAGGCCCCTTCAGGACAGGAGTCACTGTGACACTGGGCACAGCYAAGCTCCGTTCCAGACATCGATCTGGACTACTGAGCACTGCCTCTGTTTGACTTTTGACAAGAGGTTTTGTCTTGTCTTTCTTCTGACACATCAACAAAATGCACACAGAAGTAACAGCAACAGTGAGCAGCACAGACACCAGGACCAGGGGGATAATGATGTACCAAGGATTGCTTTCACCAGCCTGTTCTCTGGGGCTCCTACCATTAACCTGGTTTGTAGTCTTCAACTCCTCAGATACACTTGTTCCCACTGCCAGATTTAGCAACGGGTCTTCCCCATGTAGATTTCCCCAGTGATTCTGCCCTGGCCACACAGTTGGTTCAGTCTTCTGTGGTGCTACTGCAGGCTCTTCATTCTGTGAGAAAAATGGTGCCTCATCCTTTGAGGTAGAGCAAGCTTTGAAAGTGGTCRTGCTGGTTCCAAAAGGCACTTCTGTTGTAAAACCCTGCACAAGTGGAGGACTGTGTGGCACAATGGAATACTGGAAACAGCCAACAGCAGGCTGCACAGCATCTGCCCTTAGTATAAATGTAAATGAGTCATTCAACACATCAATGCCCGTCATATTTRTGTCTATGTCTAGAAGCAAAACACCACTATCAATGTCAGCCTGGGTGAATGTCTGAGTATCTTCAAACACTGCATCACTCACAAATCTTTTCTTTACAATCCTTCCATGAGAGGGGGGCATTATCACTTCAAATCTAGGATTACTGTTTGTCAGACTGGCTAGCTCAGAAGCATYCAGGTCACTGCTTCCAAATTTATACGTTGCTTGATTTGAAATCTGCAGGTCAGGTACAATTTGCACTAAAGGCTTCACTGTGATGTTCAGCACTTGTCCTGTTAGATTGCTTTCTGCAGTGAAAAGCATAAACTCCAGCACTTCATTGGAAGCAGTGAGATTTGTCAGATGGTAAGAGAGCCTTCCTGAGTACAAATCTGCCTGCTCAAATTTAGTAACCTGCTCATTTCCAATCAGGAGGTGCCCRTATTTGAGTGGCTTAGTTATTTCATACATAATATTAGTGCTTTTTCCATTTGTGACAGCTGCAAGCTGAACATCAGTAATAGTGACAAATGTCTGGCCCTGTGGCAGTGCAACACTGGTAAGGTTGACAAGGACAAGAGTGATTGGTACAACTTCAAGACTGAACAGTTTGTATAAAGGGCGATGTTTACCATCAGTCACACTGAAATAAAACACCCCCGAAGACGAACTTCCATCCTGTACAAACCAAACTTCACCGTTGTCAACATCAGCTTGTGTGAAATCTTTTACAGAAACATTGAGATTGCTTTTCATTGCTAAGTACCCATTATTGGGGTTGCTAACTATTGTGTATTTCAGCTCAGCTGGAGCATTATCTAAGTCTTCAACTTTCAGATTCTCTGCCCCCAGCATTGACACATCTCCCTGCAGGACTTTCAAGTGCAGTCTTTTAGTCTTCAATTCTGGAGATTGGTCATTCACTGGGAAAACAGTGATATTAAACATCTCCTCTAAAACTTCATTATGAGGCTTTGTAGCAGGTTTGCTTCTTAGGYTTAACCAAACAGCAAAAGTGAAATTGTCACTTAGAGATTCAGAATCATCATGTATGTACATAATTCCAAATTTGTTCAGTATGTACTGGGAGAAGTTAGGTTTTTCTTTAGTAACATTTCGCTCTYCAACAACAATCATGCCGTGTTGGGGTAAAGATACGACCTGATACCAGACTTCATACATGGAGCGCTGTACATCAGGTAGCTTAATCAATAGGTTTGAAGCATCCAGATTTGTTTYGTTGATTAATACTCTACCTCCTTCCTGGACTATGGCACCTGGCAAAAACGAAAAAGGAATTTTAGAAACTGAACATTTTATAGTTCCAGTGTCAGAAATTACATATCAAACACTGATGATGGTCAGAAAATTTTCTTCTTTGAGGTATCCTTGATTTCTGCATGTCATGGCTAAAAATATATTACCACTACTTTTAAAATACAACCACATTTAAGAGACAAGATTTGTGTCTAATGCATACACTAAGATTAAARAATTATCAATATCACAAAGCTTCGGATAGTGTTTTCACTGCGCATTATAGAAAACAAAATACTTTCTACAGCAGTAGAAAGCATCATACATAGGTAATCTCATTTCTAAAGATGCACTGAAGCAGCTTTCCAAGCTATTATCTTGGAATAAGATAATAATTAGATAATAGATTACTCCATCTCTGGTCACTGCTTACTGAAGAAAAAAAAACCTTTGTTTTTCTTCAGTTCTTTGATGGAACACTGACAGATAAAAAGCAACTTGGAGCCCAAACAGTGAAGTCTTTTTACCTGTATTTGCTAGAAGACGACTATTCTGATCATGCTTGCCAATTTCATATGAAATGACAACATGGAACACTTGGATATCGAGAGCTGATGGTGGAGAAGAGACAGTAAATGTAAAGGAATCTTCTGCACGCCAGCCAGTTGACTCAGCGTGTAAGTGTTCATACATGATCACACCTTCATCAACCTGTTCCAGGTAAAGAAAAGACAAAAAAGTTCTAAGAGGAACTTTTTAAGAGGAAGAGGAAAAATGATTATAAACAGAGGAGTATTTCAACACCAAAAAAGTATCTTGAGAACTTTTTTCAAAAAGGCCTTTGTACCTTAGTTCATGCACAAYGTATACAGAATCATAGAATTGTTTCAGTTGCAAATAACCATTAAGATTAAATCCAACTGTTTAGTAGCACTGGACTCCTTGTCTTCAAAAAACATATGAAAGGCTGAAAGCTGGAAAAGGACTTTGATGCAGTTATTTCCTGCAAGCAACAAAGGGTACTCGGTAAGAGACAAAGAGAACCAGAAGTGTAAGTAAGGACCATTGATATTTACTCTCRCTTATAAGCAAAGAGTTGATGGAGCCACACAGTGGGAAATTTCTACTGCACAGCAACAAGGGGATTCCTAAGACAGGAAGGAATATGGTTTGTCCTATCCCTGCCTGCACTGGCCTTGCAGATCATCACACTCAAGAGAATCTAATCAGTCCAGTGTGAGTAATCAAGCTTTAAAATATTGCAAGACACAGCAATAAATCTCCAGAGAGAAAAATGCACATACAAGATAAAACCACTTYACTGTTTAGATTGAAAAACAGAAAAGAGGCAGTATTTTCAGATTATTCCTCATCAGCTGGAACTATACCTGAATTTTAAGATCAATACCATAATACACTAGAACTGCAATAGAATTCCTAATGACAGCACGACTAGAACACTTACTGAATCTCATCCAATAGATTCAGCATCTGGTCTGCTTGATAATTCATTGACTGGCCTGGAGAGATGAGAGCTACACCTATTAAATCCTTGGCAAGTTCCCAGGCAACCACTGACCTGACCAGCATATGTTAGTTTGTAATTGCCAGGGAGATCCTTGTCTGAGATGGTGCTGGTTCTATATTTAGTATTCTAACACACTCCTTACACCCTGCAAACACCTTGAAGGGGCTCATTAGCACATGTTTCCATCACATATGCTTGAAAGATGCAAAAAAAAAAMCACAACAAACCCCCCCTGCTGTTATCACAGATGATGCATTTTAGCAGTATAGAATCTGAGGTGTGAATAGAGAGAGATTGAATCCTGAAATTAATGCAACAGCCCCCAGTGAGATCACTAGGGAAGCTGGGCTTTCAACAATAGTTTTTTCAGCAGCCTCAAAATCATCCTATTTTTTTCTCTAAAAAACTCAGACTAATGTGATAAAATCCTATCTGTACATCTCCAGCATTCTGATTTCCCTATACTAAATTTATTCTTAATTATAGGACAAACAAAAAAAAAATTAATAGTAAAAGGGTGTGTTAGTTCAGAGTAACTTTCCAAAGCCTCTAGGACTTCAAGCTGTGGACAGCAAATTTTTGTAACAAGTACATGCACAATATATGTCATTTAAATTCAATGGTGCTTAGTATCAGTCTTAATTGGTTGGTTGTCTGGATGTTTTTGTTGKTTTTTTTTGCAAATCCATGCTAATTTCTGGGCTGAGAACAGAACAGAATTGGTGAGGATTTCTGTGTTTACCTCTGCAATGACTCTAAATATAATGAAGAAGCTGTGGCTTGCTGCAAGATGAAAGTATTTCTAAGATACCATAGAGAGTACTGCACAGAAAAACAAAAAGCAAACATCAAGTTGAAACACTCCTGTGTTACTCAAGAGTGTTTAATGTGCAAATAATTTTCTTACATTAGTTCTTTATTAGAACTACATCTGTTCAAGAAAAAATATCTTGGAATGCAATAGTAATTTCAGTTCTTTTTTTTTTGCTTTTTCTTTGGAATGAAAGCAATAAACCTCAGGGCACAGGGAAGAGTTCAGCACCCCAGCAAAAGCGATAACWACTTTTATAAGCTTGCAGAATAGTTCTTTTCCTAAAGTGAAATTTAAAGTTTCTCCACACAGAATTAGGTCAATGAAAACCCAAAGACCTACACCAATGCAAGATTTTTTTTCAATTCAAATCAGATTTACAAGCTCACAACCAAACTAAATGCCTTAGTCTCCATAAAAATGTAAAATGTTTGTAACATAAATGCAATTTTCTCACTCATATTTAACTCAACCTTCCAATCAGGAGGTGATTACAACACAATGGACTGAAAGTTTATTTAGGATCCCTTTTTTACCCCTCATATRTCATTCTCTACCAGAATAAACAGCAAGCTAGTTTTGATACCTTAATTCCACCTGCAAGAAATCACTTAGCCCTACTTGTTTGAAATTACAATGGCCAATTGAAACATCTCCAACAGACASAAAAAACATACATATTATTACAGGCCAAATCTTTACACAATTCACAAAGTTCAAAGATAAGTTATACAGTAGTAAAAACTAAAGCAATGGAGACTAAGTGGCATGGTCTGACCTGGTACTGTCTGATAAACACACATTTTGATCATACCCACATGCAAAAAAAGTGGCACTTCAAAACCTTAGCAGGAAGGTTTTMGATTATCATGCTCAACTGTTTCATCTAATAGTCATAAAAATCACACATTTTAGGATCTAAGTGGAACAGTGTCATTGTACAGTTCATCTTTTTCATAAAAGAAGACAAAAGACAGCAACTTTTTAAACAAGACCAATACCATAATGGAATTAGAACATGTTTTTTAGAGAGAATGAGAAGCATTCTGTGTTCATCTTGATTTACAGTGTCCAAGAGATTCATTCCACAACAGTCCTTGKTCAGGTTGTTTCAAAGACTGCTGACAATGCATAAAAATATCAACMTTTTTCCCAGGTTTTACTGGCCAAGTTTCAAATTCTGGCCAACAGATTTTCTTATTCTTTCACCTGCTAAATTAAACAGCTATATTTAAAATCTATAAACATGTTTTTCCACAAGCAAAGTCAGAAGACTGATGCCCTTTTGTCTCCCTCACTTCAGTTTTCTGAGAATAGCTTAATGCATGCTGAAGATACCCTTATATTCAGATTCTGCACACAGACAAGTAATTCCTTTTGCAACAGTTTTTCTTCACCAAGTTGCATAAGCTGCCACGTTTCAGTCACTCAGCATGAGMACCTGTATCACTTAGTACTTCAAACACGTAAGTACCACAACCAATCCAGTCAATAAAAGTCWTCTTGGGGACACGCATGAGAACTGTGTACAGCTGAAATGAATCTGATACTTGGACTTTTTGTAGAGAAAAAGGCTGTTTCTTTTGCCAAAAACTAAAGGCTTCCAACCTCTGACTGCTGGTTAGTGGCACCAGGACAGCTCTTCTTGACAAATAGTATTACAAGCAAAACAGTGGGAATTGCCAAGATCCTGCTAGTATCCAAGCAGAGGGGAACAAAGGCTCCTCTTGTGTTCATTACTAGATGCCAGATATTTAATGACATAGCAAATCTGGGTGATTGCACTGATGGGTCACATATGCCTGGTTACTTAACAGATATAAATGGATCACACAAAGAATAAGCAACTGAGAGGCCCTTTGAACTAAGAATCTACCCCTCAACTAGTTTTTATAAAGTAAAAGCTTACCATAGACTGCGTAAAACTGAAGATTTCCTGAGTGGTATCATCAGAATCTACTCTGATCAGCCTTCCAAGTTTTGGGGAAGTTACAATCATAAAAGTTATAGTTCTGTTTCCTGCACTGGTCACATCATTGGTTACAGCTTTCAGATCATGTTGTGAAATAGGTTTCCTGGAACCTAAAAAATGTCCATTATAGGAAGAAGATTTWCAACAGCATTTTTTTCCAAAATATGAAGTTTTGTATGCACAACTCACACTCCCTCCCAGGTATTCTACTTAGCACTCYCTCCCAGGTATTCTACKTAGCATTTTAATAAGGTAAGATCAGCAGGATTACTCTTTTTCTAGTTACTTTCTGGTTACARCCCTTCCACAGCTTTTTCAATCAAAAAACTCATTAGTAGGATGAACCCTAGTTTCAAAAATGCAAAAAATGCTGTTTTCTTCAGCACATGTAGTTGCTAAATATTGGCTTCTGCAAACACCACACAAAGTACGGAATAGAGCATGTATAAGAAGTTTTGTTTCTACACCACATATCTAGAACTGAACTCAAACTCCAGCGTTTTTGGTATTCCCTGTTGCCACAGAAGACATAGGTGATTTGATTGAGAGAAGCCTCAACACAGCAAAGTTTCTAGTGAACACATAAACCAAAATCAATCATTAACAGAAGTATGTTTTAACAACATGAAATAGGATTGTCATTAAATGAAATCAAAACATAAGTACTGAATTAACAAATTAGGAAGAAGACTCTATAACAGAAATAACAGCCTGAAATGAAATAATGTATTATTTACTAAGTCAGATGAAGATTGAATGGTAACAACATTCTTCTAATACATAGCACCATACTAACCTAATTGAGGTTATCTTCTGGCTTAAAGATTATAATAACCTTTCTGGCATTAGTAAACCAAGACAATTTTCAAGAGTGCTGTGACAAAACCAAACCTATTTCCTAAAAGAAAAGAAGTTTTATCTAGCTTCCTTTTGATGCAGTTTAAAAGGTACACAATCASCAAACTAAAATTCATATGATAATTTTGGAGGAGTAACAAAACCCTATTACCCCCAAATTTCTAGCTGTGCCTCCATTTTCACATTTTCTTTTTTCCTTAAGCAACAAGCTTTTATAAGTTTCAATACATAATTTAAAAGACTATTAACAGTACATATCCTTGAAGTCTGAATTATAAATTCATCTTCAATAAAGCATAATGTTCATGCAAGAATAACACAATAAAGTAACATGTATATATACATACAATATCATTCAGAAGAAAAAACATGGTAAAGACACTGAAGAATAGGAATACCTTGCAGGCCATTATTAACACCAGCAGTCTGCTTGTGCTCTGGTTCAAAGAACAATTATTTTGAAACAGAGGTGTTATAGTAAGAACTTCTGCTTCTACCTGTTTTCCCATTTTTACCTTCCCATGTGTCTCTGTGTCCCTACTGTTTTGAAAAGTAAAGGAGTTCCTCAAGTTGAGAAAAATTCTCCTACACAATATTTAATTCAAGAAGTCTTCCTACTCTGCCTCTCCCTTCTTTTCCCTTTTTTGTGCAACAGGCAGGGAGGGAAGCATGACCTTGTGTGCACAGTAGATGTGGTCAAAAATGTACAACTGAGCACAACAGTTAATCAGACCATATAAATCTGCAAATGCAGTTATTTATCAWTAACCTGCTATTTATGCAAATCAGGCCTTATTGCCTTAACAGAGTAACTTTAAAACATGCTCACACTGTAGTAATGGAAGTTACTGCTCCAATTTTTCATAACCTTACCAGGGTATCACACAACGGCCACCACGGAGCAGGGTCATGGAGAATAAGGACGTCTGCCAAAAACCGCCGTTGATTCCTAACAGACCTAACCTCACTCACTGCACAGCACAGTGTGTCTCTACACCCTGGAGACGCAGACAACAAGTCTATCAAGCTCTCCTGTAAAATGACATCCTCTCCCTAACAGAAGCTTCTCCTTAATCCACTTCTGACCTAAAAGTTGAGAACCTTCTCCRGCACCCACAGTAGTTCTCTGATCTGACACCACAACAGGGAGAGGAAGGTTATTTGCCAGCCAACAGACTGGGTAAAGGAAAATGAAGTGTCAACACTGACTTTGCACTCCCAATTACAGAAAAAGAGGTCACAAAAATAACCCCCCAAACACAGGGGACAGGAGTAGAGATAGAAGGAGGAAGACACTCCTCACAACACTCCCACCACGAAGACACTCCTCACACAGCTCACAAGAACAGGTGATGCCAAGTATACTAATCAGTTCAAGCAGAGTGCAACAGCATAAGGTTAGTGCCTAAAGATTTTATTCAGCATTTTTACTTCATACATTTAAGATTTTGAAAACACTTTGGCATAAGCATTCTGCCTACCACTGCTAAAAAGTTATAAATCATCTCATCTACAGACTGATTAGAMAGCTCTGCTTCCAATTAACTCAAAGTCAGGCTTCTTCTCCTTCTCAGAGAAACTCAGCTCCTTCCTTGTTTGATTGCCTTCCTGAAGAAGCAAATCCTCACACTGCACATATCTAGCAGAAAAAGCTAATATATCTAGCAGTCAATTTTCTGAGCATGCTGAATAAAACAAGCTTCTGTTAAACAGAAAAAGAATCTATAAATTACATGAAYTGATCTGGTGTACCCAACACAATAGAAGACAGAAGTACATGCTCTTACAAAATTGCAGAACAATATGCTTTAGAGAATAGTTTACACCCAGTCATGAAGACATGGTAAATTCTTCACAGTAAATTCAATTTTTACCACCCCAGAGAGAAGACTTCTCAAGCTGGCTCAAAATTGACTTTTTTTTTTATAGCGCTGTAAAATATAACAGGACACTGGCTGTTGTTTTTATATACATTAACCATAACCATAACATTTGGCACCATCACTGTTGTAAGTCATTTCATGATGGCAAAGTACAGCTGAAAGCCATACAGCTCCATATGTCCTTAAAAAATATTATAAAGAAAACATCTGAAAAAGCTAGTAATACTTTTTAATATCTAAAAGGAATTTTGCTAACCCAAAGTGAGAATTCAGGAAAAAAACCTGCAATTTTAGATTAACACATTTTTCAGTGCTGAAAGAAATACTGTATTTCGTGAACTGATTGACAGTCTAGAAACTTTGCCTTCTATAGAAGTATGAGGCCTACTTTTCTTACAATTATCACTGGTTTAGGATAGAATTCCAGTAAATCCCTGTGCCCAAGGTAACACTACACTCCAAAATTGCAGGTTAATAAGCTTTGTAAGTGGATTTATGTGAATCCCATTTATATTGACGGAATTAGGAGATAATGCTGCTACAATCTCATTTTTTGTTGCCTGCATTTAAGTGGCTTTTGTTGCAAACCTTTGCTTATGCAACTTATATTCAGGAAGTTTAAGAAGATAAAGTGCTCCCCTTCCATATCCAATTATTAAATCAAGGTATAGATTAATACCTCTAGAACTCAGCCAATTCTTAATTCCTCTCTGATTCTATAGATCACATTCACCGACCAAAAAAAGAAGGCAGAACAAACAAAAGTGTGATGCAAATACTCCTGAGACAAAACTAATCTTTATTTCCTCTTTAATGCTGCAATAAATGTTAGATTCCTAAGTCAATGAGGAATTACTCTTGCCAGTGCAAAGGACTAAATGGCTCTGGTGAGATCTCTTAGCACATCAACTCCTTCAATGGCATGACTTCATTAAAAAAATACTAGCTGCTGAACCAACTAGCTACAAATCCACAAATATGAATCAAAGTTTTCAGTCTTTCTGATTCATCRGTGAGTCTGTGCTGATCTCCGTAACTCAGTTTAAACAAAAGTGAATAGCAATCTGGTAAATTTACAAGTGCTATTCAGAATCTCATGGACACTAGCATCACTCTTCTATCACTCTTACCAGGCAGTATCACAACCATCTAAGACATCTCTAAATATTTGAATACAATATAGATCTTTTAAACACACMTAAATGGGAATTCTCCAGAGCTTAGGCAGACAGTGTTGAACAGTGTACTTGAACATTTCAATTCCAGTTTCTTTGACTCCCAGCATGCACATATCAAAAAGTTGAAGACTACAAAGCAAAAAAGCAGTATGCTGTTTGAGAAAACATTAACCCTTTTTTAAAAAATACAGATAAATGCTCCCAGGTACAGTTTTCCACAGTTTAGTCAGTTAACGTTCTGACAAATAACTCTGCATTATGCAGTATTTTCACGTGAAAAAAACATGGTAATCTTAAAAAACAGACCTGGAAAAACTCCAAGTCCTTTGTTCACTTCAAGGCTAATGACCAGCATCCGAGCTGTGATGCTAAAATTCTGTTGGGGTGCAAAGTTCAAACCATCTGTCACCTGAAAGTTGAAGCCTCCATACATCGCTCCTGTAAAAATCAAAATAATAAATTAGTTCTTGTATTACTCTCTCATACAGAACACAAACATACAGTGGACACTTTTCACTCTTGGCTACAGTGGCCTATTATTGAGGAATACATTCACTGCAGGTAGCACTGGGTGCAGCTGCGGTGGAACTGTAGGTTGAGCTCAGGGTGGCAGGAGCCTGAGGCAAGAGGCCCTGAACTGCCAACTCTTTGCTCAACAAAGGGCACAGGGACCTGCAGCCCGGGGACTGGAACTCAGGGACACAGCAGGAGCCAGGGGCTCCAGACTTTCATGGCATAGACTGTGAGGTCTTTTAGTCAGGATGCCACCTCMAAGGCTCCCAGCTTGAACTGTTATTCTGTTGTTGCATGGTGATTATTTTAAGGATACATGCAYCAGGGATTCTGCTAAGGGAAGCCTGAGGTCAAGTCAATGAGGAAACCTTGTCTCACTGTGTGAGTATAGAGCATGCAGAGTCAAGCAGGGCTCCTATTAGCTCACTGGAGCCACCAGATGCAAAGGGCGTTTTGTCTTAACAATTAAAGTCTTGGGTGGTGTCAGTGTGACTGACAAAGTCACACTGGATGGGCACACAGGAAAGTTTCCTTAGCATTATATCCAAAATCATCCTGAAAGCAATTTTTCATTCAAACCYTTTTATTTTAATTAGAATGAAACAAACTGATAATGCAATTAACCCATTCCCCAGGAAGATCTGTTGTTTTCAGTGAAGGCTAGATCCCTTACATCCCTTAGATGTAAATCAGCAAGAGCGCCCCCTTTTTCTCTTTCTTCACTCTGCGGAGCTGAAATAAAGTTAAACTTGGGGAAACYGACTCCCGGATTCCCAACTCGATTGATGTCCTATGAAGGTCCAAAGTACTTAAGCAGTCAAAGAGGCAAAGAAGGAATTTGGGGAGTAAAGTATCTAGAATGTTCCTTCATTCTGTTTTACATGTAAAGGTTCAAATCAACTCTTGGATTGTTTCTTTAGCCTCTTTGCTTCATTTCAGCTTTGCTGAAGAAGGTATGTTGTGACAGCTTAAACTGTTTCAGAGGTTATGTGCACTCATAATAAATGCACATTTTTCCCTTTAATCTTAGGACCTATATGTACTTTGGCACAAGAAATATTAAAATACCTCCAGGAGTCTGAGTGGATTCCTGTAAAAATACGTATCTCAGAACTGACAGGCTGCTTTTAAGCAGAGGCTCCCCAGGTTGTTCAATTAGGTAGAAAAATAGAATGAAAAAGTGAAACATTAACTGTTGCAAGCAGTTATCACAGTCTTCTATTTGCTTTGCCCTATTTAGTAACAAGATATTGCTACAAGAATATGGATACTGAAAGCCAGAAGGTACTTTCATGTAAAGATCAGCACACCTTGCCTAACTGTAATTAATATATCAGAAGAACCAAATGTGGGTTCTGAGATTATAGTTAACAACACCTTTAAGAAATGCTTACATTCAGCCAGGCACTGAAGCAGCTCTGGAAGATCAGGTCATACTGTTTTTATTCTAAAAGTTTTTATTTTCTGATGTATTCTCCCAATAAAAATGAACCAACTTATTTAAGAAAGCATCGTGGAGTCTACTAATTGCACTAAGTTGAAAAAAACCCAAGTGAACCTGCTTATATAGCCTYGCTTGTTTTATTGGCTAAGGCAGGTCAACTGCTTGATTGACACAGACACGTTGACATCAGCAGTCAGGAACAGAACTACATCTCAAAGTTCTGCTTGGGTGAAGCATTTATTATTTTATCACAGTTATTTTTTTAAGATGTTTCTGATCAGAGGTGATTAAAAGGAAACCAGGAAGAAGGTTTGTAAAAGCTGCCTTGAGAAGACACTTGGGCTTCAGGACCAACAAGAGTTCAATCCATTATTGTCCTAAGAAAAACACTGGCAGGGTTTAAAGGGGAGGCCCCATATTGCAAAAGAGGGAGGGGAGCACCTTGGAGTGAAGTGAGAATGAAAAAGCAAAGRAGTTCTCATGCTGAAAGAGGGGTACAGAAAAGGGGTGTTCTAGTTCTGCATTTACTCTTGTGATAGAACCATCAGGGATTATGGAGGAAACAAATTCAAGAGGAAAGCATGAGAGCAAAGAGGAAGATTTGCAACTCACAGCACAGAATAAGCCAAATAATCTAACTGACAAGGCTGAGCAATATGAAGGGAAAATTCTGAGGTTTAATTTAGAGGTATAAAAGCAAAGTATGGTAGTACTTTCACCTGCAATACAAAAGACACTGAGGATGGAGAGTCACTGCCACACACAGGTGTAAAAAATGTGTAGTGCCATGAGAATAGCCAGAGGATGGAAGAGTTGCCTCAGCCAAGAAAATGCTGCTCTTCCCCTTGGAAAGGGCTCAAGTGAGTAGGAAGAGTAGATGAGGGTACTTCCAAGAGGAGACAAAGAGGCTAGTACACACTGTAGGACTGATGACAAGGAACAGAGAAAATGCAGAGAAAAGGGATAAAAAGCTGAATGACAGCAAGAAGATAAAGAAAGGCCCCAGGACAAGGCTGGGGGCAACAAGATGTGAGTACCATTACATTTCCAGCAACAGGTCAAGATGAAGGAGGAAAGAAAATCATTGAGCAAGTAACAAAATTAAATTACCAGAGTATGTTGTGAACCACTGGAGACCACAAGGAAGAACATATCGCAGAGCCAGAGCAGCCACAAGACCTGACACACAACCTGGGCAATTTTGTTACAAATTTACTGTACATTCCCACTCACTGGAAAACAAAATTTTCTGTTCTTTTCACTTCTGTTAATCAAAATTCACTCCCTAATACTGCAGATGTGCATCTGCCCTTTCTGGAACACAGAATGGATTCATTTCCACTCACTCAAACTTACCACTGTCTTAACATCATAGGGATTTTTACATGTAAAAGTCTCCCTTGGAACAACTTAAACAGCTTGGCTCACTTTTGTCATGCTGTTGACCTTTCATTTCATGACCATATTATCTGAGCAGGATACCTACAGCTCACCAGCAGCTGCTTCTAAAGCAATTTCAGCAACACATAATGCACTCTGCTGGACAGGGCATTGTAAGGCAGGGCACTTTAAACTCATGAAGMCACAGCACAAATCTGGAGTGACTGCTGCACCCAAGGGAGCACTCAAATTCCAGCCTGCCCCTGGGCTGGCAGGACAGCAATGTACCTCTTCTATCTCTAACCCAAAACAATAATTTATTCCTTCTGTAGCAACTTTTTTTTTCTTTCAGTTGAGATAATAAGGTAATAGAGCTGGGGCAGGAAACAAGTAGCTATCACCCTGTGAAAGCCCTAGTCTTCTGGCTGGAACCCCACTGGGATTGTTCATTCCTGTGGCTTTTCAGCACTGCCACTCAAGGATGCATAAAGCTGCCCTGACTTCTTTTATTCCCCACACATTCTCTCAAATGCACAAAAAACCCAAACTCTAGCACTGGGTACTGGGAGAAAAAGTCAATGTTTAAGGCTTAATTCTTTCACAGCCTGAAAAGGATGCCAATATCACACAGAAAAATCATAACTTCAGCATCCAACACTACACTGTGGCAGTTATCTGTGAGACTTTTCGTTCATGAACAGCTCTGCATAGTAACAAGACAGAAAGGCTTCAGGAAATTTTCATACACAATAGTAAAAAAAATGGATTTYGTATCTCTGACTGGTGCATGGAAATGTTCCCCTACTATAAGAAAGAAGGCTGCTATTAAACGAGTCATAAGAACACCAAGACTTCTCAGTGAGCACATATTTAAGTAGACATCAGACACTTTCTTGTTTAGTTTTTGAGATAATGTATCACATAACTAGTGCTCTGAAATCTTTGTGACATTACAATGGGATCTTTAATGGATTACAAACACAAATATCCAGGAGCAGTATTTTGGTAGCTAATGTGGTATTTCGAAATCACATACCATTGTGTACAAATACCAGCTGCCCTTTAATTATATGAGCCTGGGTAAAATCAAAAACGCTCTTGTTTGGAGAAGACTTCAGAGCCAAGTGCCCATTGCTAGGTGGAGTAATGGAATACACCAGTTCTGATGGTGAGGAGTCCTTGTCTTCTGCACAGAGGTCATCAACAGTTATTTCTGTGATGGAACCCACCCAGACCTAGAAAAATAAAAATATTTGTTAAATAAAGAAAGAAAATGCATACAAATGAAAATTGGGACTACAGGAGAAGTGGGGAGGGAATGGATGACACATGACTCCAAGAAARAGAAAGAATAGAGATTTGTGCTGTGGAACAGTAGAAGCTATGACAAGTTTTCTTACTGTCCTCTGATCACGGACTAGCATAGCTCATGATGGCAAACAATTTTCAAAACACAAGACTTTGAAATAATACAAGCAAACACACCAGTTAAGAGTTTCAGACAGAGCACAAGTGCTCTATTTGTCAAGCATTATACAAACTCTAAGAAACATAACAAAAATTGTATTATGATGACTGAATCAAGGAGCTGCTTTCCAACACATACACGTGAATATTAGTATCATGTATTTCGCAACAGGCAAGGCATTCACTATGCTCTACTTGCACCAGCAGAAAAGATAAAAGAAAAACAGCCTGGGGACAGCACAAACACTAATACAAATGGAACATTTCTTGTAGCTGCATTATTTTCTTCTAACAAAACACACTTAAGGCCCTTTTCTAGATCTAAAAAACCCAGAGATGCTCAGTCCAGTGGGAGATGAAAGAATCAAAGTCTCCARCAGCTGCCTACCATTTTGCAGGGTCACGATAGACAAACAAGTTAAATAGTTTTCAGAAAGATGGTATAAAAACCATTACTTAATTCTATAAAATCTAAATCTGGAGSAGATTCTAAGTCTAATTCCAGAGGAAGGCCACAATGTTGATAAGAGGTCTGGAACACCTCTTCTATGAGGTCAAGCTGAGATATTTGGGGCTGTTAAGCCTAAAGAAGAGAAGGTTGTGTGRAGAYCTCATAGCAACCCTACAGTATCAGAAGGAGCCTGCAGGGAAGCTGGAAAGGGATTCCTTGACAGGAACTGGAGTGAYAGGAYGAGGAGTAATKGGTATGAACTGAAAGAGGGGAAATTTATTTAGATATTAGGAAGAAATTSTTTAGTGTGAGAGTGGCAAGGCACTGGAACAGGTTGCCCAGGGAAGTTGTGGATTCCCCAATCCTGGCAGTGTTCAAGGCCATGTTGCATAAGGCCTTGAGCAGCYTGGTCTAGTGGGAGGTGGCCCCACCCATGGCAGGGGAATTTGGGACTAGACAACCTTTAARGTCCCTTCTTTCAAGCRGAAAGGACTGCTCTCTGAGTTTCATCCCTGCTCTACTAGGTAATTTCTTGTTTGGAAAGGATAAACAATGGCCCATTTCACTCTTCATCTCTGCTGTATTTATTTGTAATTATAGACAAAATTACAAACATAGAACAATACATATTTATCTCAACATGAAGTAAAATTCCTAAAATATTCATTACATCAATATCAATTACTTCCATGCAGAATTTATATCATAGCATTCCTCAGCTTGAGCTTCAAAACACACACTGCATCATACCTTCCTGTCTTCCTAGGGTTTTAATACACTTAAGAAATATCTAGCAGAAACATCATACCAAATGTTTGAAGAGGGAAAATAATCCYTAACAAAGGACACTTTACTTCTGCCAAAGCCAAAAATCAGCAATCACAATTCACTAAGAATTAATCTTACTTTTTAACAASAACTATGAGAGAAAACCTTTCAAAACCACCAAAAATTGTGCCACAACACTTCAACAGAGGAAGGACTTCAATCTTCTTTTTGTGTGACAAAACAGGTGCCATGGAAAAAGAGATGAAGTTAGACTTTTTTCCTAATYAGAAAAAAAGGTTGAAAAATAAGTATACGGTAGTAAATGCCTTGCAATTAGCAAATAGTTATTTTCTCCCCTGAAACATGCATTTTGCTGTAATGCAATTATTCGTATCAAAATTTAATAAAGAATGAGACAACAAAGGATGACAAATGACTCACTAAGTTTCAAATTATTTTCCTTACTAAAGGAAAAAATAATTAAAATTTCTAATTATAGAAAAAAGCTTTTTTTTCTATAATGTCAGTATTTAACTCTGTTGTTCCAGCACACTGCCACACAATGCTTTTCAAGTACTACAAATGGCCCACAGTATGATACTTGAGGTATGAAAGGAGATATAAGAGCTGAAAAAAACTGTAGGGAAGCAAACATTGAGAACACAGCAACAATAGTAAAAGCATTTTCAATTTCGTATCTGGAATCAAGATCTCCTTGAAGAAGTCCATGAAAACTATCTAAACGTCCTGGATGTAGCATGACACTAATTTTTCATGAGCCTAATATATCCCGCAGACATGTTCCAAAAAAAAGGTTCATGACCCTGTTGATGGGTAATAATTTATTCTGCTCYACTTACAGAATCAGCTCACCAGTATCTCCTTGCACGCTACATATCCTACCAGACACTGTGTATGCATATTTTAACACTAGTGAGTGACTTAGAGAAAACAACAAAAATCATCAGTTTCAATTTTTGGTTTTTTTAAAAAAAACCTAATTCTAGGAAAATATAGCCCTCTTGTGGCAACAGAAGGATACAGTCATTTCACAGCATTGCTACCCATATATTTAAACACATACAATACCAGGATAGTGATTTTCTTCAAAACATTCTATTTCCCTTACCCATTCCCACTCCATAAAAAATGTCCATAGAACCTGTGGAAATTTTAAGAAATTATATCTAAAATGCTGATAATACAAGTTTCTAAATAAAAATGCCCTATAGTTTCCTGCATTTGGCCAGAAGCCCATGACAAAAGCCAAAATTWACTTTCCTATACCCACTGGCCACAACATCACTGGCCACATAATGCACCTCTTCACTTAAGCTGATGCTATATGCTAGCCTATTTTTTAACCTTTCAGTGGTTCCTTCTGACTCTTTATATTCTGAGCTGCAAAATTTATGAGCTCCTAAACTTCAGTCAAATCAATCAGTTCTAGTGGACCTCAGCTTTCACAGTACTGGYCTGTGATTTCATACTTTCGTACATTTCCAAAGTTACAAAATATACAAAAGAGCTACTTTAAAACTGAAGAGTTTTTAAAAGCAACATAGTCTATTACTTAGCTTCTACCACTAGCAATGCCCTTGARGAGCACAAACTGTGTAGAACATGGAGCCAGCCACTATTACCCTACACAGGAATGCCTGTCTCATCTCTTTTATTTATCAAGACTACAAAAAAACCATTTTCTTCTACCTACTGAGGATGTGCACATTTGATTTGAGGAAGAATCATCTGAGTGTATTCCCCCCAGCAGATAACCTGACTGCTTTGTTTCAGACTGCATATGAATCCACCATATATGTACCTACTCGCATATTGGTACCCACTYACAAAAAAAACAAACCTGATTTCTCAAAATTAGCTTGCGCATGACTACCAAAACCCCAGGCATAAAGGCAACATCCTAGTTCTAGCATGCAGACTGCCTCCAGTGAAGAGGACCAGCTCTGGGGAGGCGAAGCATTGTTATCCTTGCTCCTGGAAAGAGTAGATTCAGATATTTTTGGAAAATCCATAAGCTGCATTGCAGTACAGCCTTAGTCCTGTTAATAGACTGCAATTCCAGCAGTTCAATGCCAACAGTTCAATACCAGCAATGCACAAGAACAGAGACACAGAAAAATTTGACTGGGCATAGTRTCCTCTGTGGCTAGACAAATATTACGGCATGCTGATGTCTGTGGAGTATCACTGCAATTATTTCAGCCAGAGAAGGCTTTGCTCTTTACCACCCAAATGCTGGTGAAGGCAGTCCACCCTTCTGCCAGCAGTCTCTGCACAGGGCAGGATGTCGTCTATTGTGGGTATCTGCAGATTATCTGCTGTCACTGCAAAGCTGCACAATACTGCCACTGTGGCTATTTAAAAACTGTATTTTTTCATGTGAAAAGGCTAAATACACAACACAGGGTTCGATCACCCTTACAGTAATYTTTACATTCTCCCTCTACAACACACAACTAACTACATAAAATTATATGCATGTTTTCGTACCACCAATTTATAAACTGCTTCACAGAGCACTGGGRATGATGGCAGCCTCAAAATATCCTGCTTAGCTTCTTTCAAACCAATTCCCAATTCCTAAATATCTTCTCTGCCTTAATATCTTCCAGTTGATTTACGGTGACCACAGGTTCATTAGCTGACCCATATTCATTTCATTCTGCTTTTTGGAGTCACCTAATTTGTTTTTACTCATCAGATGTGAGATTGGAAGTCTTTATATGGGGGGGCTTTTTGGGCACAGTGTCTTTACTAAATTGGCTTKGGTTACTGAGTGCCACCATAACAAAAACAAATACTATACACATATGTCCTGTTTTAAATACTATAAATAAACCAATTAATTAATTAATCAAGTTGAAAATGCACTGAAACTGAAATGACAGTATTCACTTCTGTAGTGATGGGTACCTTTTCAAAGATCAGTAGATTAAAAGATCACCTATGGTTATTAAGAGCTAAAGATAACATCAGTCAACAACTTAAAAATTTTCTTCAAAATTCTTTGGGGAGAAACAGAAAAAAGTTAACACGTATTTTTCTTAGCTCAGTATCACACAGCAATAGCTTCAGTGACTGCACTAATAATTGGACAATCCTAGATTTTTACCGATTGCATTGCCTTATTTGCAACTTCTAAAGAAGGAACAGTCCTGTTTTGTATAAGAAATACCCAATAGATAATCAATTCTCTCTTGTCCCATTCCACTGGGATATCTAGACAGAAGYAGGCAGCAGAATCTACCTCAGCAGGTCTGACCATTTAGTGCACTTCATGGCAAGATGCATATGGACAGAAAACTGTGCAAAGACAATAGTCAAAACTTGGCTTTCTTATCATCACTGTTCTTGGTACTTAGTTCTAAGTTACATGTTCATTAACAGCTCTCAAGGCACTGCAACAACACTAAAGTGTAACAACCATCCAGTTGGAAGCCATCTACCACACAAGCCCTACAGCAGTCCAAGGGACTTCATGTAAMTTTAAGATTATAAGAATGCTAATTCAGCCTTCTAGATAAAATTTACAACAGCCGAAAGTGTTCTCCATGATGTCTAAAATCTTCCTAAATACTGATGATCTATGTACTGCCTCCTTCCATTAGCATTAATTTCTCTAAATCCAAGGACTACTATGTATTATATTGACTATCCTACCAGAGACAAAGGCAATATTCTGTAATGAAGGTGCATTACATGGCAACAGAATTAATAGAATTAATTTTAACAATTCAAAATGTTGACAAACATACCTGAAGAATTCTGTTTACTTTTACAACAGGAGCTTCATCATTTACTGCAGTAACAGTTACAAACACAGTTTGGGGCAAACTTTGTTTCCACAACTCTGTGTTATTTACTAWCACAGTAAAATTGTCCATCAGCTCTTCACTGTCATCATGAACATAGTAGATTAATTCTTGTTCCACCTAAAAAAYACAACAAGCTGAAAAACTAAAGGGGCTAGAAGAAAATAAATGTCACATTGAAAAATATCCTAGTCATGAATTTCTGTAGTTACTGCATGAGCATTTTATGCCTTCTAAGCCTTCATTTATGCTGTAATATCATATCTGTACCTCTATCTTTGCTCCATTCACAATATTAGACTTTACTGCTCATCTGTCCATTTCTCTAGACAGAGTATCTTGCCAGTCTTKGCACTCTCCCTTCCTCCTGAAGGAAAAATGGAAATCCAATCCCACTACATTTAACAATGCTTATTGCAATCTACAAACATAGTGTTAGCAAATGGTGACTTATGACACRATTTTGCTCCTTGGAGCTAATAGACTCAAAACTAGCAAATTGTGCATATACTGGCTGTCTGTGAGCAAAGAARTTACCTTAAAAATCACTTTTTTCCCACTTTCCTCTTTGTTCCATCTGCATACCACTTGCACTGGTCTTTTCAAAATGCACTCACAGTCTCACATTTCCAGAGTATCTACCTGAATAGAAAGTAACTGCCTGAATGTGAATGGCCCATCAGTCTACTGGGATTATAGCACACCTGTATGTGCCAACAGTGCCATCAAGGAAGTGATGTGGTTCAACACAACAAGATAGTCTCCCTGCCCTCTCCAAATGGCCAGCTAGAAACTGCAGAAAGATCTTCAGCTCATGGTGAGAATRAAGCTCAAACTCATGTATCTCATCACCTCCCACAAAATCCCATAGCTTTCAGCARTACAAAGAATGAATCAAGACTACATCTAAGAAGATCTAAAAGCATTACCTGTTTTCKGGTAAACGTGGTCAACTTTATCCCAGGAGCACGAGAGTTTTCAACATACCCATGCTTTGGCTGCTCAGTTAAAATGAATTCACAGCTGAGTCCCGCAAAGTGTCCACTAGAAATTTTTAGATAATCTTCCACCAGGGCTTTTGCRCCCCCTTCAATTACTGTGAAGTTCTGTACTTCCAGTGGAATCATTCTGGGGATGATGTCTACACAGATCTSTATTCCACTCACTGTTTGGACACCATTTGTCACATCCAGAAAAAAATGGTCATCTAGTTGGTCAGAAACTGTCTGAACATACTGAACTTTGCCCTCGTCGATATCTTGCTGTGTGAAGCTCAAAACTGGCCTTTGGTCAGAACGGAGATAACTTTCTTCTGAGAAGAACTTCCGAATGTATCCATTTACTGGAAACTGTCTTATTGTGAACACAATCTCCGATGGAGAACTCTTTTCATGAACAGCCTTAGATTTAAGAGCATAYCACAAAATTATTCAAAAGGAAGTGGGAGAAATTCGATAATTCTCTTTTGTTTTTTTCACTTTTAATCCTGGGATTGCCTRCCTAACTAAACTGGCACTCCTTATCTGGATTACACTGTTTCCAAAACAATGCAAGGCTTTAACAACACACATGTTAAATAAAGGTATCATGAAAGCCACTCTGTAACCTGTAACTCTGTAACCTGTAACCACTCTGTAACTAAATACGTTCTGTAAGTTTTGAAAATTAATTTATTGCATAATTAACTAACGGCCTCACAGCTATCCCAGCCTGAAACAACGATTTCGGGATTTCAGTAACATGMGGCTGGAGCCCTCTCGCGGTGGTTACTGGAAAGCTACACACAAACAACAGGCAGGGAAGAATTAATCAAACAGAATTGGCCTCAGGTTCATGACTTGACACTTCTTAAAATTTTGGATGTTATCAAGAAATGATTTTAAGTGGGCTAGCTCCAAATTAAATCAAGCTTGTCTTTCTTCCTTAGCATTCCTCACCAAGTAAAAGCACATTACATGGAGTATGCATAATTGTTACAGCTAAAACAAATATAYATGCAGCATGTCCAAATTCTAATTTTCTTAAGCACCAATATGTAATAAAGTCAGAGAATATGGGCAGGTTTTAATATAATCAGCTTTCCTTCATAAAAATGGAAGCTTGCTAAGTATCAGTCTCTCCGGAATCAAGCACTCAGAAAGCAGTCATATTAGTTGTAATCAAAAGGAATTAAAGAAGACACAAACTGAAGACACTGCAATGGTTGAAAAAACAGTGAGAAGAACTTGCCACAAGATTGGAGAAATGGACAACATGGTTAACCTACTTGCAGCTTTCCTTTACTGATTTTAACTGGTTTTCCTTCTTCAACCAAGAGATTGTTTTTGTTCACAATCCTTGGGGGCTGCTGATGACTTTCCAAATATATGCGAACCTGCAGTTCAGCATCCAGGTGAACATCTCCAGCATGGACTGTAAAGTTAAATGTGTCAATAAGGTTGCTGCTGTTATCATGTCTGTAGGTTACATGCCCCTTTATGAGATCAAGYTGAGTAAAGGAATCCATTAATAGATTATTCACATATATTCTCCCATATTTTGGGAAGGAGTGTATCTCATAGGAAAAGTCACGATAATTTCTTATGTCTTGGTTTGTAGTAGCACTTAGGTTAGCTGTTGAAACAGTTTCTTCTTTCCCTTTTTGAACCAACAATCCTGTATTATTTGCCAACCTAACATAAGGATCAGTGGCATTAACTTCTAGAAGCAAAGAAGTAGAGTGCTTGCCATCTGTTACAAAAAGGACAAAACGCCCAAAATCTGCACCATGGTGTATAAACAGGACTTGCTTTTGCTCCAGGTCTACTTGTTTGAATTGGTAGAGTCTATGCAAAGTATCATTTGTTAGCACCAAGTCCCCATTGGAAATACCACGTCTAGTATATAGCAACTGYCCATCATCAAAATCAGAATCAGGATCATGATAGCAAAGATCTGCCAAAGTTAATAATCGCTGCCCATTTCTCACTATGTCAAATATCTTATCAATTATGCGTACTGGTTTTTCATCATTCTTCAGATGGACAGAAATGTAGAATCTAATTTCTACTGACAAGGGTTCTACTTCCGGATTGAATTCTGTTCCCTTTCCTGACTCTTCGCTGGAAGCTCTGACAAGAAATTCATCAAACACAGTCTCAGAATCATCATGCACATACATGAGGCTCTTATCAGTTATATCTTTATTAGTGAAAGTTGTAAGATTGCAATTGTTCTTGAATGGTCCAGAAAAATTAGTAAGTTTTAATTTTCCATGCTTAGGAAACTGTATAACCTCATATTGGAAAGTTTTATTATCGGGTGTTTGCACAAACAATTTTGTGCTTGTTATTAATTCTCCTTCCCCTTCAGTAACATTAAGGCCATTGTTAGTCAAAATAATGTTTCTGAAATCTGATTTGATGAAGACTTCAAAGTCATAGAAATTTGATTCCAGATATTTTGTAGAAATGAGAAATCTAAATGAATCATAGTTGTCTTCATGGTACCTGCTGATTAATTCATATGCCACTTTTTGATCAGTAATGTCTTTCTGGCTAAAGACKGAATCTTTTTTCAAARGCTGGTCATTAAGCAGTATCTGTCCCTTCTTTGGTAGGGACAGAAGTTTAAAATGAAGGTCATCTTCAGGTATTTCTAGACCTGCAATCACAGCAAAAAGATTATCAGAATTCAAATACTTCTTTTTTGATTTTTCAATTTCTAGAGGAGCATGTTTCAGTAGACTGTATCTTAGCCATTTCACTTTGATTGGAAATGTGTGCTCTTCAGTGATTCTGTTTCCTATGCTAACTTTGAATTTAAATTGGTCRGTAACATTTTCCAGCTGAATGTCTTTAAAAGTGCTACAGTATCTCACACGGCTGCGCTGAAGAGAGCGTTGAGAAAAARAGCTGACTTGCTTCCATTCACCCCTTGAATGCTGCCTTTGGACCTGACCAAAGCGAGGGGCCTCTGTGATCTCGTACCGTATCTCCAGATCCCGGAGAACAGCATTTGTTTCAACTGCCAGATGCCTAGGTTTTATAAGAGCTGTAACACCTTGGAGTAGATTTATTCCTGAGTTGTTGACAACTCTGTAATCCAAAGAAACTGCCATGACACGTAACACAACAGTGTTGCTCACCTTGTCACCATCACTTGCCCTGAGAACAATCCTTGAGTTCTTGACACCTGTGTGGACAAAGRAAATAGAGCCTTTGCTTAAGTCCTCATTAGAAAAAGTAGTGATAGCTTTTCCAGGATGCTTTGAATTTTCTAAAAATCCTGCATCTGCATTCAGATTACCAAGCACCGAAAGACTGAGACGCACAGAATCCGTATCTTYATCTAGAACTTTTATCAGGTCAGTAGTCAAACGTTTCTTTGAGTTCTCTAGCAGAAGCAGTAGATTTCCCTCAGGAAGTATGATCTCTGGTGCATCATTTACKGGAGTGACAGTAATGCTAAACATATGCTGTTCATTTCCTTGCAAGTATGGAGATGATAGAATCTTCTCACTGCTGGTAAAAATGGAGAAATTAAAATAATCGTAAGTATTCTCGGAGCCATCATGGACATAAAGGATCTTCCCTTGCCATATATCCTGCACAGTAAATGTATTTACCTCCTGCAATGGTTCAACATTCAGTTTCAAGCTTCCATGGGAGGGTGGTGCCTTTATATCAAAAAGAATTTGTGACTGATGAATTCCTAATTCCTGAAAGTCTAAGTTAACTTCAATATGCTTAGAGTCAAGTGAAGCTTGTCCACCCTCCAGCACAATCAAATTACTTAGAACTAAAAAGTGGCTTTTGTAGTCCTTGCCYAGAGAAATTGAGCTTTCATGGGAAATGGCAAATACAGGAGCTGCTTTTACAGGAGGGCTCTTTACAGCTAAAGAAAGATTTGTATTAAAAGCACTCTGCATTTCACATCCAGCCGAAATGTCCTTAGTTACCAGAACATTCTTCAGTGATTTCTTTTCTGAGTTGGCTTTCAGGTTTCTTAAGCAGCCTTTGAAGGATCCTCCTCTGGCATACTTCCCAGATACTGAGATTAATTTAATCACTTCTGATCTTATACTGTCATCTACACCACCTACAAAGAAGGATCCCTCCAGAAGTGGCAACTTACTGGGGGGAGGTAATGTTTTTTTCACAGTTTCTTCATCCAATGTTAGCTGTAAATATTCTGCAGTAAATTTCAGTTTGACGTAGTGCCAACAATTATCATTGACTGACCTATGAGACAAAAGATGGGTTCTACTTTTATGTTTTCCAACATARGCTTTTATTAAACCATCTTCTATTTCCATAGCAATGAAATCTCCTGCTTGCCCAGGATGGTAAAGTAGCAAGCCACGAGCAGCTAATGTTTGTAAAGTATACTCAAAGATTCCCTCATTGTCCACATTCCATGATGGGAAAGAAATATAGGACCTGGAACTGAAGAAACTAATGGGCTCTTCTTCACCTGCAAAGAACTCATCACTGCACCCCACTGAAACTTCATGGATGGTTTTGAAGCCAGGAGAAGGTCTCAGAGGCATCAGAATGTCTAACTGATTGAACAGCASATCATCAATACATCCTCGGAAACCAGGCAGTGCTCCAGCAAGGTAGGGAACATCAAGTTTACCAGTACCACCTATGTAGAATCCATAATCGATGTTTAATTCATAAAGAGTTCCAGGCATTTTCACATTGGTTCTATCAAGTTTATCAACTACAAATGTGACATTATCTTGTACATGATGTAGTTCAAGGAGGTGCCAAGCTAAATCGTTTAGCTGAGATCTCTGCTGAGGATGCAGTACTCGTTCGCCCGCACCAAAGTTAATTCTCAACTGCAACAGAACAAAATTTTAACTATCAAAATCCATAGTGGTATTTTTCACAATCATCTGTTAATATATAGTTAATATATTGATTTTCAAACATTTTCATAATGAGCATTTAATTAACAAAATATAATTGAAAAAATAAAATTCCACTAAAATTCTGTGTAGGTTTACCTGCCATCACAAATATAACTTGAATAACTGCAGAAGCAGGAATGGACCCCTCTGCCACTCTGCTAGGAACAGCTCCTGAGAACCCAACTGAGAGTGGCCTTTCAGGACCTTACTTTGCAGCAAAACAGTTATTCAGATTCAAGTATTTTCTCTAATGCTAACATCATCAAATTTGAAATTTTGCCTTTACTGAATGCTTTGAAGACAATGATCTGGATTTCAATATCCAGAGATAGCAAAGGCTATAGAGATAGAACTATAATTGTAAGATATAAAAGCCATGCTTTGAAATTATTAATTATATTGTGTGATTTTTCCATTTCTTTAAACAGAAACTTTTTTAGATACTTTGTTATAGATTACAGCCTAAAGAAAAACTCTGAGCAATACAGGCTACATGCATTTTTTGGCWACAATTACAATGCATACTTGTACATATCCTGAGCGTAGTTCTATTAAACAATAATCTGTCTTCCCAGCTGCAAGAAGAAGCAGTCCCTGTGGCTTGCTTGTTCGAAACTGCAGCTGTAAGGATGTCTGAGTAGATGCTTCTGCCATGTTCAGCTCCACAAAGCTATCCCCATAAAATGATACTGAAAGAAATAAAGGAAAATAAACAGGAAATTTAATAACACACAAAAAAATCTTTCTCTTATCCATACCTAAACATATGTAAAAACTTATTATTTTCTATATACTTACATTCAAATGAAAATAAAATCTCAGATATCAAATTCACCAGTCCAAGCAACTTAATAAGAGCCCAATGGCCATACCAGATTGGACAAAGCATGAATACAGTCCAKTGTTCTTATCTCCAACAAAGATGACTGGGAATTATAAGAATTAGAAGTGCAGTGCAATTGTATGGAATAATTTCTTCCAAATACTCCTTTTTTTCTTTCTTTTGTTCGTTTGTTGCAGGTGTTTTCGTGAGCTTATCACACCCAGTCTATTTTGGAGCTGCCAAAAAATTTCTCTCTGAAGTATTCCTCTAGTTTCTCTTTGGAAACATCTTCATCTACAACATGCTCTTACATCTCCATTGGAGACATCATATGACATCTCTGCAGAGAAGACCCACAAGCCTCCTGCCACCAGCATCATTTACAGATGWTTTCATCCCTCTATTCCAGGCAAAACTGCCCTCTTATTTCCTACATGCAACCTCCAACCACTCCTGTTGGCCAAACACTCAGTTCTGTACAAGTCTTCTTCACTGTCGTCTCCCCTCTTTTCTGCCCTGAAGAACTGTAACACCAGGAAGATTTCCAGTTTGACTACTCACTACATTTACCATTCCCATTATTACTAATCTGAACAGCACAGATCCTAAGACCAAACTCTAAAAACTCTGCTGGTAACTTCCCTCTGACACATGAAAAAAAATAAATCAATCATTTACCACCCCTCCGATTTAATCAATTACTTAATATGCAAAGCCCTGCACTCCAATGACTGCTCAAAAGCCTTTAGCAGCAAACTTCATCAAAAGACTTTCGAAACTCTAAAACTTAGACATCTTGCCCACCSCCATCAAGGCAACTCTAGGGGGTTTGTAAAGCAGAACTTTTCTCTGAAAAAATCTTACAGACTCTTCTAAATTTGATCCTTYTCACTTGTGCATATTTTACACTTTATTACACTACATATAAATTTGTGTTATGGATGTCAGGTTTACAGTTCCCTGGTAATTATTTTTTTTTAATACTGGGATAAAATCTGCCACCATCCAGCCTTCAGCTACCAAGAAGTACCTTTAAGCATAAGATCAAATATTATCCTTAGCAAGAAAGTTATTTCATCCTCAAGTTTTTTTAGGTCAACTCGTCTCTTGCCCTGCCTCCACCCCAAAAAAGGAATTTCAGTTCGGGAATCTTCCCAATTAGTAGTAAATGCCATTTAGTTTAGCTTCCCTAGAGTAGACATGCCCTTTCTGAGTGCTTCTTTTATACTAGTAACTTAATCAACTGGGAGAACAGACCCTCTGCAGATTTTTTGTTCTTTTGCACTTAAGGAGGATTTAGTAAAAGCTTTGATTCCTTCAAGCTGATCTTTGACCTTTTTTTTTTTTTTCCCAGACATGTCTGTTTTCAAATTCCATCTGCCAAAGTTTATGATGCTTTCAGCTGTGTTTGGATATAGCTTCTAATAACATCACCAGTTAAATATTTATTTTGCAATTTTTATCTTCRTTCTAAAATAAATTTCTCCTTTTAACACAGTTCTTTTTAAAATCAAGCGTAACTGCAGAGTACTTTTGAGGTTTAATTGTTCCAGTCCCTATAGTAGTTGTCCCTTTGCTTAATCTAATRCACCCTGACAACTCTTACAAAGTGTGGCTTTAACTCTGACTCTGAACTGGATTCTGCACAGAGAACCAAATCAAAGATCTCATTTAGCAGCTCATTCATGAAATAAYCAATAATAGCATCCAAAAATTTTATGTAGGATGTATAAAAATTCTAGGTAGCTTCCTCAAGAACAAAGATTTCAGCAAATCCCAGCCAAAAACTATGTAATATCAAGTTACATTAAGTACCCTGAGAAACACAGGAAAGAATTTTACATTATTGAAATGCAATAATTTTTCCAAAGGAAGAAGCACCACTGTGCATAGAAAAATGGAATCAAGTGGAACAAAAAGGAATTCCTCCCCAGCCATTTGCTTCTAGTTCAAAAGAAGTCTTTATTAAATAGCTTAAATATATCTTACAGGTTTTACATTAAATTTATACACTGAGAGGACCTATGCCATTTGTTATATGTAGAAATGTTATTCTGTGGGGTAAATAAAGGAAGACCTCTGTGTCCTGTGCTCTGCAGCAATCAGGTCCACAAGAGGCTGGGGGAGCATGGCCAGGAGAGCTGACCCGAACTGGCCAAAGGGATGTTCCAACATGCCCAGGATACGCACTGGGGGAGTGGCTATCAGTCAGCAGATGGCAAGCAACTGTACTATAAATCACTGGTCCATTTTGGGTTTTATTTTTCTCTCTCTTTTTGTTGTCTCCTGTTTCATTACTATTATATTTTACTTTGTGTCAATTATTAAACTAGTCTTATCTCATGGGGTGGGGGACTCAGCAAGTGACTGCATGGTACTTAGTTATCAGCTGGGTTTAAGCCATGACAATTTCCAAACGTCACAGGAAGCATAACCTTGCTGTCTGAACCTGTCTTAATCAAAAAAAACTCCATTTCCTTCAGCACTGTTTATCAGTRTACCCGTAGGTACAGAAAGGTTTCACCCTGAGCAGACAGACCCTTTGTCTCACCCTACTGAGATGCCAAGAAGCAGTTACATTAAGTTTGCTACGTTACATCCTGGTACCCCTATAGAACTGGCAAGTAGAAGATTTACTTTTATTTTATCAGTGGACTTCCTCARAAATTAAGAAGTGAAATTAAAATATTTCACAGATGTCAATGTCCTGAAAGTTTTATTACAATCACTGTGGCACAACTTCTAGATTTAGTTGAATTTCTCAAWCAAAAGTAACGGCTGCTGTTGGAAATCAAAAATTACTTTTCAATAGACCTGAGCATGAAAAAACATTGGATTTTGGGGGAAGCAATTAAGCAGAAAGATTAACTGCCAGTGGATTACTAGGTGAGATTTAGACTAACTAGAATTAAGCTGTGAAGTCACTATTTTGCACTGTACCCCTGGGCAACAGTTTGATATTTAGACTATAAATTAATTTCCTGGAAAGAAAAAAGAAAGCTAAGTTAAAGCTTCTGCTTTCCATAAAATCCTTCAGCATCAGAATCCATCACTGAAGGTGAGGTAGGTAGGCACTGATCCAGCACTAAACAAGATTTTGGACCACCTACAATGCCTTGGCATGATTTCTCCTTCATTACCTAACGAAGTAAGAAGTATGTTATTATACTGTAGAAATCAAGTTCCTCTAGAACAGACACTTCTAGAATTTCTGATTGAAACCAAGTTATGACTGACCTTTAAATTAATCTGGTGCTTTTGAACAGGGGACATTTTGTCATGGACCATTGTGATGTTAATCACACCATTACAGAAAATAAGCAGAGCTCAGCCAGCAATACCAGTCTTGGAAGTCTCTTGCTACTTGAACAGGTGAATTAAACATATCATACACGGAATGATTTCTTTGGAGTGCCTGGCAGACAACGTATTCTGTAATATCTCTGTGCCTCTAAAGGAAAAGACAGTGAAAGCAGTTGAGAATAATAATCAGATCTATGTTAGCTATTAATGTCCATTTATGGACATGGAAATAGAACACAAAGGCTCACAAAAATAGAGGCATGATCATTTGGTATGCAAAGTTAAAGATCTGTTCAACCTGAGTTACTGGCTAATTTGTAGTCCCTATATTTCTTCCATTTCCCTTACAGTCAACCCTCAGGTCTGGGGCTGGGGCTATAAATTTCTCCCTSTATTTCCATCATAACAGGCATTTATATGGAAAGTATAAGTTTTGAAAATTTCATTTCAAGTAATTTTACTGAAGATTCTTGACCAYTTCTGTCCACAATAGCCTTCTTTGACGTAACCATTAGAAATCAGGCATAGCAAAAGTCTCCACATGGTAACAAAGTAAAAGATTTTTCACTCATCCCCTAGTAATGGTATTAGGTTGATATTAAATAATTTTGTTCAGCTTTCATTCTTTTTGTTAAAACATCAAATTCCACAAACAGCTACCCTCTGAATAATATTTCCCTTCTTCCTTTACACAAAGCACAAAGAAATAAAAGCCTCATCTCTTCTCCACTGCCAGAACTAGTAATCCCACTAATGTATCTACAAGAAACCAAATTCATACTTACCAGTTTTCACAAGCTATAAAATCAACAAAAACAACAAAAACAACAAAAACAACAAAAACAACAAAAACAACATCAACACTAAAGAGCTAACTGAAAAAAAAGGATTTCTTTCCTCTTTCTTTGTGTCCATGTTTTCTTTTTCAGCTGAGATCAAGTGTATTCTCAAAAATGCCATTACAACAGTGACCTTGGAGTCACCATTCCACATTCAGTTCTTATTTGGAAGTAATTTAATAAAGCCTYATATCTGTTCAATTCCTTTTGGTCTCCACTGTGGACAGGAAACAGCCAAATCTATAGAAATGATTGCTATCCACAATTTACAGGTATCTAGGTGGCATAGAGAAGCTCCTTTTTGGCTAGATGCTTGATGCACGCCACTCCCAAGTTACTCCAAATGTACAGTGTCCCTTCAGGAAAATAAAGGTACTTAACTTTCTAAACACCAAGAGAACCAAGATTAAAGGTTAATTCATCCATTCTAAGAGCACTGATAAACTGGAAAAAGCAAGCACATCAACTGCAACTGGTGAGGTATGGCTTCAGCAACCCCCTAGTGTATCTAAAGGCAACTCCTTTTTAAGTAATTTGAGTGAATAAGCTTCCCATTGTCCAGCTGAGATCTGCACCTTGAAGTTTGTCCCCTGCAGGTCATTCACAAAGCTGTAACAGTAACAGAAATCAACTCACACAAGTGAGTGATATTTACTCAGATAAATATCATTTTTTCAGATGACAGTGGTMTTCTATCAGTCTGTTGACAAACTTGCGCATATTTTTGACTCTGCTATTTGGGATGTTCAAAYAGAAGCCCTTCCTAAGTGCATCAAGCATTTCTCCTGTGGTTCGTGTAACTATTCCTTTTGTAAAGCATACTTTTTCACACCAATARCAGACTACTAAATACAATCTGGGAGAACTCGCTTCAGGGCTGCAGAGAAATCAAAGTGATATAATTTTGCATCCCTCCCTGCCTTTGTCCCTCTATTCTTAAAACAGAGCAGTTGTTTCTCATACTTCTAAACTTCTTCTGTAATAATAAGTTATTTATGGTGCTCCAGTAAGAGACAGAACTAGGCTGTACAACCTACAAAATGAAGGCAGGCTTCCAAATAGTAAAAATCCTTTCAGCTATATAAAAGTASAACCTGAAGCCTCAGTTAGGAGTCCATAAGCACTGAATGGTAGGTTAACTAAGACAGACACTTTAAGTCCCAATAGTTTCTGCTGTAACTGAGATAAAATATGCAGATCCCGGCTGATGAAGACGTAAGGCTGAACTGTTTCCCAAAACCTCAGGAAAAACAGCTCACAAGAGCCAACATAAATAAAATAGGAAGACTCTCCCTAGAGATAGGATTTGAGTGATGGAAAGGAGTGTTCAGAGCCTTTTAATACCAAATAAAAATATGTTTTTSTGATATTAATAACTTCTAAAAGCCTTGTTTAGTCTGACTGTACAGCACAAGTAGAGACAGATTAAAAAGCGAGAAAAAAATTAGTGAAAGAGCACCGAATTCCAGGTATCCAATATAATAAGCTTTAAGAAAAAAGACTGAGTGATTAAAGAATACGTTTGCAATTACTGCATGGACTCATAATTTGCACTATCAACATGCTAGAGCTTGCCTAAAGAACCAAATAATTTCTCTAACTCCTTCCCAATACAATATCTTGCCACCCAGATCCAAGATTTCAATCACTGCACCAACTGAAGAGTAGCCAGTCGTCTCCAAAGAGTATGCCCTGGTRTTCAGACACTCCTACAAAAATTTGTAGCTTTAGAGTGTTTCAGTTCTGTGCTGAGTAATTTACCTGGAACAGAGATCATCTGAAGCGGTGCTTCTCACATGCTGCAAGTATCTGTTCCAAAATTTTGTGATTGTACAATTATTTACTAAGCTAGTTGTATTTCTTCCTTTCATCTTGAATCTGACATTAACATGCTTGAAACCACTACAACCACAAAAGAATCTCAACCTCAGATTTTGAAGAATTACACATTGAATTCTAGCACTTACTTACAGTTACTTTGAATGTAATTAATTTATGCAAAAGTTTCTGAAAAAAAACTTGTCCAAGAGGTATGACAAAGATGCTACAATGACAGGAGAAAGAGAAAAATTCTTTAACTTACTTAAAATTAAAGATAACTTCCAGGAAAAGTATCTTACATGGCTAACACTTCGCTGGAATTTTAGAAAGGTCTGTTTAATTGTCCTGGGTTTGGCTGGGATACAGTTAATTTTCTTCTTACTAGCAGGTACAGTGCTGTGGTTTGGATTTACAACACATCAATGATAAAAATCACTGTTTTTTTTAAATGTAGAGCCATTAACAAAAGAAATTGCTAGAGACTTCATGGSACTGTCAGGAGTGTTATATCCTAGAAATTAAGATGATCAGTTCCACTGATTTAAAGCTCAATAAACTAGTGGCAAAAAATCAAATTTGACCACAATCACTTCCTTAAAGTAATTTCATAATTGTTTTTTTTTTTGCTTTGAACAACAGTGAAGAATCAGATCCGTAGCTAACTTGTCCCAGGTTTCTGACTGAAACATGACCCCATGCTAGGAACCCTTACAGCTAGTTACAGTGACTGCTCACTAAAACTTGACTGAATTAATTTTAAAGTCCTGATCAGAACTTCATGAGCATGATGAACTTAAAACTGTCCTTGCACTGATATAATCCTATGCTGATGATAGTCCAGTCTCTSACAGTGAATCTCAATGTTACTTACTTTTGTAGGAGGAAAACGTGAACCTCCTTTCAACAGTTACTATTTATCAATTGCGGGAAAAAAAGCTCCAGAAAATACACCCTTAGAAAAAAAAAGGCACTCATGACTTCTTTTCTTTTACAGCTAGATGAAACCATATTTTGAATATTCTGTTTTTAATAAGTATTTGCTGCATCACAGATAAGATCAAAATCAACTTTTGAGAGGGCAAAACACCACAGAAAACATAACATGGTTTGCTTGCAACTCTTACACTCTCCAAAACACTGTGCTGATACTTCAGTAACAGGAGTTTGTTAATGAAGCTTTGCTACAAGGAAAAAAGCAAAAGTCATGCAGCAGAATGAGAGGGGAGCAAGAAAGCTCCAAAGAATCAAAACAGCACAATTTATAATGAAATAATATTCTTCCATTTTTGTTGGCTTATCTAAGATGCTAGCAGACAATATCAATGGCACGTAAGAGACACAGAACAACTGGAAGTGGAAAAGGAAGCAGCCAGATTCACTGGAAATGCCCTTTAGGGCAAAATACAACCATTATCCAAAAGGGAATTCTAAAAGTTGATTCTTTACACTTTCTCAGTGTAAAATTTAGTGAGATTTCATGGGTGAATCAAACACTACCAGAGCATGTAAGCCTACTACACACACCTAAAACATACTCAATGAGGAATATCCTCATGTCGCATCTACAAATGCTTTACACACCCGACGTGATGTTAAAGGTTCTTTCCAAACCAAAGCATTCTATGATCTCCAGATAAAAGATGGTCCTATAGGTAAAACACTGAACATGAAATGAAGAGAGCTGACACTATTTTCTGGTTCTATAACAGAAACTCACCAAAAACTGGAACTGAGAAAGACACTTAAAACCTATTTCAGTTCACTGCCTATGAGAAGCTAGTGCTTTTTTTTCCTTCCCAGCCTTTGACTGTTTTCTTCCCTTTCACTACATTATCTAAGGTTATAGCCATAACAGTACCTGGAATAAATGAAGAGAGCTAGAATTTAACAAGCTCTCCTGGTGGTGATGTCAGTCCACACAGCCCAGCAAAGCTCAGCTTGAAGGCAGCTCAACCAGAACATCACAGGTTGGCACATCTCAAGGCAGCAGRCTTGTGTCCCTACCAGGTGATTTGGAAATCTATCCTTTGACTTTACCTCGCACTGCCTGTAACGCAAGGGACAGAGGACACTGCTGCAACAGCAAGCCACAAAGCACTGGCTGGCCTAACACCACTATCAGTGATATCCACAAAACTCTTYGTCATATCATTCAAGACAATGCTACTACTACTAGAGATTGCGATCTCAGTGCCACTCAGATCTCCCTGGCATCCCTGATATGCCTGAGACATCTCTACAAGGAATAAAAAATTTCTTCCACCCACCCTGGCTGCAGGGTCTTCACTCACAAAACTGGTGAGAACATCACTTAGAGCTCCACACACTGAAATTCTCTTCATGGGAAGACAAGATAGGTGTATTTCATTTATAGTATCTGAATTTAATCCTTTCATTAATCCCTTCACTGATTTCCAMAGTAAGTTTGGGTTTTTTAAGTTACTATTCAATATTAGCTCATTTCTAACCGGTCTTCTTAGCTAGTGAAAGAGATGCCACAGTAACCAACCATTCAATATTTCTAAAGAAAGTTATGGCGATTGTCTCACAAGGGATTGCAATGAGGGATAGAAGGTGGATGAAAGAGCACACTTCCTCAACTGCATGTTGATCCAATAATCTTAAAAAGATATTTCAAAAGTAAACTTCATTGCCAGTCTTTGATGCTCAAATTGCAATGTACTTCAAGTTACATCTCAAGCAGAAATAGAATTTGCAGTTCATGTTTTTGGCTGTTTCAGTGGTTTTCATGATTGCCCAAGACCTGCACTCTAAAGTGCATCACCACTGGCGAGGTGACTGCTATGTCTTGGCACGTGAAAAAACAGGCACAAGACAGCTGAAGGTGTATGCTAAAGCCCAGATCCCTGCAGATGCTGCGTGTTATTAATCATCGGAACTGCTAGCTCACATGCATGCCACAGCAGGGGATGGTATTGCAGGGAATAACTGATCGTGCCCCAGCACTTTCCTCGTGATATATCACAGTTATGATACCGGTTGCGTGGAAAGCATCCCTGTTGTTATTATGAAGTCTAGTTATGTCAAGTCTCAGCTTCTCTGCAGTAAGAGAGACACCATGGCGGGCTCACACCCGAGGGGGCAGCTCGGCCTTCACTTTAAGGCCAGGGGAGCCCACGCTTTCACAAAATGACCGCTGTCCCACCACCTGTGCGACCGCCTGCGCCGCCCGCCCGGCCCCGCTCCGCTCCCGGCCCAGGGGCTGCGGCGGCTGCCGGCCCGGGCACCGGGACAGGAGCACTCCCCGTCGGGCTGCTGCCTTCAAGGAATCACCGCCGACAAGCCGCTTCAGCGCTCTGAGAAGCCCCGCGCCGCCCGGGCCGCCCCTTCCCCCGCGGGCGCAGGTGCCTTCCGGCGCCGCCACAGCCCTACCTGCGACAGCGGGCCGGCCGGCGGCCAGCACCAGCAGCAGGGCCGACCGCAGCACGGCGGGTGCGCCAGCCATGCCGGAGCCGGGGCTCGGCCGGGCTCCCCCTCGCTCGCCGGCGCTGTCCCGGGACGGCCTCCGCCCCCCTTGGCTCCTTCCCGCCCTCCGCAGTGCGCGGCCCCTCTGCCGGCCCGCCCCCGCCCCCGCCCCAGCAGCGCCGGCCTGCAAGGGGAGACAAGGAAGAGTGCCTTTCCTCAGCGCCGGCCGCCCTTCACCCCTGTGGGTTAGGCTGTGCCTCGGCTGGGACCTGCCCAGACGTGAGTACAGCTGTTACCAGTGTTCGCCCACCTTAAACCCTCTCTCCCTATGGCCCGCCTGCCGCAGGCCATAGGTATCCCCAAATTTGAGGTATCCCCAAACCTTCCCCTCTCCTGGATGGACACCYCTCGAAGTAATTGCATGCTGTCCATGAAGAAACACATCACACTGCTTTTGGGAAGAAACATGTTACAGGCAGACCAAACAATAGCTTCAGAAACTGAGATTATTACAGAATCACAGAATCAATTAGGTTGGGAAAGACCTCTGAAAGTGAGTCCAGCCTATGACCAAACACCACTATTTCAACTCGACCATGGCACTGAGCGCCACATCCAGCCTTTCCTTAAACACCTCCAGAGATGGTAACTCCGTCACCTGGGCACCCCATTTCAATGTCTAATCACCCTTTCTGTGAAGAAATTATTCCTAATGTCCATCCTGAACCTCACTCATATAGCTTAAGGCCATGTTCCTCTCATCCTGTTTCCTGGGAGAAGAGGCTGACCCTCACCTGGCTACAACCTCCTCCAAGCTAGTTATAGAGAAAGATATAGTCTATAATAAGTACAGGTCCTAAATTAGAATAAAATGTGCATTTCATACGTTTGCACTTCTGTCCTGTGCTTAAAAGGACAAAGTGTCAGCTCAGAAAATGTTTTGAAAGAGCATGTATAAGTCCTTACCAGACTTAATTCAAATATGCAGACATGCACTGAGTTACATAAATCATCCGTGCCAGGAACAGCCTTGCGGTCATAAAATTTTCTGTGATTTTATCAACTGGTAGGGTGCATTGCAATATGTCTCAACAGGTTGGTTTTTTTTTTTGTTTTTTTTTTAATTTATTACTCCCTTACTCACAGGACTGGAATTTGTGACCTGAAATCTGACACTAAACGAGCAAGATACACCAAARCTGAAAAAAAGGAGAAAATTGGTGATGACACAAATACCTTTTCTGGGTCAGCTGTCTGATCCTGCTCTTCCTTTTTGTTTGCAATCATCATTTAGTCTAGATTTTCCTTAGAAATTTTTGGCAGGCTTTGCTGTCTTTACATTTAGAATCATGTATGYGACAACAGGGGGGATCTGTGCCCAGAGGGAAATCATGGGGAGTGATCTCCCCATAAATATCACTTAAAAACTTTGTTGAAGATCTCAAAGACAGAGACCTAATGAACTTCATTCACTTTAGACTGGCACTCAAAGAAGATTTGTGAAAACCTGGAGAAAATAATGCAAAAAGGCATCTATTTAAGATGTAGACAAGGTCAAAAAGAGGATTTAATGTGGGATARCAATTTATAGCATGACTGAGACTGGAACAGCAGATCTCCAGGTGTACATCAACAAACCTCTGTGCTGTGTCAGGGAAGCCTGGGGAAAAGTTTTGCCTTTACATCATTCATGAATTATACAAGTCTGACTTAACTAATCCCTACCCTGTGCAGAGAAGTTGCAGGTAGAGTCCTTGGATTTTACCTCAGAAGGAACAGCATCACTTGCACTGTAGGTCTTGAGAAGTAGTAGTCAAAACTACACCAGGAAAAGAGTACTGCAGCAARGTGCTTGAGTGAGGGGCACAAGGTAGGTAAAGGAGTTCCCATACACAATAGGGCCTTTGGGGCTAAACACAGAGACAGGGAGATGATGGGGAGTACGAGCACCCTGGCATCACATGTTCACCTGGTGAGGCACATGCAGGACACTGTGCAAGCAGGGGGCACTTCTGGGCTGGACCAAGTCACCACTGGAGGTCTGATTTCAGAGAAGGGAAAAGAAATAAGGATTGTGGATGGAGGTATCACTGGATGCTGAGCTATCAAACCATTTTGAAAAAGAATGAGTCATGTTTTTTAWAATACCTGATGATTCACAATATAGGATGAAGTTTTGGCATAYGATGCAGTTATTTTAGGTAATCTATTTCATATTGTAGCTATACTAATATAGTCACAAAAATGTAATCAGTTAGTCTAGCAAGTAACGGCAGGAAGCATTTCACTAATATTTTCCTGAAACAATTTTTTTTTTGTTGCTGGGAGCGGGGAATGTTAATTTCAAAATTGCCTTTTGTCCAAAGGAAGGCAATTAACTGAGGCAGGAGAAAGGACTGAGAGAGCTGGGAGTGTTCAGCCTAGGGAAGAGGAGGTTCAGGGAAATGTTACTACTGTCCATGAAGAGGTGATGGGTGCATGTGAGAAAGAGGGAGTAGGGACTTGTTACCAGTGTCCTAGTGAAAGGACAAGCACAATTATCCCAAACTGAAAAAARGGAAAATTCATTTAAATACAAAAAATCTTGCTTGCACTTGGGATCAAGTACTAGAACAGATTCCTCATACAGGATCTCCATCTTTGTTCATATTCAAAACTTGAGAGGGTGCAGCCCTCTTTGAACAAAGGAGGGTGGCCCTACTTTGAACAGAGGGGTTTGTTTGGACTGGCTCCAGAGGTACCTTCCCACCTCAATTGTTCTGTGGTGCTGTGACTCAAAAATCTTCTTGAATGTTTAAAACAAACATTGAGACTTCTGAAAAGAGAAAGGCCTTATCTTGATAAAGGTTTGCATGACTATAACTTCAAGCCATATATTCTTAAGTAATTCAGGATTTTTCAACCATGTGTCCTACTTGCTTTTAGTGTAACGTAGGTTTCTAAAGAAATGTAGATTTGAACTTTTCTTTATTTCTGCATTTCTCATATTTCTATGATGGGGGCATTATTTTCCTTTTTATAATCTCTGGCTTGTATTACTCAAGAATTTATTGTGTCTTGAAAGCACAGCAGGATTTGTTTCCTACAAAAAAATTCCAGTCATGCAGCCRGGGAGACACAAATGTAGCACATAAAATGTCCAGGTTTGTGTTCTTTCTTCCTCTGTAGGATGGTTCCTGTATGCCAGCTGCATATGCAGTAGTTGATCTCAATGCTGAATACTTCTGTGCAAATGTGAAAAACATGCCACTGGTTGACAGATTCTTTCCTAAGAATGATGGAGATCTGCTAGCTTGCATCTGACAACCTATCAATATAGCAATTTCTTCTTATTGAATTTGGTTGGGAAAAGGTTCCACTGAGAAGACAGGATTTTTGTGTGATACTAGAAACTGCATTAAAGATTAGTTCCTATTTAATTTTCAACCAGCAATAATCTTTGCAAATTGCTGCTGCAGACAATATTTGGATAAATCTAATGGAAAAGATCGAGCACTGGCTACACTGTGTCAGATGGCAAATACTCAAATTTGATTTCCTGAATGAAGATGCAGGGTAGTGACCTTTCTATCTCAGATAGAAAGAAGTCATGGATATATGCTTTGTTGTCACATCAAAAGCGACCACAAAATTTCAGTGATCCATACAGATTCCCAAAGATTCTGGCTGTAATGACACTAGAGGGAGTCCTGATGCTGCAAGAAAATATTTTTSCTGTAACAATTCCGTAAGTTAATAGTGCCTAATAAATGAAAATGTTGAAATAGAGCTTCTGGGAAAAATGAAGGAGCCATTCCTTCAGATGGAGTCAAACAGTATTCAAATTCTAAATTCCAAGATTGTTATGATTCATTAATACAAGTGAATTTTAAACAGGKCATTTTTAATAAGGACTTTATTTTTCTTTCAGTAAATAGCGTATTTAARTCAGCATCAAAATTAATCTCTTACATTATTGTTCTGGCAATTTAAATTACTAGGGACCTATTCTACAAAAGCTATGCTCTTATTGTGAYACCTAACTGAAGACTTAAGATAGATAAGCTCTAAATTTTCTAGTTAGRCAAAAGAATTTTACTGAAGTCTCAGCACCACATTTGCAATAAAAAATAGATTTCCTAAAAGTGCAGTAGTGGATCCTGTAGGTTACTGAGGTATAGTGGTCCATGCATGTTCCTAAACTGCATTAACAATTTTGAAAATTCTAGGTATCCAAAAGATAAATTCACATGCACACAGGACTGGAAGTCCTCAGTAGCCCAGAATCATAGTTTATCCCGTGCCACTGCAATTTGCAATGCTCACTGTGCTGTGGGAGATCCTAAGTTGTAAGCCTAAAGCAAGGCAAAGCTCTATACTCTTGAATGAAGCAGGAGGAAGACAGGCATTCGCTAGGGATCAAAATGCTTCCTTTCTTCCCTCAAACCAATACCTCTTAGCCTGCTTCGAGTATTCACCATATTCTTGTCCCTACCAGGATCTCACAGAATGAGTGCTCACCTCTTGCTCCTCTCCTGATGTTGAGTGAGCAATACTGAGAACCTCTGAGATTGCACTAAGGGTATGTTATCTAGGAAATTAAAGTCATATTTTTTCTGCTACAGTGGCATAGTCTGAGAAACTCARCACAGGAGTCAGTGCAGGAGGATGCAGCTATTACTGGGATGAAGAGGTTTGGAGAGCCCAGAGAATAAATTGATGGAATGACCCTGGTGGTTGTGGTGCCCTTTACCTGCATGGCAATAGTGTGCCCTTGAGATCAAGCTGTGAAGTGGACAACCCAATGGAGATTCCCAGTGCAATAACGTTACCAGTGCAAGAGAAAAATCACAGCCATGTAAGCAGGCCAGGTAGCAGACTTTWCTCCCTTAAGCTATTCATGGAATAAAGATTAGCTTGTACTTTTTCCCTCTGTGGATGGTATGGCTCAATCACATCAGTTTGCAACTGCACACATCTTCAGGCTGTGCAGTGGAGGATCTGCTGTCCCCACTTGCTGTCCTCATATTCATGCCTGAATTGTCATGGCTGGTCAATTGCACTAGAAAAGSCTGCTCTTTCTGCTAAAGCAATAGAGTTTTAGAAAAGAAGTGCCACAAAGAAGCATGAGTACATTATCATGATGCTGCCATGGCATGGAGTCTGCCTAATCTCCTGTTGGGTAAGTGCTAGCAAACACAGAACACCCACCCTGTGATCTCTCATAGTCACAGATCAAACTGTCWTTATTTTCTATTTTGTAACACAGTTCCTTAATTTACAGAATAAAATGACTAGTGTATTGGCTTGCATATTCGGTGTTATTGAAATCAATCTTATTTTTCAAACAGATTGGAGAAGTGCAACAAACAATGCAGAAGCCTTAGCTTGTATTATTTTTGCTTGTTCTGCTTGTTCTGTATGTGGAAATGTGGTTCTTCATCCCAGGTGTTTACTGGTTTGCATATATGAAAAAGTATGAATTTTCACACTAGCTTTAAAAAGATTCTTCCTTTGCCCAAAGTTCAGTGTTAARTGTTGCAGTTTAGTGTCCTCTCTTCCAAAATTGTGTACAGAAGTCTCAGGTCATTTCTTTCAAGAGTACCTATTTAAAACATCCAACTCCCAAAGCTTCCTCCGAAATAATCTTTCAGAACTGAGAGTCTTGAAACAGATCTTTACTCCTCACTGCCAAAACAAAGCCGCTGTCAGTCAGCCAAAAATCCAGCAAAGAAAAAACAGAAACAACTGCAGCAAAACTATGCAAGTTATCTTTGCACAGGGAGGAGACTAAAATTCAGCTTTTGTACAGGTCAAAGGAGGYGGAGGAACTCAAAGAGGTGCTGCTAAAGAAAATGCTTTCATGCCCCTTACTTCAGTACACTGAAAAAGATAAAGCAACTCCCTGGAGAGGGCTTCACTTCCAGGGCAGTCGTGTATSGTCTTTCTCAAGACATTTGCAGAAYTTAATTTCTTAGGTTTTAGTGAAAATTGCAATCTCATTCCATAAAATGGCTGAGTTAGAGATTGTGTGGGGATCGACAGTGAAGCAGAYAATTTACAAACAATATGTCAGAATGCTGAATAAAAGTAGTTAAATAGGAAAAAAAAAACGCTTTCATACAGTTTTGAGTTTGGGGGCTTTTTTGCTGCACTTTATTTCTCTGATTTGTGCAGTTTCATTAATTCCTTTCTGCTTTGGCAGTTTTTTTATGCCACTCCTGCTGATCAGAACCTTCATGAGTGTTGTGCACAACTCAGTCTCCTTTGGTTAGACCATTTTTCTTTAGGAAAACCACTTGTATTTCTCCACACAAACCTGTTTTTCTCAATTGCCAGTGCAAGTGGTTTGGATTCTTCCAATAAAGTTAATTCATCTTTCTTTCACCCAGTGAATCCTGGATCAGTGAGAACTGTTCTCAGTGTCACTGTTTCTGTTCTGGTGGAGAACCGTGTACTTTTTCATGTTCTTTAACATCACTAGAAGTGGGTGGTGCCTTTATAGCTCCCCTACACTGATACTCACATGGCCCTCATTCCTGCTGCCTATATTAAAAGGTGCATTTGCAAATGTATTTTATATGGCTTTGCATTTTGGATTACTGACTGAATTTCAGCTGTAAGTTCATTGTTATGAAGAAGGCTAAATCAATACCCTCTGTGGATATCTGGATGGGATTCCTGTCTTGCATCAATCTTACAGCAATGCTGCTGTCCTGGCTAAATTACCTCTGGCTCATGCTAGCTATTTTCACAGTCTTCACGATTTTGACTGCTTTGCTCTTACTTAAGCACTTGAATTAGAAGTAATGTAATCCTGCCTTTTTCTTCTGTTAGCCATGGTTACAGAACAATATTGGCTGTGGGTGCKTAACAACATAGTATGGAAGGAGCCACCTGTATCATTAAATGACAACTTCCAGCTATTCCTAACATTACRTCATATAATAATCACTTCTATTCATTTAAGCATTCAGATGGCTTGTACTCACCCCTGTATTTTACCTAATTCCCTTCTTGCAAAAACTGTCCCTGAACATTTCCTGATTGGAAACTACTGGTTTTCAGCTAAACTTCTTTATGCGCAGCTGATATCACATTTGAGCCAATGTTACTTTTTAATCTAAACAGTTAGCAAACTCTGTTTGCTGAGCATTTTCCCCTMTGTATTTGTAGCTGGCACTTTTTTTTCCCATCAGCCCTGGCTGAACAAGCCTGGTTTATCTATCTAGGCTCTTCTCACAAATTAAGATCTCAACACCGTCACTGTTTTCAGCCTTCTCATCCTCCTTTGCTGTTTTGATACCACCTTTCAGAAACACAGGTGAACAGARTAAAACATAGCCACTCAGACTTGGTCACAGAAAGGCTTTGTGTCACACTTTCCTCTCATTGCTTCAGATGGTCTTTCTCTGCCTTAGACCATGGACCAGATGGGGACCCAGGAGAGATCCATTCACCTCAAACCTGGCAAAGGAGAGAACAGCTACATCAGGCTCGGGAGTGGCTGTMACCATGCGGCATTGCAGAGACTCCAGATTTCTCTGGTTTTGCTGTCTGTTTGCAGCCTCTCACTGGTGGATCAGACCAGTAGAAACACTGGATTAACGGTTATACTCCCTATGCCACATGTTTGGARCACAACTGGGATTGGCACAGGCCTTGTGTCACAACAGGGTTTGCCACACTTATCCCAACCCGGACCCTGTGTATACCATGTACTAGATTCATTATTGTGGCTCTTTAATCTCTATAATTTGAATATTATTCATTTCATGCACCTTTTAGAAGTTGYGTTTTTTCTCATATCTAAACAAGTTGCCTCATTGCAACTTTTCTTGAAAACTCTCTCTCAATTCTCTGTTGCTCCATTATTGTCATTTATTTGTCTGGGGTAATAGAAGTGCCTTGCTGTTCCCTGCATGGACAGTTTATAAAACAGCCACAGCCCAATAGTTTAGGAAATGATCATGAGGAAAAAGTGCAGTRGTAGACCTAGATGCGATGTGATGATCTGGGCTGCAAAGGCTGCCTGTAGGTTTTGAATACTTTATAATGGGGTTAATATTTTATATATTGTTTAAGTTTTGCCACAGGATTTGGAAGAATGGGATTTGAAGGCTGGTCTGTTGGCTTGGTGCTCAGATGCTTGGGAGCATTGCATCAGATAAAAGGATCTGAAAAAGAACAGGAAAGATTTTGATTGAAGAGAGTATCAAAGAGACCATCAAAGCTAATGTCCTTGATGAAGCAAATGACACAAATTCAGTAATGTATGGCCTTGAATGGAAAGACAAATAACATTGCTGACCTAAAGGCCCACTACCACTATCAAAAACATTTTCATTGAGCTTMACAGGGTTGGGACTTAATCAGAGATTTTTAATTTAGTACACATAGAAACATGGAGACATAGCAGCTCTCGAGGTGACTTGGTCACCAGTAAAAGTGGGTTCCTAATGGCGATAATTTTTGCAGGCAGCAGGAACAGCAAGGTCTTACATATCTTCAGTTTCTGTTGCTCTGTGGCTAGCTTGTCCTCCAGCCAAGTTTCCTTRTGTCTCCCAGCCAGAACAGTTTCTTATACAAAGAAGAGGAAGACTGTTTTAATTTTTAATCCATTAATTTCCTTAAAGACAGTGTGGATTTGAAAAGTGACATCTTAACACTTTCAGCATATTTGACTCATCCCGTCTGACTGATCTCTTGTAACAAACCTGGTATGAACACTTTGTTCTGGTGTRTGGTATTTCAGCTCTGAGATTACATTTTGGAAGCAGGCCGGTATCCCACTGCATTGTCCAGACCAGCTGAACTGGAGCCAGTTCACTCTGTGCTATTACTACCGAGGAATGTTTCAGTGGTTTGGGTGGCCCTGTGGCAGCTGGGAGAGAGAAAGATGTACTCTGAAACCAGCATGAGCTACAGACTTCCCAAGCTGTAAATGGTGTCAATGGTACCTACTCCATTTTATCTAGTGTCTTCACTACCCGAGGTCATATGCCTTAGACTACAGTATGGGAAGACTGGACTGGACTTCTGAGCCCCTCCCTGCCTTGTGTAATAGTCCATAAAACTGACCACTCACTAGCACATAGTCCCACACTTCATTGCACATCTATCCATACACCCATTCAGACAGGGGATGCAATATCAGTAACCCAGTTACCCTGTGTTTTATTCCAGCTATCAGACCATGTGTTAATTCTGTATACCTTTCTTATATGGATCACTGTTGAAAGTTTGTTTTTTCTGTTATTTAGATAGGAGAACTCAGTGTGAAAACCACAGGTGGCAATAAACATCTAAAGACACCTTTGACAGCTTGTGTTCACCAAGGACTGCTTGTAGGACAAGAAATATGCATTTAGGCCCAGAGGAATCACAGGTGATAGCAGGGTTTACCTGCAATGTCTTTCAGTGCAGAATTTTAAGGAAATGTGAGAGCTATTTACTCCTTCCAGAGAAGCTTTACTGGTCATCTCAGATCTGTGTAGTGCTGTTGTTCTTCACCTGGCTTCTGGAACAAGAATTACTTTTGACTTCAGCAGTTTTAAAATGGCAGACCTCATCTGAGTAGGCCATGCTTTCCCATTGCCCCAGCCCGGGGTACTATGAGCACTAGCAAAACTTGTGCTCTTGTTTAAGATTGGGGCTAGTGATATGGTGGTCAAAAGCAGTGGCTGGGGCTGGAGACCCACCTTCGTCAAACCATGGTAGTGTATGTATGTATGTGTCTGAGTTAGCTCTGAGAGCAAAGATAGGGCCAGGTATGTGGAGTAACATAATTACTTTCCAAACTATATCCAGGCTGCCCAGGCTTCTTTAAAGATTCATCCACTCCTCAGGCAGTTTCAAAATAGAAGTTCTTCACTGCAGCATCACTGGAGTCAAAAGTAAACAGAGATGAGTTTCTTCAAAASAGAGGGAACCCGGATTCTGGTGATCAGTCCAACTTCTATCAGGAAGACCTAGGAAGGATTGTGGGAGGTGGTTAACAAGAGAGAGGAAGGAAAAGAAAAAATATGTAAAGGAAAGAGAAAGGAAAGTCTGCCTTGCTTTCAGCCCTGCAGGTGGTAGGTGTGTGACTGCRATAGAGATATTAGAAAAAAGAGAATCCTAATGAATCACAGGAGAGGCTTCACTGACCATTTGTTTTTACAGTCTGTTTACCCTAAAGCTGGGATAATCTAGAGATTTTATAATTACTTCATAGGCAGACCCTCACGCTTCTGATTACAGTCCTATTCCCCTTCAAAATAGAGCTTCTGTTCCCTCTTTTTTATGCTCATAATGAAGTGTGATCTTCCAGGGCTCTTAATCTGTATTCTTTGCACAGAACAATATGTTTTATTGTTACATACTCTGGCCATGCTTCTTCTGTAAACACTTTAGCTGTTAAACACAGCATGTCTGGTTTATTTTGGCTTCTATTCTCTTTCTACCCAACATATTAGAAAACAGACATGCATCTCCATTGCACTCTGCATTCACAGCACACTGATCTGTATCATTTTGCATCTTTTGCCAGGGCTCTCGCAGTCTTGTGCAAGAGAACCATTTGAGGCAGACATTGACCAAATCACTCTAAAACCACAAAAAGCTTTGTTTTCGCAGTATTGTCCYAATTTTGTCATTAAGAGTAGCAGATCCATATCTAATACAATTCTTCTGATAAGATCTCAAGCCGAAGCACTTACATGGGTGTTTTCTGAGGAGAACCTTCTTTTTTTTCATGAGTATTTGTCTGCAGAGACTCCTGTTCCATCCTCAGTTGTACTGATGTGGCACCTCTGAATCCAGTGGAACTCCAGTGTTTAAAAACTGTTKACAGTTATGAGACCAGCTTCAGTCCCACCAAACTGTGCTTTACATGTCTCCATATTTTTTTCTATCCCATTCTTGACTCTGTTTTCAGGTCTGTAATACTGATGCTCATGAAGTGTAATGCTTGATAGACCAGGAGAGTTTTTGGTGTGTTTTTTTTTACTTCGAAAGAGTATAACGTTTTGAAAGAAAGCAGTCAGTTGCCTTCCTTTGTGTGACTGCATTTTTTTGTATGTAAAAAACAGTGTTAGTCACTTGACAGCTGACATTTGAGTTGTGTTATGTTGCAGTCTTTTTCCCTGAAATACAATGCTACACAAATACCTGCTACTCTGACAATCAAAATCCATCTATTGTAAAAATGCCTTTAACATTTGGGTTTGCTTGATGAGGTAGATTTAATGATCTATCTGACAGTCAAACAGGAATTTTTCTGGTGTGAGTAGCCTAGGAACTGTATTTCACAGCTGCTTAGCATTCTCTGAATGCAGCATGACTTCAGAAATAGATCCATTGAGAGCACTACTTTCCCTGATATTTAATCTTTTTAATAGGATATTCCCCCATCTGTGTAGCATTCATCAAAAGGGAAGTAATAACAAAGGGAGAAATTTACTTCTTCTGTTGTGGTCCTCCTTTGATACAATCACAATACAGGGAGTACATGGCTGAGTTCTCCATCCTCCAGCAGAAAGAATTCCCTTTGTGCTTTTTCTTACCTGAAAGTGTTGGGCATTCAGCACCTCCTTCTTGTTCCAAGACAAACTGCTGCATGGCCAGTTGTTTTCAAAAAGCTGGCATYACCTGTCTAGAAAACAAAGTTAGGAGTTGTACACCTCTTAACCARTGAGCTTAACTTCTTGTCCCTGTCTTGAAATGTAATACTCCCCAGTTGCTGCTGTTTTGGACTATCAGACTAAATGTTTAACACTTCCTTCATTATGTTCATTTTCASTGGAAAGACTTACAATTAAACATCAGAGTTTGCCAAAGAAACCACAAAGTCACTGGTTAWTTCTATTTGTGGAATCACAGAGTAACCATTGAATCTTGCCTATGCTGGCTAGTGAGGATAGGCACATGCCAGCTCCGATGTGACAGACACCATGGCAGTATCAGGCAGAGAAAACATCTGAATTGTGAAAGGAGATGCCTTGGAGGCCATTGAGACTTAGGAATAAATGTCCATTAATTAATCACTGGAATTTRGACATTACAATAATTTGCTTTTCCATAGAGAACTTGTGAAAACTTTTAACAGACTAACCAGATCCCAGGTCCAGCTGAGATAGAAATTGCCTCAGTTCTGCTTCAGTRAGTGTAGCAATGATGATTTATACCATCTGAGCATTTGAGTTCATGYTGTTTGTAACCATGGTGAGAAAGGTGTATTCCAGTGATCTGAGTAATAGCRTGCTGGAATTTAATTATTTTTCTCTTTCTAGTTCCTCACTTTCTTTTTGTCTTACTAATGTTATAAGCAACAGCAAAGGTGATGTGAAAAAGATACAAATAATCAGATACAATATTTTATAAGTAGCTTTTACAGACTTAMCTTGCTGAAATGGGGACATGTTTATTTGTCTGCAAATATTTTGTTAAGTTTGGAAATATTACCTATTCTTCTTGTCAAGAGATCAAAATCTTAGATTARTTTTCCACTGGAAATGTGATTAATTCCTGATGTTTCTGATGACTCATCATCTGTTATCTTGTCTTGTTCAAATGTAAATCAAAAAGTATATGCARCCTCTGTCTAATTCTCAGAGCTATTTTTGGTATATAGGTAAGGTGCACTATGTGTTTTAAGTAATTCTTAGAAAGCATGCAAARCACTGCCATTTTTCTTGCAACAGTGGAGAATAATGCTTTGATTAAACTTAAAGCATCTTTTTTATCAATTTTCTGGATACATTGAGAACAGTAAAGCAAGAAGTTAACCSTTAAGTATCTGAATCTTAGTTATATTCTTGTACAATGGTGAGAATGATTTTATCTTTCATTTAGGGAGCTAACTCATGCAGAATATTTTGGATCTACTTTGGGAAGAAAAGTGCTTAAAATATGGTGAAATTAAGTATTTTATTAGATCCATTAACATAATGTATATTTCATTTTCATCAGTGTTGGAAAGCAAGCACAGTGAAACAGAGTTTGTTTGCTTATAGGCATGTGCAAATGAGTTTGCCCATTTTATTACAACAGAAYTGAGCATCCTTACAACTCTTCTGCCTGCACTTAGCTGACCTTAATTTTAAGCACCTCTTCTAACCTCAATTTTCAATCCTACTTATTAATTGAAATAGTGTCTTTAAGAGATTGTCAGCCAAAAATAGAAGCCCTATTGCCAACACCACCTCCCCTTCCCATCCAACTCTGGAAAATGTCTTCCTTCCTCTCTTTCTCTTCTTATCCAGCCATGTCATCCAACAGGACCAGAGGCTGGGATCTGAAAGTATACAGGAAAATAGATTGGGATACAGGAGGTAAAAGCTTGGGGAGGACAGACATGTTTTCTCTTGTTTCTTATTTACTTTCTAAGCAACCTGTCTGCCTTACAGGGAAAAGACCATGTATCTTTGCCAACCAGCAAAGTGTCTTTTAAAGTGATATCTTTTTCCTAATCAAAGGAGTATTTATTTGGAAACTTTAGAATTACTCATCTTGAATTTTCTAGAAATAAATAAATGGTCTACTTTTTCTTACTCTGGAACTGTTTACAGAATCAACATGATCTGTACCGCTATCTCCATGCAACTCCAGAARTGCTTTCTTTTGACAAGCTCAATGCCCGTGGCCTGCTCTAATGTTTTGACAGATCCCAAATGTCATCTTCCACTTGTCAGCCATTGGCATACATCTTGATAAACAGTGTTTTTCTTTTCATGTGAACTGGGTTGTTCTTGTTTACACCCRGCAGTATGGAACAGCTCCTATTGTCCATTGTTCCCTTATGTACTCTCAGAAAACCTATTTGTTTCTGGCAGCATTCTCTTCAAGGAATGTGATGCAAAGTGCAGATAAAAGTGCAAGCATCTGTTGAGATGACTGGCATTATCCTGACAACAGAAATCATCTGCTTGGGAAGGCAGGCACAGCCAAACACAATTAACTCTAGCTTCAGTCTGCAGTTTGTATGAAGAATATGCTCTAATTCCAGGAGACTGCAAAGCTTTCTGCTTCTTTCCTAAGCTTCCTAGCCACAGCAGGTGTGCACACACTGATTCCTTCAGCAGGAGCTGATACTTACATAGGTGCTCAGCTCCAACATGCTTTTGAGGAAAATAATATGGATAAAGACAAAGAAAACCCCAGAGTTCTTCAAATATTTGTTAGTTCTTGGGAGCTTTAAGGAATGTTTGCAATCCTAGGAGCTGGTACCAGGCTTCAAGCATCAATGCTTTATTTCAGCCCTGAGTGATAGAGGAAAGTCTTCCCAGTCATCAATGCTATTTCAGGCAGCACTAAGAAAATTCTTGATGTTTTTCAATTCAAGCTTTGACCTGACCTGACCCTGTTTAACTTTAAAATCTGACCAGCAGGGTCTGGAATTATTTCTCCTGTATCYAAGAGCTGAATGCGTATGCGAATGCTTTAGGTCTTTACCACCAATGTTGGTTCTCTGTTCAAAGATAAATTGTTCTATTTGACTTTTAAATAGCTGTTTTTTGCATTGCAACCCCAAAAAGTTATTTCTGTAGGAAAAAAAATTATGGAAAATTGACATCCTATGTAATTTTTGTATTTCTAACTAAAATAATTTTTTATAAGGACCTAAGAATCCTGATTTGCTGGTTAGATTCAAAGAAATAATGTTCTTGAAAGAGACCAGCTATTACTGTTCCTTCTATTCCATCTTTCTCCTGTTTTATTTTCAGTTTTTATTATGCAAAATGCAAGAAATCCTTTTAGATACTTGCAGTGTCAAATTCCCTAAACATCAGAAAGCAAAAATAGCTSTAGAGAGTCTTTTGCAAGACCCCAGCACTTTCATAAAACAATCAAAATKAGATAACTGGCATGCAAACCAGGGAAAGACTCTCTCCCATCACTGATGTTTCTCTGGGCTGCACAGGGATATCAGGTTGATACTTTGATAGATTGCAATCTGTTTTCAGCAGCTGACCCAGACATAACATCATCATTTCCTGATTATATTGATATGTGTTTCTATTATTTGCTTATTTTGCGCCTTGAGAAACAATTCCTTTTTGTTGTYAAACTGTAAACAGCATAGCAAGGCCTCATATTAAATCATAATTATTTACCATGCTGTTCACGCACCTTTGTCCCTGGGGAATGTGGTGACGTGAATTTACAGGAAGATCGGGGTATTTCTCACCAACAGTTTCCTGTTATTGATATGCTTTTGTTTAGTTGTGATCTTTTTTTTACTCTTTCAGGTTCTCAGGGGAAAAATAAACAGGCACATGACATTAATCACAGTCCTTGGGTATCGCATTGGAAGCCTCACAAATAGTTTCGATGTGGAATTGTGAGCTAGGTTTGGATCTTTGGAAAACATCAATGACAGCTTATTGTTTGCTAGTACTTGCTCTCCTATTCTGATAAATTATTCCAATAATTCTCAAAAATTCTTTTGTGATTGTGTTCCTTTTTAGATGCCAGAAGGGTTCAAAAGTTTATGAAGACAACCTTGAACGGTTTGCATCTGTGTGTGTAGATTTGCCTAATTGGTCTAAGTTTTCATTTGAGAGAAAATGCAGATCATGTAAGAGATACAGACATAATTCAAAAATCCAGAGTCCTTTCAGAAAATACTRTCAAACATGGCCAAAAATGTCTTCTTTAAGATAATTTGTGAAGTTTTTTTTTCTTTAAGAATGTATTAAGTCTATATTATTTCTGGAAAAATRAGTAGTATGTAAATTGTATTTACCAGTGTGTCAAAAGTCACCAGCATAATTAGGGTAGTTATCCAACACATCTAAGATGTAGGTCTTAAATMTTTTTGAGTGGTTTTGGCTATCCTACTTTTATGTCTGTCTCCATGGATATGTGGTACACTCCTAGCCAATAACCTTTGCAAAATATCTTGATTTTGCAATAATGAATTGCAGTAGAACAACCAAGAAATTTAATAACAAACCAAACTTTTGGAGGTTTAGATTTTTTTTCTTCCAAAGCATTGTAGAAATATTGTGGTTAAAGCCAAAATGACATTGTGTCCTAGAGAATCCACACGAGGAAGGCCACCAAGAGATAGATCTATTGGCTAAAATAAGCCATTAAAATAACACACAAGTGATGTAATACCTATTCAGATTTATTACAAAATTYTCGGGGTTTCATATTTGTGTTTCATCATTGTTAAATAGCATCTTTCTTAGAAACTGTGCTATAAGATTTAGGGCAAATTCTCAGAGTCAAGCCTGTATGTCCACAATCTATTTGTGACTGCTCTTTGTGTTTGGTACTTAGTACTTCAGTACTGCATTGAGTGTGTGACGCTGTTGTTTTCCTTCATTTCTGCTGCTAGTATTAAGGACTAAGAATAAGCTCACAGAAGTTGTATGTGATATAATATTAATAAAAATCACAGGATCATAGAATGGCTTTGTTTGGGAGCAGCCTCAGAGATCATACAGTTCCAACCCCCCTRCCATGGGCAGGGACATCTTACACTAGACCAGGTTGCTCAGAGCTCCATCCAGCCTGGTCCTGAACACTTCCAGGGATGGCACATCCACAATTTCTAGAAAGCCTGTCCCAGTGCCTCACCACCCCCACAGTAAAGAATTTCTTGCTAATATCTAATGTAAACCTTCTTCAGTTTGAATACATTCCCTCTTATCCTGTCACTACATACTCTTGTAAACTATCTCTCTCCATGTCGTGGAACTTCACACAGAAGTCTTTAAGTATCTTCTCCTCTTGGAACCCTTCACTTCTGGATAACATGTAGATAAAATATGACATCTTAAAATACTCAGTTGCTCCTTTCATGGCAGGCCATGTAATCTAAAGAGCTTTGTAAAAAGTTTCTCTATCCTTCTCCCATTGGATTTCTGTGAATTTGTCCTTATCTGTAAGCTCAGCCAAATGAGATCTGGCTGCTTTTCAGATGAGGAAATTCTAAGGAATTTCAGATTATTAGGTTGTTCTAGTTATGACATTTTATCCTCTGGACTTCTACACCTTGACACCAAATTACTGGCTCCATTACTGAATTGGATGTGTTTCCTCCCAAAGCTATCAGTTTAGGAATTCACAGACTAGGCAAAATACTTTTCTCTTTTTGGGGRAAAAATTACAAAACCCACAAATGATTTATTAAGCAGAACAAAGCTTCCCATCTAACATTTTTTCATTAAGTGCATTTATCCCTCAAACCATAAAAGTGTGCAGTSACCCCAAATCAAGTTCTTTCCATTATAAGTGAAACTCAAAATTAATAGAATAAGTCCCCAGCATARCAGGAAGGTCATCTTCCTCTCTCTGATATCACCCTTCAAGACCTTGTGTGCTGGATTCTCTCCCAGCTCGTAGTCCTCTAGAATCCATTATCTGAAGTCCCTTCAGATTTTTTCCTTCATTTTGCCTTTTTAGCATCACCTGTTGGGATGTGTTGTGCAGTGCAGCTCTGAGTTGTGCAGTGGTGCACCATGCCCTGGCTCTGCCTCAGTGGTTGTGTGGCCTGAATGAAAGCATGGCTTAATATTTCACTCATACAGCTGATGTACTCTTTCACCTACTGCCAGAGCTAGCTGACCTGGTGAAGATTAACTCAGTTAAAATATTTCAGAAATTTAGGAAATGCCTAATTCTCTAGTCATATCCACAGCTACACTCTGCATGCACAGGGTTTTAACACAGTTCTTCCTTCCTCGGTAAGGGTTTAAGATATGGATCTGGATCTTCTATTTAAGTACCAGACAGGATGGAAGGAAGTCAGAATTACATTTTATCCAAGATGTTTCAGATTCTTTACTCCTAATGGTTTGGTTTTTGGGATCACTTCTCAGCTGAGAGGAAGAAAAAGGGTCTGTCATTTTTCTGAGTCATTAAACTGTTTGTTGCTGTTGTTTCTTGGTAGTTCTTGCTCTCTGGTAACTACTTTGAGAGCCATTTCCATCAAGATGGTGAGAGCAGCTTGTACTTTGTTATATCCCTCTGAAAACTCAGTTAGTGATTTTGATACTTTAACATCTCTCTAGAGATATTTTTATTACTATTATTCTTCCATACCACAGGAAAATTTCTGTTGTTGTTAAGTTGCCTTTAGAAAACAGATGTCAGTCATGATCAGTATGGACTTATGAAACCAAGTCAGAATGCCTTTCCCCTGCATGGATGTTTTGGGCACTTTAATTTGTTTTATGTTTCACTAACAGATTTCTTTAATGTTTGTCACAAGTAGGAGGACAAATGTTCGAGATAACAGTCAAAACTAGGTGTTCAAAAGTCAGTGTTAGGTAGAAAAGCTCATTCCAAACCCTCCCTGTTTCCAGAAATACCCAAGTTCTGGAAAACTAAACTTTCTCAAAAGTTCAAAAGCCTCTCCTGTTTCCAGGGTTCCATGTCTTATTGGAAAATTTTATTTTTACACTTTTTTTTTTTTTTGCATTTATCTATTCAATCAGCAGATATTTTATGTATTCGTCTTCTTCCTTAGTGTCAACTCTATTTTTGTCTTACTATTTTTGTCTTGTTCCTACTGGTCAAATGAAACAATGAAAAGGGCCTTGATTTCCCTGCCACTGCATTGTAGATTTGGGTAAGATGGTTGTTGTAGGTCCCTTACTAATGTAACAATCTTGTGTCCTATTCTGTTGTAGTCTAATCTAGTCTAGTCTAATCTGTTCTGTTCTGTCCCTTTCCATTCCATTCTGTTCCACTCTAACTTCCACGTACCAACTGCAGGCTGATGTACTTCCTTGGTGAGTTCAGGTACTGTGTTGTCCTCATTATACTGGTTCACTACAACTAACATATATATAGCTATAAATGCTATTTTAAGACAAGGTCCAGAAGAAATCTGTGGTATTTATCTCAACTGAAAGAGTGGAGTGGTATTCACCTCACTCAACTCATACAGCTACAGTGCAGACAACTACTGCTTATCTGTGGGTTCCCTCCAACTCAGAATACTCTGATTCTGTGATCTGTTCTCCCTAGTTTCCCTACATAACTTGTACAGAAAAATAAGTTCTCTGAGAGATCTCCTCTCACCCTCTAGAAAATACCAAGACCRGGTCAGATGAGTGTGTACAGTTGTTGTGAATGACCTGGGTTTACAACTGTAGAGGTTAATCAGGAAAGGAAATTACTCTACAACTGTATGAACACTTTAAATACAGGATTGTGCAGGTGGTGGTTAGAGGACACACTGGCGGGTTTGAGTCCACCCTGCCCCTCAAGACAAGACTACATCAGGTCAGCCACAGCTTTGTGGCTGACAAAACAGCCCTGTGTCACCTTGGCACTAACACACACTAGCTGGCCACACCATTAAGCCCTCTTAGTCCAGACTCCTGGTGTTCGCAGCATATCTCCTTTTGGTGCGGTAAGCCCTGCTCAGAGCCCTAGTATTGTACATACATCCCCTTCTCACCTTAGCAGTTTCTTAATTTTTTTTGTTGTTGTTGTTGTTGTTGTTTTTTGGAGGGAAGTGTTGGCATTATTCATTGTCTAGATGAGATTTACCAGTGAATTCAAGCTCACAGAGCCACACAGATACCTTGTGCCTTTGAGGGGCAGAATGCAAACACAGCATTAGGTGGGCTTATACACTACCCTAAATTCCTAAAGAAGATACCAGTTTAAACAGTTATTGTAGTTTAAACATACATTGTTTTTCTGAGAGGTCAATTACACAGATGGGATTTTAGTTATGCAATGCCTATGGGTGAAATGCGCACCACTCTTATATCCTCTTTTGTTTGCAGAGAGCAGCGTCCCCTAGTATGAGAATCTGACTGATTTGAAGATAAATTTTGACTGGATTTAGAMTCGAGAGCCAAGTGTAAGTATCAGAGTTACCATCTTGCTGGCCAAGGCACTCAGAGTTTGTCAAGTGTTGCCTTGGAGGCAGCCTGGTCTCACTGAGACACTGCTCAAACCCAACATAAAAAGAGGAAGGGTGAACTTCAGTTACAGAATCACGAGTATCAAAAAATGTCTCCAGAAGACCTGTCTGTCTTTAGTGTTCAAATAGCATTTCCAAACAGTTTTGATCTACCTTTTAGCTAAGAAAATRTAACAGAGTCATAGTAGAGTCCAGGTGCTGAAGATATTTCAGCTGTGATGATGTCCTCTGATGACATACTTAGCTAATGAGAGCTGAGTCACAGCAAGCAGGAGACTGACACATAAATGGTAGTGTTTGCGTGCAGACAGCGTCTCCCTTTATTCCAGAGGTGGTTATAGAGTCCACGTCTGGGAGATGTTCTCACTTGCATCTCATGTAGGGAAATTTCCAAGTGTTTTGAAAGCTGCATGGTGGAMTAGAGCTTACAATATTACTTAAATTCCTAAATTCAAATACACCAGTCAGTCAGAAAGCTGATCCCATGGGAGGACTGAGCTCATAGCCATTGAGGTCTACCACAGAGAGTACATTTTTAAAACATAAAACCCCACTATCTTTCCTCTTGAAAAATATTTATTCTTTCTTTTCCTAAGCAATGTTTTTCTCTGACATTTTTCAGATATTGATGCCAATGTCATTTTAAAATGATTTTTGGCTCAGAGTACAAAATATTAAACTCTTCCTCTCCACACAAAATAAACAGATGAAAAGAGAAACAGAAAATCCTTTATTTGTTGTCTTTTTTTYCCCACCAGAATGAAACAGTTATTCATCGTTATGATAACCAAAAATCACTCATGAATGTTACCAACAACATTCTGGAATAAATGAAGATTAAAACAGATGTCACTTAATAGTTCTTAGTTTAAAAAAAAATTAAAACCCCAAAACAACTGCATAATATGTTATTATAGCAATAGACACTGATTTTACTTATAGAACTTCATTTTAATTTTAAAGGACAAAGTGCTTATTTGCACTTATAGTGGATTATGGCATGATACTAAGATGTATATTTTTCATTATTTTTTATCTGGATTTGACATAAAATTTAGCAAGCTGCAACTTAAAACAAATATTCTTTGGTATCCCAGCCTGCAATCTTCCCAAATCACTTTGCTACTGCTTTAAGGAAAAAAACCAACACAGAAATTCTTACAAATGTCCAGGTTTCATAATTTGTCAGTTCTTTGTTCAATTCCACCTGCTTTCTTGCACTGCACTTGTAACTCCTCGGATTACATCTAGCAAAATCATATTTAAATAAGAGATTTAAGCCAAGTGGGTGGACTACAAGTACAATCCCCATAAAGTTTACACAGGTAGAGAAATTATTTCTTTCTTAACAAGAAGGCAACTAAGCTCTTGGCTCTTTCCCTTGGAATCAGGGTTCTTTGGTATTATGAATTGAACAAATTGCCACTTCACAAAATACAGGTGCATTATGGTAATATTGGCTGTGAGTCTGAAGAAAATTGCCAACAAAAGCCTCAATGGCTATGCATTTATTCTGGAAAGAGACTCTCCCATCAGTGGAGTTTATTCCACCCTGAACTGGTTTAGGCAGTGCCAACAAAAGTATTCTCTTGGTCATGTGATGTTGCTAGTGTTCCTAAAGTCTTGTGCATGCAGACAGCCCATCAGTGTGGGTGCACCATGTGCTGCTGGTGCTGCGCAGCTGCCAAGGTGATGGGTGAGGCCAGCCAGTCCCCCAGTGCCTGCTTTTTCTAAATAAATGGTTTCAGATTGGCAGCAAGAGGAACAGACTTCAGAAGGACTGGCCAGCTAGCTGCCAGGCTGCTTCCATGTCTCCTCAAACCCCTAACCCATGCACATGAGAATGTTACTGGTTATGCTCATGTTGGGCCTCAGAGGTGGCATCTTCTGCCCAGGAAGGATCATGACTGCACATTTGCAGTGCCAGTGTGCCCACGYGATTCCAGCATTTTCAGGTGGGCTGGGAATGAGACTCCTGGACAGGGCATGGGAAGTATGTTGCAATCAGCAAGAAATGTGCCTGGGAGAAGGAAGACGCAGCCAGGGAGAGGACCAAAGCACTAGAAGAGAAGTCACATCTTGATGAATGAGAGAAGAAAGGGAAATCAATGTGGAGAAAAGCAATGAGACAGACCAGACCTGACTGGCGCACAATCTGGTAGGCAAGATGAGCCGCAGCTTTGTTCTCCCTAGAACATTGTGTGTGTGTGTGTGTGTGTGTGTGATTCATTGACAAAGCCTCTTCTCCCAAACTCAGAAATAACCTGAAGTATTTGGAATTTATACTTCCAACTTGCAAGGCACAAAGGAAATTATATTCTGAAAATGATGCCTCATTTTAATAAAGTAGTAAATTAAATTCTCAAGCATAAAGAGATTTTCTGTACCATTGGTAATGAGTGTCTGAGTTTAAACAAGATTTCTGTCTTTTTTTGAAATGTACTTTATTAGAAATAGACTATTTCTCAAATATAATTTTTGACTGAATCCTTTATTTCCAGCAAGAAGACAGCACCCTGTGGCTRTCTGAGGAAAACATTTGAAAGTGCTAAGCATACAGATCAGAAAGAAAAATATTTACCTTTCATGAAGGCATGATGGCAAGGAAAAGATTCTGAAGACATTTTCAGCTGCTGCTTGGAAACTTGGTGGTATAGACAAGGGATTCATTATTGCAATCATTACACCCTTTGTATGAAATCACACTTGTCCTTCTCTAAGCACTTCTTGGGGAAGCACTGCAGAAACAGACCATTCATCCTCAAGTGGAAAATCCTAAGGCATAGGTTTAGATCTTAGAGTGACAAATGATTTTCAATACCTCAAGGACTAGCAGGAAACTTCAGCCTGTGTCCACCTCTCCTCTATCTGGTGGGTAACCCTAGATATATTGCATTAGTACATCAGGTCTCACTTTCTTCCTTTTTAAACAGGAAAGGGAAATGTGCTTTAGAGATAAGAATGTGATCATTATACAATGAATAAATCTGGACTTTATTTTTAATTTCAAGTATAGAAATTAGTCATTGCACCATGGTGGTAAGGGCTTCACAGCTCTCAATGCTGGCTCAATGTTTCTTCTATTTTTTTTTCTGTTTTCTTTTTTGCATGTTCCAGATCATGGAAGGAAACTTACCCTYCCAAGAAGAACTGGACAGAAATAGTATAAAGAAGTAAACATTGTAAGTATAATTAAAGAAAATTATTTCACCCTGTTGTGTGGGAAAGGGAATAGATAACCATTTTCAGAATGAGAAGTCATTTTGTCTTACAGAGTTGGAGGAGAATGAAATATGTTTTTCCTGAGAAATAACTTTTAACTGCAGCCTGGAAAAATTTCTGATGACATGGTGATAAAAATATATAGAAAAACATTTTATGATAAGAATTAGACGAAAATGCAGTCAGGAAGAAACCAATTCACATGTCAGAGAGGCTTGAATATACTTTAGCCTGGCAAAACTCAAGAAGAGAATGCTAAATAGGAGCTCAAAGAGCTACTTTAGTAGAGAGAGAAGTGTTACRTAGCATATCATTGAATCACAGAATGGTTTGGTTTGAAAGGCAACCTAAGGATCATCGCTTTCAAAGCTCCATCCAACCTGGCCTTCAACACTTTCAGGGATGCAGCATCCACAATTTCTCTGGGCAACCTGCATGCTGTCCATATGCGAGGTAACACTGCTAGTGTGATTCTCCTTCTGTGTAACACAAGCCTTAGAGTCATAGAGGGAACACCAGGGATATTGAACTTAGGTTGTGAGTTACAGGAGTGATCCATCACTGTGGACATTAACTACCTCCAGCATATGAAATAGAGGTGTTTGCACATGTGCATGCTTAGCTGCCTGGGTCTATATGTGTGTGCTTTTCTCAAAGCAGTGTAGGGTTGCACAGTCCCACACGGGACTGGGACTTGTTTGTAACTCAYTCTGTGTAAGCTCACAGGAAGACATGGTCTTTGTCCCAGAGCATTTTAATGTCTACCTAGAAACAATGGCATGAACAAAAGGAGGGAAGCAGAGAGGGAAAGGGACAATGAGGGCTCGAACTTACGTGAGTCAACTCCACAGACAATGGAATTGACCTGAGTCCTCTGAAAGGTTCCTTGGGTAAATAGCTTTGGTGTCCTGGTATGTGTCCGGGCAGCTGGTGCTTTTACACAGCTTTGATGGTCTGTCTATTCAGTTTCATTCTGATGTGGAGGATGTTGTTTGCATTGTAAGAGAAGAAGGCTTGGTTTTGAGCGGGGAAGCAGGACTTCCACATTTACATGCCACTGAAATGAGTTTGGGAAATAAAACCTAGGACATACAATGGTTTTTACAGCATGTCTGAGGACTGTAACAGGAACTGATATTGGAATTATCTGTCCTTCTGGACTTCTATGCTTCTACAGTCCCAGCAAGTTCAAAGATGTATGCAGAGAGTATCTTTCTATGATTTATATTCCTTGAGAAATCAATAAAATTTAATTGCAGATGACAGTCAGTCAGAATCACTTATGCACACTGTCTCACATAAATACAAACATACTTGTGTGAAAAAATGTTGGTTCCCAAAATACCTGTGTGAATGAAAATATTTTCACATGAGTCTTGCTGGAGAAATGTTTGGGAAGATGAACAAGCCTGCAGAGACAGAGAAATCATTCAYGACTGTTGTGCAAACCTGAAGAGCTGCGATGAATAAACAAACTTTAGCAGTATCTCATGCTCAGAGCTTTTTCATTAAAATTGTTGGGCTCTAGGCTACAYCCTGCACTGTAGTCAAGCTTTCTCATACCAGATCATAGCAATGAGAAATCAAACTAATTGACATTAGTCCATATTAAACTGCAGGATCCTTGAAGGTTTGCCTTGCAAATGTTTTGAAAGCACTTCATGAAAGAGTATATACAATACGTAGCTCACTAATCCAGTACCTGCAACAGCTGGTGGGAGCCCTTGCTTTGGCCCAGAGTGGCTGTGGGGTCCTGGGTGGAAACCTTGGCCTCTTCCCTCTGCTTGCTGCCTTCAGGCTGTGGTGCCTGTCTGCCTGTGACTGCAGCCATGGGGAACTCATGGAGGAGGCAAGATAGTCATGAAACAGTGGAGGAAGCACCACACAGTGGCAAAAACATTTTATAATACACAGGCCTCCCTATTGTTGTTTACAGGACAAAAATATTGTTACCTGCTCAGCACAGATTCAACTAAGTTCCTACAGACATTGCATCTGAGCTTTTCACAGCACAAAATCTGCAGGTAGCTCATCTGCTATTTGTCCATGTGAGCACAGCCACTTGAATTTTCAATGCTTCTGTCTCCTCTCTTTTAAGGGTGCTATTTATAGCCCCTCTGGCTGCATTCCACCTGAAGGTCAGATTGTTTACAGGGAGTGAGGATATATTGTATTTTTTAAATAGAGAACACATTTTTATTCATTTAAAAAAAAAAAACAAACCATTAATGGTTTTTTCCCTGCACAAGATAATGGASAGACCTTACTCCTTACTCACAACAGAGACCTGGCTGCAAATCCAGTGCATTCCAGGGAGCAGAGATGGATGAAAAACTGGGAAAGTASAGTAAAGGTGTTCACATGCATGCAGGAAAATAAAGAACACCCAAATAATAAACACAAATAAATACAGATGAATGCAATGGCATTTCTGTCCATTGAATACTTAACMCTGGTTTTGTGTATGTTTTTCTTGCAGTGACTCCTACCCTGCTACTAAACAGCATATGAAGTCMTGCACAATTTCATACACTGCAGGCAGTGCTATAGCTCCCATTATTTATTTTCCAGTCACAGAATTCTTTACTGTTTCCTTCACTGGAAGTAGGATCGGGTCAATTTTTTTGGGCTCTACAAACAAAAACAGAAAAGGAAAATAGCAGATGCTGTATAAAAGTAAAATGTGGGTTCAGACAAATGTATTATGTATTGTATCATTTTTTTTCCCCAAATTCCACATGTAATACRGAAGTACTTCATGTCCTGGTGAAACAAATGAGTACCTGAATATGACATATTATGGTTCTCACCTTTCTTCATTGCTTTTTAGTTCTTCATCTTCTCATTGCCTCAATACAACAAGGCAGAAAATGTCTCAAAGATACGAACTGGTCTCTTCATTCAAATGCTTAAAAAYGTGAATAAAGAAATGAGCCATTCTAGAGCTTTGATAGAGCAGTCCTTTGCAGCAAAAAAGCACATGCAACAGGCAGAAACTTACACGTGCACCCAGGTACTTCACATCAATCAGCAAAGGGAGCTATTTGTGGCAATTAGGAAATCAGGTGTACTGAGAAAGAAATCTTATCCAGCGTATGGTAAAAGAGGACAGTGTATGGCCAGTGAGCTGATTATAGGCTCAGGCTTAATTGGAGAAATAAGGTCTTCGGCCTCTCCTCTCCTGCTAATTCCGTCAACTGCCATGTCACATGTGGTTGCAGCAGTACAGCCTGCCCCTGGAATGCAACCTTTCAACAGACCTTTAAGTCTGATCTCTTACTTCCATTACTGAGGCTACGGCAAAGGGCTTAAGGAAAAGGAAAAAAAAAAAGTTTTAAAAAATTGTTTAAATATCTACCACTCCGTGAAAGCATCCAGGGAATTGGGGTTGGAGCAGATTGGGTACTGCCTGGCTGAATTCTGCCCAGGTACATGGCAAGGGTGGCAACTTCCCCCACGAAGGGAATATGAAAGCCTTCAAATACTTAAAGGAATCGTACAAGAAAGATGGAGACAGRGTTTTTAAAGAGCATGTAGTGGCAGGGCAAGGAAGAGAGGCTTTTGACTGAAAGAGTGTATGTTTAGATTTGATATTAGGAATAATTTTTTTACTGTGACAGCTGTTAGGCACAGGGACAGGCTGCTCTGAGAAACTGTGGATGCCCCATCACTGCAAGTATACAAGGCCAGGCTCTGTGGGAGCTCAGAGCAACCTGGTCTAGTGTAAGGYGTTCTTGCCCATGGCAGGGCRGTTAAAACAGAATGGTCTTGAAGAGTCCTTCCAACCCAAACCATTCTGTGATTCCATGTAAAGAGAAGGTGCAAACCCCACAGCTGAATTTTTGCTGTGAACAGCTCGGAGGCTCGCATGGCTCAAGGCWGAGAAAGAACTCTGAGGGATCAGGAGCGAAGATTGGATGATGCATCTTAGGAAATAACWTGAGTTAATAGAAAATCATGGACTGCAAATTCATCTTATTTCAGACTAAAAGATCTTGGAATCGCAAGTTCAAGAAGTGATTAAACTAGGGTCTGCCCAAGAGCTTTATTCACAGATGAATCTTTCAGCACAGCAGGAGTATCTCTGCTACCTGCACTGTTAGAGGTACCAGAACAGTCCTGTGTCTTGTTATGATAGACCTGGTCACTAAAAAGAGCTGCCAGATGTCAAGGAGGTCTTGAGAAGAAGACTGGCAGTTTGCATGGCTGTTAGGGAGCTAAGGGTCATTGTGAAGAGTATGTTGGGCTAGAAGGATCTTCAGCCTGAACTGATATGGCTTTTCTCCCTTTTTATGTTACATTCTTCACTGCAGCACTGGAAGATGGCTCTATCTTATCAAGAATAAGTGTTGATATCAGCTACCATGTACTTCCTTATGTGAAACCATCAGGTTCCAGCTGTTCTGGTATTTGCCCGTTTGAATCTGAGGATCTTAGCTTCTTTTACTTTTTATCCACCCTGGAGATCAATAGGAAAGAGCCATCACTTGCAATATCTGCTTATCCAATACAGAGCAAACTTACCTACAGACTTGAACACCTTCAGGGCCTGGAAGAGATCTGGACCCAGGTATAGTCCATGTTGCTGTATTGCATTTGTGTGGCCAGGTTTTGGCAGAGCAGGGTGACAATTGAGACAGCTTTTGGGAAAAGCTGACAGATGCTTCCCCAAAGTCTGACAGAGATCGTGCTAAAGCAGCTGTGACCCTGTCACCCATGGAGGACCACATGGACCCAGAGATCCACCTGCAGCCCGAAGGATCCATGCCAGGGCATGGAGCAGGCAGGTTCCTGAGAGGAAGCTGTGAACTCATGGAAAGCCTGTGGCAGAGCAGGATCCTGGCAGGAGCCTACAGACRTGGAGAGAAGAGCCTATACCAGAGTGGTAGGACTTGTGACCCTGCAGGGAACCAACATGGAGAAGGCTGTGCCTGAAGGACTGCACTCTACGGAAARGCACCCATACTGGAGTAGTTCCTGAAGAATTGTAGCCCATGGGAAGGACTCAGGCTGAAGAAATTCATGGAGAACTGTCTTCCATGGGAGGGACCCCACAYTGGAGTAGGGAAAGGACTCCTCTCACTAAGCAGAGAGAGGAACAACGTGTGATGAACTGACCATAACCCCCATTCCCTGCCTCCCTGCACCACTGTAGAGAGGAAGCAGCTCCCAGGAAGGACAGAGAGGTGGAGAGAAAGGTTTTTTTTTTTTAAGATTTGTTTTACATTTCAATATCCTGCTCTGATTTTGATTGGTATTACATTCTATTAATTTTCCCAAGTCAAATCTGGTTTGTCCATGGCAGTATTCAGTGAGGGATGTGTCCCTGTCCTTATCTCAGCTCTGGAGCCTTTAGTTATATTTCACTCCACTGTCCAGTAGCAGAAGGGAGTGATAGAGCACCTTTGGTGGGTACCTGACATCCAAGTAATTGTTGGTAAAGCCTTGGTAATTATTTAATGTCATTTATGCCAAATTTATTAACTTAATTAATGCCCAGGGCATTTGTGCATAGTTTTCATTAAACAGTGCTTTATCAGTTGCTTTAAGTCAGTTGTGGTGGTTGCAAAGTGCTGTGGATGGCTGTGCCATCCCTCACACTGGCCACAGGAAGCCAGGAGTTATTGCTTGACATGGCCACAGCCAAATTTCGCAGTTTGAGGAGACTGTAAAGTAGAGAAATTATAGAATTAGACAAGGGAAACATGCTTTCAATGTTCACCCTCCTTTGTTGTGTGTCTGGTTTTGTGCTCTCTGTTGGACAGTGTCAATATTGCCAGCCCCAAGCTCTCACTCTCATCTGGGAGCCAAGTCCCAAGAAATCATGATATCCATTCAATGCTAAAGGATTTCGTTTGGGTTTCTTAAGACAGTCTCCTGGACTGTGAACATGGCTGCTGATTTCTGAGTCTCCTAATGCCCCCTYCCCTCTAGTGAAGTTTATTGTGGGGTAAGTAAGACTTATCCCAAAAAAACTTTGTATTTATTTGAACATTAGATGGGGTTCCTAACTAGTTCTGTGCAGATAGGTCCTAGGTTGCTGGAAAGGCTTTCAGTAATAACATGAGATTGGTACATCTTTAACAGCTGAAAACATTCTCTGTTCTGTAGGTAAATTACTTGGCACTACAAGATTACAAATACTTCGACATATAGGGGGGAAAATACACAAATTTTCTTTATAATAGAGTGTTTCACTAGAGCCCATTTATGTCCCTTTTTGAATTAAATGCCTGGGCATTTAATGTGAGACTGGACATTGGTGACTTCCCGGGTGCAAAGACCAGGGGAAGAATAGACTTGAGCTTTCTTTATGTGCTGCTCCTTGTATTATGTTTATGAAGCCAAATGTGTAAAAAGCTGAAAACTAGCAATGTAAATTTCCTAAATGCCTTTAGAAAACCAAGAACTCAACCACTGCCAAGAGAAACATGACTTCCTGAAACTGGACAGCATTGCTTGGGTTTCCTTTGAAGAAAAAAAAATAGGATGAAAAAAAGGAGAGCAAGCCAAATGCCTGAAATATGTAAGACAGGGCAATACAGGACTTAAGGGGAAGCTGCATAGGAAGCAAAGCAAAGCCCAAAATAAAGAGCAGGAATGGAAAACTAAAAATAACAAACAGGAAAGTGTGACACAGCTGTGAGGGCTCTGGTGTATTCTCCCCCAGCATTGTACCTTTTTTTTCAGGAACATACTAATATTGTGTTTGGATTTCAATGGCATTCCAAACCATTATTTGTTCTTCAAAAATAGATGTTTCTCTTGTGAGGAAGAAAGATATTTTCAAGTAACACTCATAGGATTTCAGTCACTCCAGTTTATCAAAAAACACTTGTGAGTCTCAGTGTTAGCAAAGCAGAAAAACTGCATCAATAATGTAATTTCATGAAAAATTAGTGTCTTCTTAGACTAATGAATATAATCTTATGCTTTTAATTTCAGTKGAGATTTTACTTGATAGCTTTTGAAAGTAGGGAGTGGACATATTAAACTGAGGTGCAACAACTTTGGAAGCACAGTGGATGGGAAAGGATCAGGGAGGATCAAGAGCATCATGTACTAATAAAATTAAGGAAATCTGTCTTTTTCTCTATCTAAACACAAGTTTGTTTGTTTACACAGAGCATTTTGCTGGTCCAGAAAGGCAGCACGGGGAATATGGGGTTGTCAGGACTGTGGCTGGACCCCAGCTGGTGCCTGCAAAAAAGCCAAGCTGTCCAGACATGGGTGCCACACAACCTCCAAACCATGACCGAGGCACCCAGCACACACACAGAGGTCACTGACAGCTGCTGCAAAGGAGAGGGGAAGGAATACTTCTGGGTTTGGAGGTCTTGCTCTGTTAACAACTGTTTGATTGCTGAACTCACGCACCCTGAAATAATTAAGCCAAGCAGTTGAGYTGTGCATGGTCTCTACCCATCCAGAAAATAGATGGTGCCACTTTTGGAAGAATAAAAAAGCCTGAACACACCAGTTTGCCAGTCCCAGGTTCCTTGGACACTCACAAATCATAGTGAAAACCACATTAAGATGTGCCAAAGTGCAGATTGTGGTGTCTGTCAAGTTATCAGTCCAATTTGTAGAATTCCTATTTTTGGCTGACAAAACAAGAACAGGAAATATTTACCAATTTTGCAGGTGTCAGGAAATATTTTCTAAGTGCTGCTGGAACTCAACAGTCCATTTCAATAGATAGCAAGCATCTACAGAAGTGATAGTAAATATATTTTAATTTAAAATATGTACTTTGATGTGTTTGCCCCAATATCTGTGTCCTCGCAAATCAAAGTGGCAAATTCATATTGTTAATCACACTATGGTGATTAGGCAGCAATAAACCTCACAATACTAGTGTGAATGTTTTATATATGAAATCATACATTAGAATGCATTTAAGATGTTTCTCACAGTTGATGTTGATAGGGCTCTTCTTTGTTAAAAGTTCATCTACACTGGAAACATATTTATTGCATATTATTTGATTTGTGGATGAAATACATCTAAATGTATTTCAGGCTTTTCTATTCTGTGTATTTCAGACACCACTCAAAAATATTTAATTGTACATCATTAGAACTGTAATGGTTTCTGCAATCATACAATAAAGTCTAATATATAAACAGCATCACAGCACAGTGTCATCTCACATTAGTTAAAAAATTATTGTCATTGCAAATACTATGTAGCTTACAGCTCAGTAGCTGAGAAAGTAACAGCTACCTTACAGAGATGAGGCCTATTTGCCAAACATATTCCCACTGGAAGTAATATATGGCCCCACTAAAAACAAATCTAGATACTACATGACCAGACCACATTCTATGCTGAACCATCTCATGACTTTTACTTCAGGAGTAGTAGTGGACTTGGCAGTGTTAGGTTAACAGTTCGATTCAAGTGATCTTAAAGGTCTTATTCAACCTAAAAAATTCCATGATTCTATGGATCTATGATCATTTGTATTATTTCTTATCCCAATGTCACTGGTAGCAGTATGCAGATGTTTCAAACAATAAAGGACAAAATTTGCTTATACTATAATTTCATCCTTAAGTCTATTCTCTGTTCATCAATCTCTCACTGGAGCAGCAGAAGAAAAGCAAAAGCATTTTATAAATTTGATGAAAAGGAGTAGAAATCTTCCAAAAATATTTTCAAGTAATTCACCTCCATAATCTCTTTTCTCCTGACTTTCTGGRTGTGGATTCACAGGTTACCCCTTTGTTATATATGAAACAGTCTGAAGGAGTTGCAGGCTCTGCTTCAGGGCTAAATAGTCCCTGGTAGAGGGATGGCCAGGCCAGAAAGATGACTCCCAAACCCTTCCTGTACAGAGATGGGCCAAGGAGTGGCTGTTCTGAGTAGGTAGCTAGGATCCAGTCGCTTTGTTTTGGGGATGAAGGTGGTTGGAATGGGATGGAAACAAATCATTCCGGACATGGGCCACCACTCAGCTTCTGCAAGTGTGAATGGTCCCAAAAAATTGCTGAAATACATGCAGAGAATGTGAAACTGTTTCTGTGGATTTTAGAGCAAAAAGTGTACCTAATCTGCATGCACCATGGCTGTGCCACCACAGCAGGCTTGCTATGTCATTAACAGATAGACGCAATAGACAGTAATGTTTTCAGTTGTTTGTGGGGTTTTTATTGAACAATAATAATATTACACTTTTTAAAACCAACTTGCTTATTAGATTTACATTCAAGAACTCATAATGTCATTTATGACACGGTTGCAAAATAATAATGTATGCAATATTTACTACATTCTTTAAATATTTCTCATCAGTCTGCTGGAAGACTGTGGGTTTGATCCTGCTTTCACTGAAATCAAGAAAAAATTATATTTGGTATCAGTAGATTAAAATCAATACACTTGCTTGTAAATAGCCCAAGATAATGTTCCCTCTCAGACCCTGTTGTTCATTACAGTTAAAAATGTGGTATTAAGCTAGTTTGAGATTTATGTTTATGCRTCTCCAATTATCACGGCAAGGGAACCTGCACTTCTATCCTGACATTTGGATGTCTACCGCTGTCATCAGCCTCTTGTTGCAGATCAGCATGATTCATGTCTGCTTTCCCAGGTGAAAGCATCCAGCTTYCACGAATGTTGACTTTGGATCAGCTCTTTAAGGACATTAAAGTTTCTGTTGTTCATAGTTTTAAAAGTATGCTCTCAGATCGTGAACTAATCTCTGGCTGCTGTACTGTGTGTTCCTTCTTTTACTGCAGTCATTGTAAAGCTCACGTTGATTTCAAAGGAAATATTAAAATCAAGCCACATTTCCAGTGAGAGTGCTGGCATTACAAGGCAGTTCCTAAACTCATGGAATCCAGGTTTGCTCTGACACAGTGATGTTAATTTTCATTATCTGTGGATCTGGTTGTTTCCAGACATTTTAGCAGACTCATCTCAATGGTGATTTTTGACACACATTTATTATCCAGTTTTGTATGAGGGACTGCCTGTTCCTGTAATGCTCCAGCACATGAAAGCTTTTCTTCTGGCTGAAACRGGACCACTTGCTCATGCAACTGGGAAACAAAGGACTGGGTACCAAAATACTGCAGTCTGTGGCTGCACTACGACTCGCTGAGGGTCTGCATCTACCCTACCCTGGATCAAATAAACTCGCCATGAGTCATATCTGGGCCATAGCCAGCAGTGAAGATGGAAAGTATGAAGGTCCTTTTGCTGACCTTTCACCACTCTTCCCCAAGAAATGCAGATGTCACCTTAATGACACCAGCTAGTTGGTTTATAGAAACATATATATTTAAATAATGATAAGCAGCTTCTTTTGTTTCAGATCCCCTTCTACAAATCGGTATGATTTACCAATCTGCTGTTCCTATGTACAAAATTTAACTTTAGAAATACACCTAAATACAATATATGTCTGCAGTGTCTTGCCATAGTTATTCACAATGCATAAACTGAAATGCTGGGAGTTTTCTCACTGAAGAAAGGCATATTGATCTCTGAAGAATTGTCACCAAACTTCCAAAAACCAGAAAATCTATAAGAACTAATGTTGGTTTATTGATTTCACATTGTTGTGCTCCTGTGCTATTACTTTTGAGATTCAAAGGTGTTGCTTTATATGCGGAATGTTGTTGAAATGTGTTTCTTGTTGGCTCCTCGTCAATAGTATCGCTCTCCCAAACTGTCCCTKTAACTCAGTGAGAGCTTTCCCAGCCTCAGGCTGCAAGAGTCAACCTCTGACATTATTTATATGATCATGTTGGGTTTTCAGTATTACTATACATCCAAAAAGCCACAATACATTTCTCTTTTCAAATACTTATCAAAACAAATATCAAAAGTCATATACACTGTACAGTCTATTTTTAAGTAAACATTTTTCTCATTAGAAACAGGACACATTTGACCTTCAGAGATTACATTTCCATATGTTATAGATCTATTTTGTTCTTAAAGTGTGTTGTTGCATATGCAATAACCTGTGAGAAATGCATTCTTTGAAAGTCTTAGGAGAGTAAGTAAATATCAGCGAGGATTTAGCCATTTCATTACTGGAGAGCGAACAGCTTTCTCTTTAACAATTTCCTCTTTTACAGAATTTCCATCTCCTGATGCCATGTCATTGTCTGAAAAAAAAACCACAAAAATAAAGGTGGGTTTTATGAACATGAATGCTTTAAAATATTGTCCTGCAGTAATGTCCCTGGTTCTAGGAATACTTCAGAAAATTCTTAACTGACAGTTTTGCAGAAAACTCACTAAATTACCTCCAATTACCTAGCTTCAAATTTACTTTTTATACCAAATTAAGGCATAAGTCATACCTGTTTTCTAGTATTAGAAAGCATAAGGCTGACGATTTGAGTTAGTTTCCAGTTCTGACTGCAACAGTCCCTCCAGTGTAATATGGGACCAGGCAACATATCCACAATAACTACAGCGATAAATTAAACTCCCCTGCAGCTATTCTCTGACTGAGGCCAGCTGGCATGGAATAGTGCATGCCACTAAACTCTCTTACTCTCCAAAAATAGGTAAAAGATATTCCGTTGGTCAGTCACTGGCTGACACTGATTTCTGAGCTCTGGCTAAGGTTTTTGGCACAGCTAGCTGGCCTAAGACAAAGCATGCTGTCCACTGCCCTACTGTTTGACCATGAAAGGAGTCTAATTGCAATGTACAGGAGCATACCCTGACACCTTTCAGTTTGCTAGGGTGCAGGTAGATATACGGTCTTTGTAAAAGATACRGGTTCGAAACTTACATGTTTAAAATACAGAAGCATTTACAGCTGTTTCAATTCACTGAATATAGCACTTAGATGCTATAGTTGCTTCTGAAGACCACTTTTAACAAAACTCTGTGTCACCACCCCACAGAGTACTAACTACTTGTAGTGTTTCTGGGGTCAGCTAATGGTGACAGACCTCTGAGGACAGCAATGATTGTGAAACTTTTGCAAGGGTTAAAAACACCATTTGTTTCCATGCAGTGGATATCTCATTCTGGCTGGGATAATTCAAGCAGCTAAACAATGAAGCAGCAGAAAGTCTGGGACCAAAAGTAAGGGACAAAGAGGAAAGGGGAGGAAGAACTGATAAAAATAGGCTGTCTAGGAAGATTTGGAATATAGGCTATATACAGAAAAAAACCAAGCACCTTTATTATCTTGGCATCATCAGCAATAAATGGAGCATGGAAAGGCAAAAGAACACAATCAATCATGTAGAAAAAACATAAAAATATCAGGGGTGATCAATCTTGTAAGAGGTTTTTTTTTTTTTTTTTGCAGAACATTTAAAATGGGATATGAGCATAAGCTGAAAAAGTTTTCTTCAATCTAAGGTGTAACTTTCTCTAAGCGGAGAGTGGGACGAAGATAAATCATGTATTAAGACGCAAAGTCCATATAGCTTATTATAACAGAAGAAAATTAAAAATTGCACACAAACTGCAGTTAGAAAAGAAATAAAATCCAAAGACCTTTAGATGAAACCCTATGAAAGCTCCCAGTAGGCATAGGATTAAATCTCTGTTGTTTTTTTTTTTAACTTCTGCACATTTGTATTTCTTTTGGTTTGTGTTTATATTTAGAGTAAACATCATTCAGTCAAATATATTTCAGTATCATCAGGTGGGAAAAAAAGGGAAAAATTTTTTATTCCACCTTGAAAAATGTCAGTGGTCTTTCCTTGGTGCATAAAAAATACTCCAGTTTCTCACACTCCCTTTTTTTTCCCTGKTTTTTTTCCTGCTAATTCTGGAAAGATCTATCACAAGCTTTAGACAAACTGTAAAGGTAAGAGCTTAGAGATACTGTGACAAATTACTATAACAAAACATTTCATAAAACTGTTCCCTGACAGCTGAAAACACATAAAGCTTTGTCTTCACAGGGAAAAAAAATTGTTGTTGTTGCTATGTCTTAGCTAACAGCAGTAAATGCAATGTAGTGAAATCTTATTCTACAAAACAACTACACATATTAAATCTGAGCTGCCTTATGCAAACCCTAGTACACCATCCCATTGCACAGGTGATGTCCTGCTAGCACATGCAACAGCTGCAAAATATTTCAAGAAGTTTTTACCATGTGTCACAGCTCACCTAATTCCTTAACACATGTTAAGAGAGCTACAAATAAAGAAAATAAATGTACCTTGTGTTGTTAATACACAGCTCCACCAAAGCACCTGTCACTCACGTACAGCATCCACTGCGTGGTAGCGGATCATGTGCAAGGTATTTTCTGCTAAAATCAATTGTTCTGCGAAGTCTTACCTGTGTGTGAAGCTATTTTTCGTCGACTTGGAGGCTTTGAAGCAGAAAGTTGAAAAAATGGGAACTTCAAACACTTCCCTGTTACTCTGTCACAGATGCCAGAAGGACAGTTGCAGGTTTTCCTGCATTCCATTCCATAGCTACCATAGGGACACTCTGGAAAAAAAAATACAGCAAAGGAGTTCTCAGTGAACTGAGTCAGCTGCTGTCTCAATAGCTAGTCTGCTTGTATGCTTGAAAGTGGAAAGTCTTTGAGTGGAGGTCAGCTACACCTTAGCTACACAATTTCAGCATACTGGCTGCTTTTTACAAGTATTTCAGAGTATTAACAAACCTTGACACACGTTACACACAAAATTTCATTTCCTGTAACTTATTTACAATGGGTTAACAGTAATCCTTCTCTGAAACATTCTTAATAAGTGCACTCTTAGATAAAATTGTCTTAATTAAAGGCTGTATGAATATGTAAGTATGCAATTACAGAAGGTTTAGTTAAAGGACTAGCATTGAATTTAGAAAAGCAGATGACTTCATAAATTCCCTGAATTCACTATGTGATTCACTATGATACTATCTGACTTTCACGACAGTCGTGATTCAGAGCTGCAATCTGATGCTGGTGTGGGGCTGCTGTGGCCATGGCCAGCGCTCTGGGTGGCTGATGAAGCCCAACCGTAAGGAGCTATCCATCAAATGCACCCTCCACCTGGAGATGTTATTGGGTCCTGGGGAGGAGCCTTCCACCCAACACCTTCCCAAACTGCAAAGTTCCAGCTCAGCTGGATCTCCAGCCTAAAGACTGAGTGTGCTCTGAAGGGATTTCTGGCACTAAGGCGACTGTCTGGTTGTACTGCATCAGATCACATAATGCCCCAATTCAAACCTCACATCCCTGGGCAAGCTTGTGGGAAGCATTAAAGAGCAGCTGCTAGGATAGGACCAAAAGTTTTCCCAAGAAAATTAAGTCAGGTCAGGAGATTTGTCCTATCCCATAGCTGACACATATCACATATGGGATCACATAACTTCCCAGAGTGTTTAAACTAGAAGCTACAGCCCTTGTCCTCCTCTGCCTTGCTATTGAGCAGGATCTCAAATCCACGTTCTTAAATCCACGTTCTTAAATCCATTGTTAAAGAGATGGAGACCAGGAACGCCCATGTCCAACATATCCTTTTCATGTGCTGTAAAGCAGGAGATCATTCCAGGAGAAGTTTGAGATATCCTGGTAGAAAGGCCTTTATGTTGAGACTGTCCTTGCCAATGCAGGGTGCGTGGTCACCTTAAATGGCAAGGCCTGCAGAGGTTCTGATTCACCTTCTAAGGGCAGATGAACAATTTTCAGGGCTGAACCAAAGAACAATCTAGGCCAGACTTCCACAAAACCCTTCAGAAAGGTGACCTTAGTAAGCACAAACTATACCTCCCTCTTTATTTTGTCTCTCCTCTTCAGCTATAGGATCTCCTGATCCAAACATAGTTTCTGTGCACGTTACACCCCACAAGAGAATGATCCTTCTCAGTTTGTCCCGTCTCCTCTTGAATCAGTGCAAATGTTTAGCTTTGCCATTCAGCCTAGGTAATATGAAAATCAAGCTAATGGACAAAAGTGAAGCCAGTATTTTACAAGTCTCTTCATATCAAATGGATATGCTCTTACAAATGAAAAACCYTAGGAAATCATCCAGTTCCCTGAAAAGGAATGCACAGAGAGTCACTCCAGGATGGAGAATCTCATTAGGTTTCACCACACTCCCATTCCCAAGATGGACACTCTTTGACCTGTTGCTTGTCTGTATAAAACAAAAACAAAATCCTGCCCAAGTGAAAAAATATTTGAGTGCACAACCTCCCTGGGAGACAAACAAATAACATACATTACATGGAGCATCAGTCTGCCTGCTAGAGGTGCTCAGCCTGGAGAGATGGGATGCAAAGCTGTGCACAACAGCACAGAAAAAAGACTGAGCCCAAAGCACTTGGCTCTGTGTGGAATATTCCTGGCATTGATATGGCTCTTCAGATTTCATGAAACAGATCTGAGTCAACACTTCTTTTAGAAGGTTTTGGTTCAACAGGATTCTGCTCCTACCTAAATTGCAGATAGCTCCCAGTGATTTACTGGAAGCAAGGGCGCCAAAATGTAGTCTATTTTGGACAATAATGACATTGCTTCTGATAATAATATGATGCATTCCTCTAATAATAAAAACACCTCCAAAAATTGTTCTGCTCTGGAACATATATTGTCCATTTTAGAAATAAGAAATTGAAGCACAAAGAGTTCAGGTCATTTTTCCAGAACTTCAAAGTAAATCAGTAACAGGAAGCCAGAGAGAATTTGGCCATCCTTCATCTGTCAGTTATTACAAACATGGAAGTTATTAAAATGAGTGAGTGACCTGATATCATAGCTGTAAATTAATATATGAAATAACAATATCTGGCCCTATACTTTGCCTAAGAAAATTCACATACATACAGAGAGAAATTGTGCTATATCATAGTTGAGATGAAAAAAGAAAAATAATTGAAAATTGCATCCATAATATTTAGTGCCAATAAAAATATGGGGAATAGAAGCTTTAAACACCAATTTACAGTTGCAAGTAAGATATGGCTTTATTGAAATTAATGAGATGTTTTCCACTGACTGATTGAGAAAAAGCCCCAAACATTTTACTTCTCATTTTCTACAGAGCATCCAAGATTCAGCTATGGGGATTCAGATCTCATGTCCCAAAATATTTTTTTTTCCCATTCAAAGTGTGTTATTGCAAAGAAACTCCTATGAGGAAAGTGAAAAAGTACATACTAATTCAAAAGAATTGTTAATAGAATAGGGAGTATCTTGCACTGTGGTAATTTTTAATAAACTGGAGGTCAGTCAATTATCTCAGTAAAATATTCTTCTGGTGAGTTCACCAAAGATAAAATCTTTATGTATGGGTTCTACTATTTTGCAATAAAAGTACCATATTGGATTTCACACTCAGCCAYGCACGCAAGTTTCTTTAAATAAGGTAAATAAGTGTGTGCTGTATGTGAATCAGCCTGGATGATTTTTGCAGTTTCTGGTCCTAAGTCATTGCTTTAACTGAGTCTATTAATACCCCTGATATTTAACTGCCAAGATATCCCCACTTTTAAAGAAGTTGTTCTAAGGCTTATCTGTATGTACTTTCTGAAGTGGTACACAAACTCAGGAAAATTCACTGCATTAATGCTTCGCAAAGTCTTTTTTAAAAATAGTTAATTTTTAAAGAAATTCATTCTACTTCTTACAAATATTATACCTTCTCACCTTTTAAAGATTCCCCTGTTTACATGGAGTGAGAATAGCTCACAAATGAAAAATGCCATTATAGCCTCTGCCTGAAGAAATCAGAATGCAATATAACTGGAGTAAGCTGAAAGCAGTGCCTGGCTGCTCATCTCAGAGCCAGTTTCTGTTCTGTTACTCCCATTTTTCAGGCAGGGGAGTTTCTGTTTGCCTCCCCTGACCACATTCCTAGGATAGGTGAGCAGCTCAAAGACAGGACTAAATTAAACAGGACAAAGTCTCCAGGTACTCAAGCAAAATTGCTTTTTCCATCTCCCTGACCCCAGAGTGARCACCTGCTCCCTGGGCAGGCACCCGGCAGTGTCAGAGGGAGCATCACCCCCAGGAAAGTGCAGCAATGACAGAGACCTGTGACAAGGTTGGGTTTTCAGGATTAAAGTCTTTATAATTTATAGAAAGCCACCCACCAAATCAGCCAAAAGAACAAGGCTGGGTCTCCCAAACCCCACTCAAAAATCTCATCACCAAGCACGCTGTATTTCCTCACATATGTCCCCAGGCGTGATATTAATATTGTCATATTAATCACCCCGCCCTACTACATGTAACACCTTCTAATGACAGCAGGTATTTTTTTCCCTTATTTTTTGTGCTAGGGTTGACCTAGCACAAAACGGGAAAAACCCCGTTTTAGACCCTTGTGCATGTAGGTTGATACCAGATTGCCACAGTGGATACATACAATGAATATCATTACCTTTGCAGATACCAAATTCATCACCAAAGTCATCCTCCTCAGTGTAAAACTGGCACTTCAGCCCGGGACCACACTTGACACCATCCATGCCCGAGACAGTCCGATAGCAAGTCTCCCCCAGAGCGGCTGCACACACCCTGCAGCAGCCACAGTCATCCAGCACCGTTCTCTTGCAGCGCGCAGTACTTTTGCATGCATTGCTGTCACAGGGCTCAGGGCAATCTACTGCGTATTTGGCGCTCCAAGCAGCTCCAGCGRGCACGGGCATCAGGAGGAGTGTGAGGAACAGGAAGCCCTTCATGTCTTGCAGGGGTAAATTCTCCATGCCACAGAGCAGGTCTCAGTGCTCAGCCTGCTGGTGCTTCTTGCCGAGGGAAGCGGCGGTACGGAATCCAAAGTGGTAGCTGCACACATCAGCCTACAAGTTTATGGGCTTTATACAGTGTGTTGCCCACATGTTGCAGCGTCGTCAGCTTCCTCAATCCGGCAGCGCTGCTCCTGCCAGCCTCCCTTGTTTCAGTTTATGAAATCCAGGATGAAGGTTGGATTAGCACTCTGCTGCCATCCAGGAATTGAAAAGCCTGAGCTGATGTAATCTGTTATGTTTAGTTGGTTGTTTTGCATGAGGACTAAAAACTCTCTCACATCCGTTTCAAATGCTCAAGGACGTGGGGTTTAAATGACCTGTAATATGGCGTAATTCCCCTGGAACAGGAGAAACAGCTGAGGAAAATTTCTAAAAAAAAACCAAAAAAAAAAAAAAAAAAAACCCAAAAAAAAAAAAACAATCAACCCTGAGGAGTTGCATACCTTCCTGCAGGACAGGGATCGCTCTGACGCTGAGCACGCTGCTGACAGGAGAGCACTGCCTTGCTATCACGGCTTGTACGGCCAGAAGAAAATCTCAGTGAATCATCTTACTGCCGAAAGAATAATCTTTAATGGAATAAATCTTTGCCATACTCTTTTAGGGGATGTGGACAGTTATTTTGAGGAATTAAGTGAGAGCATGTCGTTTAACAGCCAAGCTCAGATTTTTCAGTAGTTTTTTTTCTGCCAGCATTGAAATAGTACTTTTCAATCAGTGTTTAAGCGGAAGTGAATTAAACATTTCACTCAAAGATTGCTGCTACAACTAAAAACTAGTCAGACAAAACCCAGCATTTTTCGGGTTCTTCCACAGGAAGTTCAGGAGAATGAGCAATGAGCTGCCCCAACTTTACTACTAAAGGGAAATCCCCATCCATCATCAGCACTGTCTGCACAGCCTTAACACAGATCCAGGGGGCTGCTTCTCCTCCTCTTTACACCACTTCTATTCTGATTAACTCTATGGGATGCTCTGATATTGCTCTTCAATGAAATCAATGTAAATAAACAGAAAACAAATCTCAATTTCCCTTGTCTCCCCTCTTAGACTTTGTTTATCCTGCCAGAGCCTTGACAAGAAACAGCAAACAAGTGAAGGATCCAGTGAAACTGATGAGGCACTGGAGAAATGAAAATTTCTGTATGAAAAAAAATCTACAGGAGAGGAAAAAGGAATAATGCTAGCCATCAATAAACCCCTGAATACCAAAAGTTGTTGCCAAGGAAGTTTGTGGGAACTGAAGCAAACTGAACTGTGTGTGACCAGCTTGTCACTTGGCAATCCTGTGTCTCAAGTGGGCTAAGGACACTGCCAGTACACTGCTAAATAAAATGAAGAACTAGGCTAGAAATACAGGGGAGCAGGAAAGCCCTTTTTTTGCTAATACAAATTGGAATTTATATACAAAACCAAAATGCTTAACCCTTGTGTCTTGTGAAGAAGATGAGAAAAACCAAGACACTTTATGTTGTGTTTGGGTAAGTTGTTCATATAATTCTGGTATATGTGGGTGTAAGTATGGGGAGGGG
>NW_026623250.1:4294080-4304648 GCF_030028575.1 Malurus melanocephalus | reverse complement strand
GAGGAGAGGAGAGGAGAGGAGAGGAGAGGAGAGGAGAGGAGAGGAGAGGAGAGGAGAGGAGAGGATGGTCTAGTATATTTAACACTTGTCAAAAGGAGACTACACTAAGGCAAACCTTTCCAGGGATTCATCTTATACAGTACATAATTAATTGGAATACAGTTCTAATCACGATTCTCTGCTGCCAGATGTTTACATGCAGGATGTTTACATGCCAGATGTTTACATTTACATTACTCATTTCACATATACTCTTGGACCAATTAATGAATTTAAAGTGTAAAAAATTGAAGCGTTAGGGGGTGGGGTCTCATATAAATGAAGGAAATATTCTTGGTAGGCATGAGCTAATAGCAATTAGCACCAGTAGACAATTTCATCTTCAAAATACAAAGCAAATATCCTCTGAGAAGTGGAAGTACTTCAAAGATGGAAATGAAAATTGCAGCTAAAACCAGAGAACACAAGTTTAAGGTTATAATGAACAGAACAATTACAAATTGATGTCCTACACCTGACCCCATCACAATTAAAACATGGCAAAACCATGCTTTAAAAAAATAACAGCAACCCAATATCTCCTCCATAGCTGAGGTCAGCAGAATAATGTAAAGCACTGCCTGCTGGTGTGGCATAAACTAAAATTCACATTGATTTTTGTTACTAGATCAGGCAGAAACCTGAGGAATCAGTGTAAATCCCACTGGGCAGTGCCTCTGTGGGACAGAGATGCTGAGTTCCATCAGAAGACCAAGGAGCACAGCCAAGGCCAGTGACCATATCAACACCCTGGCCAAATCTGCTCCTAMGGGTGAAACAGCCGAAAGAAGAGGGTTGTGCTCTTGATGCATGAGGCTTCACAAGTGTGCAGCAGCAAGGAGCAGGAAAGCTCACCTTTAAGTTAATTCACACCTGCGCTTCAGACTCATAACTGCTTGCCCACTCAGAGGAGATAACAGASAGGTGGGCAGACCCATCCACACAAGTACGCAGACATTTATGGCTCACAGTAACCACCAGCTGGTAAAATCCTATTTATAGAAAATGCTCCTTGTCTAAAACACCAAACAAGATCTGAAAGGGCTACATTTCACATTTGCGTTTCTCACAGCAAAAATGTCCTACAGAGATGATAAATAAAAAAATTACACACAGATGTGGTGAGAAAAAAAATCATAAAAGAAATCAGCACACTCCCCTAGCAACTGGCCAATATTAGTTGGAATAAGATGGAAACTATATCCTATGCTTGGAGCTAGAAGCCAAAGTAAATTATTACAATGGATTAAAAAATACATGTAATGGAAGAAAACAATATGAACAGATAGATGTCTGGCATATGCTTGAGTATCATGGAGGAAATAGTGATACTATGATCTTCCATACTGTCCACTGATTAAACAGTAAAAGAAATACAATGTCACTCTCTTTGGTTTTATTGTTTCTCTGTTGTTTTACCTGTTGAATCCATTAAGATTTCCTTTCCATTGAAAAGTTTGATCCTGTAAAACCCTGAACTTAGTTTCACTTAGTCTTCAGTGAAAATTAATGCGATGGGAATTAATGAARCTTCCCCAGACACCAAGAGCAGGAAATTTGCCACCATTATTTAACTAGTGGTAGAAATACATTTTCAGTCTGGGAGACCTTCTGGATCAGATCAGAGCTAATTTTTTTTTTTTCCAAATTTACAGGATAAATTGTCTTTGTGCCAGCTTACATCATAATTACATCACCATATATAATGTTTGGCACTCCTTCTAGAAGCATAAAAGGTTTCAATCCTTGGGTTCCGTGCTTTTCAGGGAACCAGAAATCTAGTATCTAGTGAGCTGTGTTTCCAGCTGAATACTTCTGAGAATCATTCTTCTAGTTCTTTTGTAAATAATCTATTTCTCAAGCAAAATAGCCTGTGGGATGGTCTTGAGGTTGTATTCAGGCTGTCTGAAAAGTCTGATGCCACCTGTTAAGAATCCCCATGAAATGGCATGCCTCATGATACATGATTAGTCTGTCCTGATACCTGGATGCAGTCTATTCACTAGGTTAACAGACTTGTTAATTTTACTCTTTAGACAGAGAAACATTTGCTGTCAACAAACGCCAGTCTTCTGAACTTAAGCCTTCTGGCCACTGTTACTTTCCAGTCTTTTGAACATTCAAAGTCAGGATAAGCAGGAAACACTAACACCTCTTTAAACATAGCAAAATGTTTAATGCATGATCCTTGTTGTTCATTTCCAAAAGGCAGTCCCTAAACTAAAAATATGTTACCACRCATTCCTGAACGATCCAACCTTTTCCCATGCTTTCTTTACAAAAAGCTACAAGCACAATGCTATATKAGAAGCAAAAATTCAAAGAGAAACACCGAAAGGAAGTTGAGCTGCAAAGACCAAAATGAAAAGCCAGAAATAGGAAGTAAGAGATAAGAATCAGGAAAGTGAGATAGCGGCAAGGACTCCCCTTTGTATGATTTCTTTTCTTGTATCTTTTCAATGAATTGCTAATTACTCTTTGTTTCAGCTGTAACATAGCAACTCAACTTCACTCTGGTAAAAATAGATGCTTTAGGACATTTCCTACTTGCTGAAGGCAAGATGTGTTTACATGCTTTCTCCAGGCAGACCAGGTAGTATGAGGAGATTTGGGTAGGCACAAACAGCAGGAACTACTTTAGAAATAACTGGTTGTGTTGGGATATCTGCAGAGAGGCTCAGGAATGAGAGCCACAGCTTCTTTGGAGCATAGCAAAAAAGATACTTGCCCATATGTACACATGCAAATATGTGGCATATCCAGCCTGGGAGCTGCTAGACAAACTTAACTGCACATGATTTCTGCTCTGAGTTTGCCATTGAAATGGATCCAGGCCCTGTCAGGTCCGTGCTGCTTACTGAGCCCCTGTGGCACAATCCTTTTCTCCATGGGCTCCAGCCATGGCTGGCTCTGACTACAGGACCTCTGCCCCATATCACCCCTGCATAGAATGGGTATTYCCAGTGATTTTATAATCATTGTAATAATGTGCATAGCAGAAATCACTGTTATGAATCAAGTCAAATGGTTCTGCTGTGCTTGGAGAAGCTGCCCAAGAGACAAAAATTACCACAGAGTGGTGTCAGAGTTCTACTATATGGCAGCATAGGTCAWTTTTTGCTATGGCAGGCAACTCCAGGTTTGTCACACACGATAAAGAGGAAGTTGGTACAAATGGGGAAACATGATGAAAAAATTGGTTATGATTCTGTTATACTGAAATCTTTTTTTTTAAATACTTTCAAGTCATCTACATTTCTAGAGGAAGGTGTTTCAGTGTCCAAGAACTCCAGGATCTATACCAGAGAATTTCTGAGCAGTACAAGAGAGTCACATACCTTTTGTATACTTTAGAAWTTTTTCTTCTCTGAATACAATGAGTGATCACTCACAGCCCAAAACTCTGCCTTCACACACAACCTTAAACATCTTATAAACAGTTTGTCAGAAGCTGTCTTTTGTGATACTTCTTGGTTCTATAAATCTAAATCACTCCAGATAAGTTATACATAAAATTAGAGGTAAATAAAGCTTTTAAATATAGAAAAGCACCTTTTCAGGACTGATCTTCAATCATTCTGTTTCTTTATCAATAAAAAAATCTAAGATGTGATGGTTCTTTGCATATTCTACTTAGATGGTCAGGTGTCTATATGGTAAACAGCTTTAATGCTGAAATAATGTGACTGTTTTGTCCCTCACTGTTCGACATACTAAGCTGATGTAGGAGCACACACTCATTTCTCTACTGTCATGATGCCTCTGCTCTCAGTAGTTCTTTGCAGAACAAAAATAAAATATATTAGACTTCAAAAAGCATTTTCATCAGGTTTTTTTCAGGATATTAACAATAAAACAACAGTCAGTAAAATGACAAATMCTCTTTGAATTTTATCCTTACTGTATGCAATCCAAATGGTAATTGTAGTGTGAATCTWCCAGTCCCTGATAACTGAGCCAAATTCCCATTTAAGAAATGTTTGTTCCTAGTATCTGGGCAGAATCTCAAAGTGTACCATTTSGTTTTCAGTTCTTAGGTATAGATTTTAAAATCAGATATTTTAGGATAGGTGGGGAGTATCCTTTTACTTGCAACTAAAGTTGATTTTTGTCTCTGCTCTTTAGCGTAAAGAAGTTGGTAGCTCTATAGACCCTCATGAGAATAAAATCATATCTTAAGCATTAATGGGATTTCTACTCTTCTATACTAAAACATGTCTTTTGAAACTTCATTGCAATTAAGAAGTGCTGTTGTCTTACAACATTTCTGTATATCTTTTAGCCATGCTTTATATATAGTTTAGACTTGACTAAGTACTTATTTCCTGTAATGAATGACAAACCTATTAAAAGCTTGTTATCTTCTTCTGCTCCATGGGTTGCTAACAAGCAGATCTGTGGTCATATGTGTGAAATGTTGAATTGTTTAAGTTAGGGTTAGGTGTCCTCATGAGCTAATACTTCCATCTATTCTTTGCAATATAGTCAAGATGATTTCCACTGGCAGAGAAAAGTCCATTTGAACTAATTGACTTAGATAAGCAAGTTTATCAAACTTATTTCAATCATCATTTTTCTTTAAGAAGAACTCTCTCCCTTTGTACCCACCATTGAAGTATAAAGATTTTCCAGAATTATTAGGTGATCCCAGAAAGATCAGAAGAGGTCTTCTGCATTTCCTAAGTAATATAACTTCAGAGAAGAGCCAGACGAAGTCTGAAAGGAGTAACACTAATGGGGTTATTTTTAATATTTTTTCCAGTGTTACACATGCTTTATCACCTTGGGATGAGTAGCTATTTTATTCTTACTTCTCTCTGCCACACCATCTCTCTGACTCAGCCTTAGTCCTCATTATACAGTTTTTTTCCTTTATTATACTGTGCTTTTTCTCTGATCTGTTTGCAAGTTTACTTATGCCACACAAAAAGCACCCAAAAAATAAGAGTGAAACAGACTATATATCTTCATTCCATCTCTATTGCTTTCTCTTGTTCATAACACTCAATCCTATGTTCTGATTGTGCCCCACACTGTATTATGGATCCTCTCCCCTGTGCCAGGGTCTATAATGTTATGGTGAGTACTGTCTGGGTGCCGGGTAAGTCTCTCATCCTGACTGTAAAGAAGCTGCAAAAGGRGCAAAGAGGAAACTGCAGATGGTTATTGACAGCAGGAAACAGCCCCCAAAGCTGTGGTGTACAAGATGTTCCCTCATGTGGATCCCATGAGGTCAGTTGGGCCAGAACTGGGCAAAGTACCTTCAGTGTAGGCTACAGTGGCTTTTTTTCTGTTTTATAAAACAAGAAATGTTTGGTTTTTTTCATTTATAAACATTGGATGTTAAAAAAAAAAGTAGTCTGTTTTCTACAATAAGCATAGAGAGAAAATATTATTTTGTTTGTCTATTGCCTAAGATAAGTGCCTGAAACAGGACTTGGAAACCACTGACTGTGCAGATGGAAACCCCTTCAAAGTCACCAGTAGTGTTTGTCTGGACAGATGCTTCCCAGGATGGCTAAGGGGCAACCAAGCATCATGAGGAGGGAAAAATCCAACCCATTGGTATGCTGGTGGAATAACAAGCCCCTCTGGAAATGGCTGTCCCAAATATGAGTATCAAAGTGGGTAACCATTACTGTGACCCGGCTGGACAAACAAGGGGAGGGCAAGAGGCCTGGAAGRAAAACAATTTAAATGCTGCTTTAGAACTGAGTCTGGCTTTTGCATTATCTTACCACCAGCAGTGCTCTCATCTCAGGCAGGTACTTTCAATACTTCTGTTCAATGAGGCCAACACCTCAAGACCAACACCATTGTTCATAATACAGAACAGTCTGTTAGAAAGTAAGATGTTTTATAGTAAGATGTTTTTGAGGGCTCTGATGTGCAGTCCCTGACAAATCTCACTGTTTCATTGCCAGGCTAATGGTTGCTGCAGCAAAGTCTCATTTCACAAGGCAAGTTAACTCCAACCACCCATTTCTACTCCTGGAGGAGCAGAAACACCACTTCACTGCACTGTGGATGTGGTAACAGCTGTAGTTGATGAACCTAGAATCATGAGCACCATAGCTCTGTGTATCACACTTTTCAGCACACTCTTATTCTTACCTACCTAAGTTTTATTTTAGAGCCACATCAAGAAAACTTGCAGTTAGAGCCCATCCCTTGGGAATACTGCAAAAAGAAAATGAACAACACATTAGTATCAGCAAATTTATCTTCTGTCTCTGTCAGTGCAAGATCTTCAGTGCTGCAGGTATAACTGCTGCCTCCACATTATTGCTTTCTTTATGATGTGGATTGCACATTGACCAAGTCAGGCTGTATCARTTTGAAAGACAGGGCCTATCATAACCACCAGTGAAAGTTTCTCCACAGCCCTCCACCAGCTTGTCCAAAGTACCTGTTCTGAGAATAATGGTGAGGTCAGTGTTAGTATTTGTTACCGGAAGTCTGCTAAGACAGCACCAGGACAGGAGTGTGGCTTTTGGCAAGGGATGTGCATGCCCGAGATTTTAACCAGTGAAAGGTACATCACTGCCAGTGTGGTCCAATGCCATTTGAGCATGTCATAGGTTATGGACACGTACTAGTCCAAAGTTCACCCTACTTCTCATGCATCTGTTTTTTTCTGGTGTCAGTTTTCTGATATTCTTTCTGAAAGAATATCTGTTACAGTTTTGGTTGTAACAGCTGGAGACAGACTGACAGTGTGTCCCGGTAGGTAACACCCTCTACATTGTTTCAACATAACTTAAGCCAAGAACCATGCACCATTTTTTCATTTAAATGGAAATTATAGAATCATGTCATTGTTTCAATTGGAAGAGACCTTAAATATCATCTCTTCCAACTCCCTTGCCATGAGCAGGTACATCTTCCACTGGACCACGTTCCTAAAAGCCCCACCCAACCTGGCTTTGAACAATTCCAACCACAGCTTCTGGGCAACCTGTTCCAGTTTTACTCCTGTCTGAGTAAAGAGTTTCTTCCCAACATGTCATCTAAACCTACTCTATCCCAGTCTGAGGCCATTCCTCCTTGYCCTGTCACTACAGGCTCTTGTTACCAGTCCCTCTCCATCTTTCTTGTAGGCTTCCTTCAGGCACCAGAAGGCTGCAATTAGTTGACCCCAAAGCCTTCTCTTCTCCAGGATGAATAATCCCAATTCTCTCAGTGTTTCTTCACAGGAGAGGTGTTCCATCCCTCTCATCATCTTCATGGGTCTTCTCTGCACTTGATAATTAATAGTTAATTAAATACCCATGACTATTGTTTTTTATTACAGAAATGATTAAGAGTGATTAAAGTAGCATTTAATTTTTTTCATTTATGGATATTGCTACTGTTGTAATTATTCTTATCTTAATTTTCTATGTGGCTGCAGAGATGCTTGGTATTTTATTGAAATAAAGGTGTTATGCGAGTTTGGTAATAGGACAAAGTTTCTTGCTTTTTATCCAAAAAYGTGTGAATAGTTCATAAGAATGAAGTCTGGAAGACACCATTGTTTATATATTAAATCTAATCTGTGCCTTTGTAAGTAGCTAAAGTATTTTAAGTTTCTGTTCTATTTTTATATAAGGGTGGGGTTTTTTTTGTTTTAATAAGGGCTTTTTTTGCTCATYTTTCTGTGGTTCCTTGCTTTGAAGTAACCTGTACCACCTTGAATTGAATTATGGTTAAATAAAAGCAACTTGCAATCTGCTAAACATTAATTGCTCATTCAGATGATTGTGAGGTTATAAAAATACTGTGATAGAGGTGTCTGAACCATCTGCCAGATCTCTAATGAGATTAGGATACATTTTTTCAATTAGCAAATTGTAAATAGAAGATGTAGCAGACATCTAAAAGTACTCGCTCTAATTTTTCTGACTCTGGTGAACAGACTTGTTCAGATTTCAAAAGACCCTCCTGAGCTTATTTCTATTTGGCAAYTATCCAAGAAAATTATCTTGAAAATCAGATGGCTTGCTTTGTTTTAATTCTCTTTTCTAAATGTTTCTTCTTGATGCCAGATTGAGTTACCCAAAAGGAAGGTTACTTTTACAGCTTGCTAGATAGCGGGTGGCTCTGTAGTCAGAAGATAAAGACTTTGACTAGGAGCTGTGGAGGCAGTCCATGCCCCAAACATATCACCACACTTTCAGGAAACAMTAGTTGTTGACAACAGATAATGATACACCTGTACTGAGAAATAGAAGTTTCTTTAAAAAAATAACAAGAAGTTGAACATGCAGTGTGTTATATTTACCGGCAAAGTAAGCACAAAACATCAGACACTACTGCCCAGGACAAAAGCAGTACAAACCCAAGGACTGAAGCTGGTCAGACTGAAGGATTGAAGCCAAGATTGGCCTCTGCACCCCAGTGTGACGTGAGCACAGGCTGCCAGTCCCCTCTGGGGCACAGAGAGGCGAGGGCTGTGTGTCAGCACGGTGTACTCTGCATCAGCACCACACATCACCTGTCAGTGCCATTTGTGAGGTCTCTGCACAGCCTGCTCAGCTTTGGGGGCTGCTCTCCATCCCAGGCATGACTACGTCACAGGCCATGAGCAAGTCAGGCCTCTCAGAAAATAATCCTTAAGAGATATTGCATACCTGGAAGACCTCAGTAAAACCAGGTATAAATGATGCAAAAGTGTGACAGAGAAGTCAGCTCTTCAGAGGTGAATTTGAAAAGTGCAGGCATAGACAGGAGCATATGCCTTGCCAAGGGCAGTGGGATTCCTGAGGCAGGATCCCTTCATCCACCCATACATTTCCAGTAAAGATAAAAATAGCATAGGAGAGCTGGTCTGGTAGAAGAAGCCAGTGTTTAGGAACTGGGGAGTACTGTGCAAGGGGACACCTCACAGGCACCTAGAGATTAGTGTTAAGGCATGTCATATTAAAAGAGACAAGGCTCAATTTCTGTCACTGAATGAAAGTGGAATTGCAAGTGCTGTACTAGTATGTGTAGTAAACTCTGCCACAAGCTGCTGAAAATGAGCTCTTCTCAGTCTGGTCAAGGACGTGTTTCCAGCCTAATTTTTTTAGGCTTTGTTAGTGTCTGTTGTTGCAAAACTGCATCATAGATGGAGCTACTCTCTCTGGCTTTCCTGCCTTGAGCTCAGTTCTGACAACCAGCCCAGCAGTGCTTTCAGCAGCAAATGAGTCTGGCGGTCGCCTTCTTTTCCTGGCCCTTTCTTCTGCCTGTCCCCGGCTGCAGAACCTGTTATCCTTCCACCACACATTTTCAGAGGTGCTGACAAAATGCAGAGCTGTGGGACACTGTGCAGCCCCAGTGCAGCACTCCAGCGACTCTCTCCGGCCCCAAGCGCCCTCCTCACGGCGAGGGGTGACAGGGCAGGCACTCCCTCCAGACACTGGCATTTCAAAGCCAGCAAAGACTGCCCTCCTATTGCACAGGGAGTGGGAATGAAGGCTCTTCTCACCTCAGGGTGGACAGAAATTGAGTCAAGGCTGCTGTTGTGCTCTCTGTTGCTGCCGCAGGGCCTACTGGCCCGGGGGGCTGAGCTGGGTTCTGACAGGTGCGTGGAGGAGCCACAAGGGCAGGGCCAGTCAGGCCTAGCAGTAACACCCTTCCACATACATCACCCATAAACTGAAAAAAGACACTGTGGATGAAGTATCACACACAAAGCCTAGCATCTGAACTGCAATTAACCTGTTGGGTTCTGGTTTCCAGATTTTATCACTCACTGTGACTGAGGGACAGCCAGTTCACACCAGGGAGGGTGTAAAAGGTTTGCCTTTGTAAAGTTAAATACCAATCAGTGGTCATTGGGTTGCATGGTGTGAAAATCTCCTGTGTAGCTCACCTCACAAAGTTAAATGCAACTAATTTGGGTTTGCAACATCCCCTGAGACCCGCAGATGAAAAGTGTGAACAGTWTATTTTTCTTTCCACTTTTATATATCTTCCCTTTTTGTCTCTCAGTTTTTCTGTCTGTATTCCAGTACTGAGCCAAATCCACTGACATTTTTTAAGGTCTTCCTTCCCACRACCTACAACAAGGACTGGGTCTAAGCCCCCACACACCACAGTGGCAGGTTTTATCGCACTGTGGCCAATAACCAGCCCAGCTTTGTGGTGTCCTGCAAAGCCTTTATGAGCAGGACTTGTTCTGCTCTGCTCAGAACTGTGACATGGCTCCTGGTCAATGATCGAGGCCACTAGGTTGTTTTGCTGGAGTCATTTATTCGTGCCTCTGCTATGTCCCAAAGTTTACGGTATTTGGTACATATTAGAGCAATAAGCAAAGAAGCAGGAAAACCCTGCAGAAGATAACTTTAAAGCTGTTAGTTACAGAAGACATAGACAATACTTGGAAGGTAATGGAGTACAGCAAGCTACCCACAGATTTCTTCAGAAACACACCAAGTCCTTCTATTACTAGAAGATTGTTGAACTCCATAGCTAGAATCCTGTTTGTTTTGGCAGGTGTTAGATAAAATCTAACATCAAACTGTGTTAAGCAACCATAATTACACCCATTACAATCAGTATTTATA
>NW_026623250.1:4201893-4293801 GCF_030028575.1 Malurus melanocephalus | reverse complement strand
CCCAAGTAAGATTAGTAAGGGTGTTATTTCTACAAAGGTGGTTATTTTGAACTGTTCTCATAAAGCTGTGGTGGTGTTAGCAAAGTTGTAAAGCTGGGAGGTACATTTCAAAGGCRGTGCACTAAAGCAGCAGCATGAAGCTCTAATGCACAGACAATATTTATTAAAGTGATCTTGACTGTTTCATGGATCTCTGTTACTGGAAATTGTTCTTTTTATCCAGTCAACATACTTTTCAGTCAGCYGTGTATARACTCCAGGTAYGCCACGCTTTCCACATTTTTTKTTTCCAAAAGAAACAATCCCACGGTACTGACCAGCACAGATTAATGGCCCACCCGAATCTCCCTGGAAGACAAAGCAGAAGTAGCTGTCAGCGTGTAYCCATTTCTCTTCAGAGGAGCATGTAGTGCCACCTGCAGTGCACAAGYGTGGTTTGAAATGCTGTCTCTAACCTTTCCCAGCCTAAGAAATTGATCACTTCGGTTTACATAAATTCGTAGGAGTTAGGTGAGGCATAAAGAGAAGTTGTTTTTTCAAACCTGAGGGAGCCTTGGATGCAAATGTTGTAGACTAGCTGTAGAGTGCTGTCACAATTCTGTTTCAAAATATATTTTTTATGGTTGATATAAATTGATTCACACTTCTGTATCAATTGTCTCTCAATTGTCTCTTCTGGCCTCAGCACAGAAGGCACCAAAAAGCCCTTTTGGGTATACAGTTAATTCTGTACTATTCAGATGTTGACTTCTGGAGAGCATCAGATAATTCAGACCCTGAAAGCTCCTCTTTTTCTCCTAGACCTACAGGTGGTATCTAAGGAAAGCACCACAGGTAAAGAAATGTACCTAAAGTTAACAGAAAACCCCAGGCTAATACTCTCAATCCTGACTGGTACATTGACCTAAACTAAAAAAATATTTAACACTTCTTTCTCACAGTAAAAAAGTCTCTCACAAATGTGGTTAAAATCACTTCAATCATGATTAGCCTCATGGGATGTCTGGCACTGTTTTGCTCCCAGTGAAAAGGGAGCCATTAAATACCTGTCCCCCACTTTGTAACTTGCTTCTTACCTGGCAAGTATCGCTTGGACGAAAAAAAAATCTACTTTTCCCTATAGCACATAACATGTTGTTGGTTATTTTGGGGTCGTTGTTATATTTTTTGTCACAGCTTCTTCTATTGACAATTTTAAGAGTTGCCTCCTGGAGATGTTCCGATGGCATTCCTGATGATGTGTCTCCCCAGCCAGCCACCTGGCAGAGTGTTCCAGGTTCAACATCTTCAGAAGAATCAGGCAGAGGCAAAAGTYGCACATACTTATTCAGCTTTGCAGTATAATTCAGCTAAAAAAGAAAAAAAAAGGGAAAAACAAGGGGGAACATCGCTTCCTTATCCAGAGAGAAAGGGAAGTATAATCCAGTTTCAATTATCATTTAGTCTCATTTTACCAATACTTGCTTTAAAAATCAGTTTTCACTATTTAGGAACTGATCCTGAGGTTATTTGCCCCTTCAAAAATTCAAAAGTCTTTCCGTAGTAGCAGCACAATAATTCCCCATCTAAGGCAGCAGTAGTGAGTTTAAGCCCAACTTCCTATTGGATCTGGTAGGAAATGTAAAACTTCCATGGGAGTWAGGCTGTTGGATCTGTGTCCTGTTCACAAACCTAACTTGCCACTGAACTTTGGTGTTGAAATCAGATTCTGGTGCTCAACTGACAGAAAAGTGTCAAAGAATAGTGCAATGTGCCCAAGGACAAAGACCAAAACAAAAACTATAAGGAATAAGACTGACAGCAGCAGTGTAATTGAGGAAAAATCAGATAGCAATCTACTCAGATTGCCAGTTTTTGCTCTGACAGATTCTAAAGGGGTTAAAATATTCAAACTGTCTGTGTTTTGTTGGCCTTTGCCTGACAGATCCATCCTTCAGCAGAGGGCTGGTTGAAGCCTGTAAATGAAAACATAGCCAAACCCTGGCAAATATCCTCAGTGTCCTTGGTAAGGGCTCGCAGATACTGAACAGACATTTTCAGTATTATGATAATCTCACCATGATTCATTTCACAGGTCGCTGTGTGGTTCTCAGCTAAATGGTTCTGGCTTTATACCTTTTAAAAAATGCACTCTTACAAATCACAGATTTATTTTTTTAAAAATTGCAGTTATTATTGCCAATGATGCTGGCAAGTTCCAAAGCAAGTTTATTCTAAGCCATTTAATACTCCATTGCTATAGAAGTGTAGAGAGGGGAAGTAAGCTTGAGTGCTAGTGCTATCCCTGTTTCTGTGTCAAATTCAAAGGATTTTGTGGTATCTATATCATTCTGGAACAGAGTTAGGATTCTCAGCTCCAGAAATACTACTCCCTAGTTTTCCATTTTGATTTTGTGCTCACAGATACCCCAGTGGTCCTGACAAGTGGCACAGGAGGAGTCAGTGAGATGAGCCTGGTTTACATTTGCAATGAAGCAGATGTAGCATGCTCACTAACATCTGGGGGAAGGCGCTTCTCAGAGATTGGCTGTGATCAATTCTGTGATGTGGCTTGGGACACAGGTGTCTGTAAGTGCTCCAGCTGGCAGAAAAGGACAGGATTACCTTCCTCSCTGTGCCATTGCCCTGTCAAACTGGTGATGCCATCTAAGCACTAGAAACCAGATTCCAGTACAGAATCATAGGGTCACGTAGCCCCAGCCCTCCTGCCATGGGCAGGGCCACCTCCCTGTACATTGAAATTCTTACGGCCCCACCCCACTTCATCTTTGGATGACGATGTTGGCAAGGACATCTTGCTTCATTCTGCAGTGTCCTGAGCCTCCTCCACTTTGTGATCACTCTGTGCCCCTAGAGCTGAATCCACAAGTCCTGTATTATCTACACTTCTACTTTACGTAGTTACCTCAAAAAATTAACAGTAAATTTCATCTCCATTTTTCCTTAGTCCAGCACAAGGTATGATTCTGAAATAGAGGTGTGAGCCGGACTCCATTGCATACATCACTCCAGCACTGCCTTTGAAAAATTACTAACAAATGTACTTTGTGTTTTGGATGGGTTGCTGCCGTGAATATATTACAAAGGGGGTTTCAGAGCACAGAATGGACTTGAAATGTCACCCCTGCTCACAGACCAGCGATCCTTTAACCTCATCTACATTAATAYAACCAAAASTAGGGTGTTYWGWGATATTGTTAAACTATTGAAACAAYGTACTCTTCAATRATAGAGCGGCTAAAATGATCATCTGCAAAATTCCTTTCACAAACATACAAAAGTAATTAACACAATACCTTAAGGAGCATTATATCATTATCCCCAGAATACCAGTTGAAGCGAGGAAAACGAAAGAAACACATAATCTTAAATATCTGCTGTTCTTTTTCAGCAACAGATGCCCGATGAGCTCCAAGAATAACTCTGTCTTCTAATTCATTTATTCTGTAATTCACAGAAAGTATAGAGAGAGAAAGTCACTACCAGAACAGAGCAGCATCCCTCAGGATAATCAAAAGATACGTAACAGTATTCTCACAGTTTCATTTAACAGCAACGAGATTAAAGCAGAGCAGGACATCATCTATCTCAATGCTTTGACATGAGTTTCTGTTTTCTGCTATAATGTTTCTTTACTGTGACTACAGTTTAGTGAAACAAATGTACAATGATTGACCTCTGGAGATTTTCAGAATTTTGGAATTAACTTCATGAAAGTGCCCTCCATCTTTTTAAGGAGAATTGCTTGCATGAGGACTGCTGGTATTGATGCCTTTCATTAATCTCCAAAGGGTCTCCTTTGGATTTATGATCTACTCCTTCCTGCAAAAAAGTGAAATATGCCTGACATACGTGTAGGTTGTCAGAACACACACCAATACTCAACACTTATCCTGTGCATTATGCATACAGTTATGTTCTGCTAAAGTGAAGATCTTTATTATTAATGAGTTTTTGTCCTTAATTTCACTAAACACAGGATTCAGCACAATAAGGAAGAAGATGAATGTTGCCTGACTCAAAACACCCCATCAGTGAGTGTTAAGAAAAAGGGAGAATACTAAAATCCAAATAATTATGTCTACTTCCTGCCAAGAAACAAAGAGAGTTAAGCAACTCGTAAATTCTCTCTATCCCAAGCTCTCTGAGTATCATCAGTAATGTATATATTAGCATTTGACTTTCTCCATTGTGCTCTGCTAAACTTAATGCAGCCCAATAATTTGACATTGCAGAAGAYATACTGTTGGTTTCCTGTGCTTTATCTTCAGAACATAATCTCACCATACACAGGACAACTTATTCAAGCCAGAAAAAACACTTCACCAACCCAAGCAATTTTTAAAAAAAAAAAATTTAAAAACTTACTTTCTTCATTTGAGCTGCATATCTCACTGAAAGATAGAATTTATTTGTGTTTAAAAGTTTGCTGGTGAAAATAGCTGCAAAGGCAGTGTTGTAGTCTAAAATTTTTTTCTATCTACAAAGCTCACTTCATCAGTGAGGATGAGATAAGACTCTCAAAGTTCCATCTCTGTGACTCTAACAAGTGGTTCACAGGCCACAGAGCAACTTATATTACTGAATTCATGTTGTCTTGTTTAAGACAAAAATTATTTCAGAAGTGATTAACACATAAGATTCAACAACCCTAAAATAGTTAGGAAGCCTTACATGCTCTGCAATTACATCTGGTATGAATAGACCAGACATAGAACAGGGGATGGAGGGTTCTGTGTGAGCATTGTCTTACTGCTCAGGAGAAGGAAACCAGAYAGATTCAACTTGCCCCAGTGACAAAGACTTAAAGTCAGCCCAAACCAGTGTGCAGTTAGAAACCCAAACCAGTGATCTGAGCATGCTCTCCACAGGATCACAGACAAAAGGTGCCCTTTCCAGAGAACAGCTTACAAATCTTAATTTTTATAACCACACCTGAGTGGGTATCTCTGACCTATTGACTGAAGAGTGAGAGAGAGACTACAGATCCCATTAAAACATCCTTTAATTCAAAAAAATAATACTTGGTTTTGTTTTGTAAATTTCCAAATCAGATCATGTTAGAAATTAATATTTCTAACCTTACAACAAAACTTGAAAAGATGTGAATGTCAAATTCGCTAAGGAGCTTTGTCCTCTGTTTCAGACTAACTCACGGAAGAATGCTGGCCAACCTACCCACACTGTATTTAAGCAAGTCGGGTTTGCGCGGCTTTATTGTAATTGGTTTTCTTACAGCTATTCAAAACAAGTAGGATAAACTGGAGAACTGAAAGCAACTTCAGAGAATATTTTAACAAAAATTTAATTTCCTAACATGAACAGTAGATGTCGTCCTTACGCTGAGTCAGATATTCAACAGCAGCCTTTATCCCACCTGGGGAAGAGGTGCTTGCGTTCGCATTTAACTTGTCAAAAGGACAAGGTTCCTTGTCACAGTCATGAGTGACATTCTGGTTTTTGTGAGCCAGGTCACTTAAAATGAGAAGAATGGTGTTCCCATCTAATTCAGCTTCTTCTCTCAACATGTTTTGAGGCTTAGTCCCTGGCAAAGAGGTGAGACTCATTTAAAGCTCCTTGGGACATATTCCCTTCTCTAAGAGGTTGCTGTTTCAAATGCTTAAATAATTAATTTGTTCTTTTAACAGCACAGTATTTATGCTGTAACATTTTCAGGAACTGACTAACGAAAGTAACTGTATGCAATGCAGGTCAGCTTTATAGCAACTTAGAATGACAAGTACTTGAATAAGTTTGGTGAAAGAACTGCAGCCTTTAACAATTTATAAAAAGATCAATACCCACCTTTCTTCACTTACAGGCTTGCATACAATGCCCCACTTCAATGAAGAATTAAAATTGCCCCGTTTTAAGATACTTACCCACAATGCGCTGCTGTCAAAACCCATTGTTTTTCCACAAGAGCTCCTCCACAAATAACACGTACATGCTCCCTCAGGATAGCAGCCATATAAGGCCAGGAATGGGGACGCACTTCATGTCCTCTGATAATGTCCGTGCAGCCACCTGAAATGCAGCAGAAGTGCAATTCTATCACATGTTATCCAGAGGAATTGGGAACTTGGGTATTTTTCTCTTAGGTCCATAYTTACATCTTGTCAGTAGAGTAACAGCAATTAGAGAGAGCAGGAGAGCAGGAGAGCTACCAGATGTCATAGCTGCTTCTATTTGCTGACAGAAGCACTGCAATTTASCATGMCCCCTTTTGTATTTAAATTGCCCCWACAGGAAATGGGGTTTGARAGTTTTTTAAYARCTCACTSTCTTGAAACTTCCCTTTTCATCATTAATATTGCATTATTTTACAGCAGATTGATTTCTTTAGATTCTTTCTTCCTGTTTCCTTAAAACCTGCCTTTTTCTTGAATTCCCTAATAAAACCTGAATAAAATCTAATCCCTGGATAATACATAGATGTCTCGGGGCATCCAATGTGCTTTTGACTTCAAAGGGAAAAAAAAAAAAAAAAAAAAAAAGAAAGAAAGAAAGGGAAATATGTGAGAAGAATTAAACTGGCCATCTTTAAGGTGATGCAAAAAAATGGGAAAATAAGTGCAATACCAGCATGAAGGAAATGCAATACCTGTGTGAAGAAAAAATAAGGGCACAAAATAGAGGCAGAGCACCAAAGCCACTCCTAAAATGTGAGAGTCAGGGTACATAGAGTACAAAAGTCACTCCTGTGGACCAAGGTATATCAGTGGCCAGCAAGTGCTCCACAGAATTGTACTGCCAGGTAATGCCTTCAGCTGAAAGACAGAAAAATACTCATATGTTAATTAACAAGAGCCACTGTGAACTGTCAAACATCTATTATTTGGTAAGCTAAGGAGTGTGGGATATAAAAGACAAGGCACACACATGTATGACAGAGTGATTCGTATTTTCTTTGAAAGAATTTTGGGGGAGTTCAGCTTTCAGATACAGAAAACCCCGGACTGTGAAAGTGTTAAATGCAAAGAAGACATCTAATCTGTGGTCACAGAAAAAGGATAAACAGGTGACGGACACATTTCTGTGTTGCAAACCTCCTGTTTGCATGCATGTTTGGACRCCTTRCTGACAAACCACTAMAAAAAAAMCCMRSCYKSCCYTKKKKRRWRRAWTTGCAAAACCTGCTACCATATTCARTATCTTTARAAAGAATCTGAAATGTAACTTGYCCAATATAACTAGCTCTCCKTTTTATCCAAGAGTTASAGAATGGCAGCTCTCRRTCTCAACCTCATTGTAGAATGAGATTGTAACATTGAAACCGTTAATTCTATGGCACAGACCAAATGACTGAGGATGTGACAAGGGATGGAAGACCTCAGCATAGTACTGGATAGAGCTGAAAGTGGTTCACTGACCTTAAGTCAGCAGGCCTACAGCCCATAAGAAATTTCCCCAAAGGCAGAGGCTGGAAATGGAAGCTGGGTACACTCTTTGCCCTTTCACTCAGGCAGTGGCTGCTGCCAAGTGACCCTGCTCTGTGGGCACTACAGGGAGAAAGGATGGAGCTTTTCTTAAAAAGAGTCACCCCTCTTGAAGACCAATTGAGTGTGCAAGAGGAGCTAATAAAATAATTTATTAAAAAGACTTGAGCAGGAAGTTTTGCTCTGTGGTTTTCCTTTATATGCAGAAGTCCAGTAGAATCCAAACTTCACCAWAAATTAACTTATCACCACAACCAAAGAAGCCCAGCCAATTAATTGCATACCCTAAAATTTTACATCAAATTTTCAGCATCAGCTACATAAGTTACAAGCTGAAGAGACCTCTCTGACAAAAGCATTTGGGTAAAAAATTTGATGCTGGTTATGTGTCTATCAGTCTCATATTTAATACTCGTGCCATCAGGGATTTTGCAGATTGTCAGAGAGGTCATCCAGGAGCTTGCACAGAAAAAGATGAACTGATATTGAGCTATTAACTAATATTAGAACTATGCGGTTTAAACTGCATAGTTCTAATTCTAATTATTGGTGTCAATGGGTATCTCAGAATTGGAGGAGAATTTTTAGAGGCATGAATATGCTAGGACCTGTGGAGTTTCAGAAAAAAACATCTTTAGAAATAAGGACGATATAGAAGTAAATAGAAGCACACTTAGAAATTGRAAAAAAAAGTATAACCAGGTGATGGAAATTTGGGTTTAGATAGTAGGTATAGATTTACCTGTATCTGTTTACTGGGAAAACACATAGGAATATTTGCTAATGTTTCATTCTATGTCTTCCAAATAGATTTTCCTTGGAAATAGATCAGGTAGACACAGGATGATACATACCAAACCTCTTTTTATTGGCCATTGCACCTCACATAGGACTATCCAGGGACAAATCATTGTAACATTGCAAGTTTAARTGCTCATCCTAATCATGTTTCTGCATAATCCAGACAGGAAACAGCTTCAATATGTCAAGAACGCTAATTAAAACAGCATAAAATCAGACTTCAGCAAATATTTATGATTGATAACAGAATTTTATCTATCCTTATAATACTGTGTTCAGAACACAGTAGAAAAGAACACTGGTTCTACAGGTGATGTGCTGGTAATGAGAAAAATGAAAGAAAATTAAAATCTTGGTGAGTTTTTGCTGTGTATGGAACTGTTAGCACGTCACATAGGTGACTGTGTCTTGACAAAGGCACAGCAGTGACAAATATCTCCACAGTCTCTAAAAACAGACCTACACCTGCCATCAGAGAAATCATCAGTGGTTATCATCTGTCCCAGAAGGGAGGACAACTCTAGATTTGAGCAAGATCTGTCCAAGGTCTTCTACACCCGAAACTCATGTGGGGCTGGGCCAACTGAGCTCAAGATGTCACACAGCTGCTACTCCAAAGCTTTCTGCAGGCTCACCATAGTGGGGGTCCTTTCTGCAGGTTGACTGTAGTGGGACTCAAGACTTCAAGAGACCCTCCAGTCTGCGTGACAGAGTTAATATTCTAGTTAGGTAATAGAATAACTGATGCTCCAAATTATTTAATACTGATAAAAGTTATTTCTATTATTTGGGTATWTATTTGCAAGTGAGGAACTGTGCCTTTACAAGGCTCTAAATAAGATTTATTMATAGAAATAWAGAATATCYKGAGTTGGAAGAARCCCACAARGACCACTGAGTCCAACTCCTGGTCTTGTACAGGRCAYRCCMAGAGTCAYACCCTSWGCCTGAGACCAYTGTCCAATKGCTTCCTGAGCTCTGTCAGGCTTGGTGCTCTGACCACTGCCYTGGAGAGCCTGTTCCAYTGCCCAAMCACKCCRKTTTTGGGATTCAATTCAGTTGCCTAAAATTCAACATTTAGTGACATTTAAGATACTGTGGATTTTCCAAACAGGAGCACGGGGCTGGGAAATCTGGCACAGCATCTTCAGAAGACCCARGGCCTTCTGCTCTAGTCCTAAAACACCTTTAAGACAGTTTAAATATSATTATACATTTAGCTATAGACCATGAAACCATACTCAATGCTGTATGAATGCTCAGCCAGTGCAAAGCCAGTGAGGCAGGTTCAGATACTGAAATRAGCAAACATCAGATTCCTTGGCCCTGAGGGTCTCCTGAGCAGCACAGGTATTTCACTAATAGGGAATGGACTGGGATTCATGTCTGACCTAAAAGCTACTGAGGTGTCTGGAATGAAACCATATGATTGCACACAGACTGCTGAATCAAGCCTAAATGCATGTCATCTGAGTCCCACTGTATTTCACCCCAACATACACATGTTCATACACACGTTCTCTGCAAATGCTACAGAAAGAACATGAAGGGGTGCAGAAGCTGCCTTCCAAACATCTTCACACATCATCTTCACACAGATGATGCAATTTCTCACTGACACTTCTGCTGTAAGGTACATTGTTGGGGAGGGCTTCTGTCTTTGTCGTGGTTACAGATGTCAAACACCCTTAACAGAAAAAACGAAAAACCACATCCTCTTCATTTTTATATATATAGAGAGGGATAGATTGATAGATAAATAGAGATACATTAAACAGTGAATTAGGAGTAACATCAGACAGAAACCATGGGTTTCCTCCCTTGGTTCACCTTTGCTGCTGTCATTCTTTTAGTAATTCATGGAGGTAAGTACACAATTTAATCCTTTTGAAGGTAAGTGTTGATGTACAGAGTTYCAGTTAAGCCAACATTCATTAATGTAAAGGAAGTAGTCACTATTATTATTTGAATTCTTATAATTAGCTCTTTTCCTCTGTCAGTGCGTGTTGGATCTTTCATGCAAACAAACTAATTTCTAAATGARTAGTCTCAATTAAAGCTGCACAGAGTCCAAGCTATTTGGAGAAGTTCTGAAAAAAGAATATAATGATTATCTGATCTTTCTCTGCAAAGGCACGGATGCAGTGATTTCTTGATTTTCTCCTTTTTCTGAAAAACAGATTCACGTAATCTGACTTCCACTATAGAGTCCAGTTTCCAGGTACAGTATTTATGATGTGGCAGATCTGAGATTGAAAGCTAAAGATTTACTGTACCAGCAATCTTCAAGAAAAGAATTCTGTACCAAAGCAACAAAACTTTGGTGGGGTTTTTGCTCGAGCTCAGCCCACTGATCTCATTTCAATATTATTGAGATATAATGAAGCAATACTGCTGAGCAGTTTTAAAAGTCTGCCTCAAAGACCATTTTTGTGACATATGTACATAYTTGCATGTCTGTATACTTTCTAATTACATTAGCTGTGTTTTCTAGGAGATTTGGAGTGTCTTACAGTATTTGTTATCCCAGTTTTGCATCTTGTGGCTTATTTTTTTTAGGTTTGTGTGCAGATATCGTTGGAGGAAGTGAAGTAGCACCACACTCGAGACCRTTTATGGCCCAAATCAAGAAATCAGGACAAATTATTTGTGGAGGAGCTTTAATCAAGGAAAACTGGGTATTAACAGCTGCCCACTGTAAAGTGTAAGTTCTTACTCTGATTCAGAGGTTGTCCTTACTGAGAATCTGRTGTCTGTTCAAACAGGAGAGTTGGTAGCTCTAGTGATTTTATGCATTTGTCATGGCCATGATGATGATCATGTTCTGATTACTGCRCTTTATGGTTTCTATCAGCAAATGTGTTATAGTGAGTAAAAAAAATATTATAGGTTTACTGATCTTCACTGTTTCTGCAGAGATATTTAAAATCTTGTAGCTGCATGCAAGCACAGAATAACAACACTGAAGCAGTGAATTTGGGGGAAAGTTTTACTCCTGTTTCTCAGTCAATCAGTACACTAGACAAGAAGACTATCCAGTCTAAATTGCTGCTCTGAGAAAAATAAATTCTTCTAATTTTATTCTGCAAAAGACGCGCCGTTCATCACAGAAAGGGACTGCATGTGGGTAACACAGGAGCAAAATCCTCCAAACAGATGACAGGGGACATTGAGGGATCTCTGCCTTACTTGGTGTGTTGGCTTGCCAGCCGTTCTTTCTTCTCTTGCCCAAATCAAGATACAAATGGATATTTGGCTCTACTGAGTCCTTCAGCAAGACAAGAAGTGAGTTTTAAATTCACATCCCACCCCTACTTGTCTTTGTGGGGAGGACTGGAGCTGCTGCTGAGCCAGACCTCACACAGGCTCTGTCAGCAGCCTGACCAAGAGCAGTGAATCTCTGGGCTCTGCAAACATCAGAGAAATATATCCATCTCTCCTGTCCCTGTCCAGACAGGGGGATTTATGGGACCTACTCAGAGCACTGAGCCCAAAAGCTATGTATTAACATAAGGTAAAGAATGTTTCCAAATGAGGTTGCATTTAAGAGAAAATACAATGAATTATTAAATAAATGATGGTTCAGTCAACAGACAGCTCTCACGAAATGAAGGAAAAGAGGGACCACTTTCTCATGGCTGTGTTTTCCACACTAAGACATGTTAGAGGGCCAGCATATACATCTGCTCTAAGAATATTCTCCCATTCAGCTGTAAGATGCATTGTTTGCCTGAAACTGTACCTGTGGTCTGATAAYAGACTGGCCAAATCTGGTCTGGCTCAGACTGGCCAAGGAGTGCAACATTTCCAGTGTCTCTGTCAGAAAACCTCAGCAGGCAMAATTCTGCCACCACTTCAGGATCTTTTAAGTATGGAAAGCTGCAGAAAAAGTTAGAGAAGAGGAATGAGCCATGTCACACACAGATTCAGAAAATGGTGTTGGAATCTGTTAGATCAAGGCAATAGTACATTTCTTCATAAACAAGGTATCTCTGAACTAGCAGTGCTGTGACCTATTTTCCCAAATTTTCACCACAAATTACAGAAGGCACAGTTGGTGAGACAAGTATCTGCAGCAAATCTGATGTATCCACCACTCATTCAGTTCCCGAAAGGAAACAATAAAGATAGATCCAGAGTCTATGAAAATCCAGAGTGTAGTCTATGGTCTAGATACAGACTTGAAACCTGTCTATGCTCCTGGGAAGATGAAAATGGGATAAGCATGAATTTTGACTCACTGAGTCAGTTTTTTTCTTTTAGTTGTTGTATGAACACGGTCATCCTTTAGATATTTCTACATTACTCTTGTTTTTCAGGCACAAGAAAAGRRACTGTAGCAGATGGACATTAYAGCACCACATTTAACAGCAAAAAAWTTAGAGTTACATCAAAATTAATCCCATTAACCACCTTGTCCTCTCTCAGGGAAAAAGCCAAAGTTGTTCTTGGAGCTCATTCATTGAAAAAACGTGAAAAAGAGCAGCAGACTTTTCAGATTGCAAAATACATTCGCTTCCCATGCTACAACAGCCGTACCACGGAAAATGACCTTATGCTGCTACAGGTACAGACTCATATATCACTTGTGGAGTACACATCTCCTAATTGACCTATTTTCTTCCTTCTTGTGAGGAAGATGAGCCAAGGGATTTTCTGGTGTATTTTTTTCTGGGATGATATAATCTAGTCTGCTAATGCTGACTGGGGAACTGTGGGTGCACTGGTAACTAAGGCAATCTACAATCCTGTAATGTTTCCCAAGGCTAGTAGACAAATTCTGGAGCTTGATCAAGATATTTCAATTTCTGTCTTTTCAGTAAAAGAATAAAGATTCACAGAGATAAATCATTCAATTAAAAACCCTAATGTTCTGTTTGAAAAACAATTTTAATTTAAAATGTCTGATTTTCCTGATCCTCAATTTTGCCAGCATCAGAAACTACTGCTATTTTGAATCAGAGAGCCAGAGAAGTAAAAAAAAAAAAAAAAATTAAAGCAAATAGATCAGCAGAAATCATGAGACAAAGAATGCTTACTTTCCTCATTCTTTCAATGATGGCATAAATACTGTCACAAAGAAAGAAGGAATCTCAAAAAGAGTTTGTATTATTACCATAAGGGGGAAGATCCAACGGTTAAGGGCCTCTGTTAGACTCTGCTCCATAATACCTATTTTCCGTATCTTATACAGCTTCAGGGAAGAGCAAAACTTAATAAAGCTGTGAAAACCATCCCCCTGCCTRAGTCAGATGATGATCCCAAGCCAGGAACCATTTGCACAGTAGCAGGATGGGGGCTAACTGATAATCGTCGGGACAAGACTCCTGCTGCCTTGATGGAGGTCAATATCACTGTCATCAGCAGGGAAACCTGCAATAATAAAGGGCATTATAATGGCAAACCTGTGATAACAGAAAACATGATATGTGCTGGGGCTAAGCTTGGAAAAAAGGACTCGTGTAATGTAAGTATATTTACTATGACTGAATAAATTGCATAACAAAAATAAAGTATAATGTGCTAGTATTACACATTTAGCATTTCTGTCTGTCTTCAAATCAATGCAGAATTTTATCAAATATCAGTGAATTTATCAAGGCTTGTTCTTCTAAGCTTAAAATCAAAACTTTAAATGGATTCATTCACCTTCACAGCCTTTTGAAATTGCAGTTGTATCCAGACATGGCAGAAAGCTATTCTCATCTTCAATAAAATAAATTTAATATTTAAATRTCCATAAAACAGTTTATGGGCCYATTCTCAAGCAGCTGAACTAAGTGRAACAACTTMTTTGATGTTAGAGGACTYTGRAAGRGGTTTTGCTGATAAAAAGCATTTTGACTGGGCTCCAAGTCAAGCACACAACTGTGTAAGAACTATGATATTTTAAAAGATTTAAATATTGCATTAAAAAGCTACAAAAAAAAGGTATCAATTTCTGGAGACTTACACTTTCCATGAGGAAAGTTGTCAGCTATTTTTCTCTATTTTCAAAAAGACTAACTTCCTCAGCATAAAGCTAGATTCATTTCCTATTGCACAGACTTGAAAGGTTAGAATGAAGTCTATGAAGTCTTTGTTTGTGTGTTTTGCTCTTGGAAATCCTTCCAAGGAGGAAAGAAATATCTCTTATAACACTGGCCACATTTTCATTTTCTCCATGTAACTAGTGAAAATTTTATTTAAAGGAAACATTTTTTAGTTTTTGTTAATTTGAATGACAATATTTTCTCTTTTTCTAGGGGGATTCTGGCGGACCTTTAAGGTGCAATAATATTATGAGAGGCATCACTTCATTTGGGAAACTGAACAAATGTGGCAAGCCTGAGAGCCCTGGTGTCTACACCCTACTCACGAAGCAATACGTCGAGTGGATAAGGAAAACCATAGGGGGAGCCTAATAGATTGGGTTTGGGCCAAGTGATTTGTGCAAATGAAATAAGCTTTTAAAAACAGCTTCATTATACTGCAAAAGAGGTATTCTCTCACTGTATTTTGGCTGCTTGGTGTAATTCTGCTACCACAGCATTTATAGCTTATGCTCTCAGCCATGGAGTCATTGGGGGTATTTGGGACTGAGGATTCCAASGTCCCTATAGCACATGTTTGCACTGAGCCCTACATGGATCAGTATTGCTGGTCAAGAATATAATCCTTGTTTGTGTCCTCACTGCACATTGAGTATGCACTGTACCCTTCTGTATTGGGACTTCTGCAAAAACCCTGAAAGATAGTGACATGCTAGGTACAAGTGCAGATACCTAAAAAACTTAGTTTTTGTGCAGCAAAGCTCTGGGTTTCATTGTTGTAGTGGACTGCTAAGCTCCAGAAAATTAAGTTGTGACAACTGCATTTGACTGTGGGACATATTAAGTACCAATTTTCTAACTTTCTTGTATTTGCAACCTCTAGATTTTATCCATTTATGTACTTCGCTTTTAATAAAGAAATGGCAATAAAAATCTGCTGCTTTCGGCTATCAATTTGTGTGGAAAGCTCTGTCAGTTGCTGTGTGATATCTGTATGACCTATCTGCTATCTGTGCAATATTCTGTACAAGTAATGTTTACAAAATACTCCAAAATAAGTGGCATTACGTTTAAAAAAACATCTGAAAACCCATTCTCCTGAGAAATGACAGGAGCTGTCACTGTTCACAGATAAAACACTGTTGATAATATAAAGCACTCCTAATTTTGTCATATCAGTACTGCTGTTTCAGATATGCAATGAAATTCTGAAGTGCTTCAACAAGCATTTTTCAAGCATTTGGCAAGCAGCAAATAGAGCTATGGTGAAAAATATTTCTGCCTGCCTCTATGTTAACAGACTTGGGCATTTTCGATGACATGAGCATCCCAAAAAGGGCTTAGATTTATTTTGTATTGCTTTGAGAGGTTTTTACTTGGAGGTAAGCATTAGCTACAAGAAAGCAGGGGACACTCAAAGGGTGGAGAAATTTTGCATTGATTTTAATCTAAAAATTGTTGTTCTGTCCACCATGAGCAATTAAGCACCACTTAAAACACAACAGAAGAAAACACAAACTAAAACTTTTTTACACAACAGCCTTTACCTGATCGTGTTAAGAAGAGACAGTAGTTTTCTCATAGAGWAGTAATGAAGAGTGAGGAAGGAGAAGGCCTAAACTACAGGGATCTTTACTGAAAGTTTTGATGATGAAAAACACCTTTGTTTTCCATTTGTTACCAATCATTACACAGCTAGAACTTTCCACATTCTTTTTCTTATTCCTAAATGTTTTTTCTCACTCTTGGGCTGAACACACAAAGTACAGGAACATGATCACAAAGGGACACACAAGAACAAAAACAAAGCAGAAATAGAGAGAAAGATTCTCAGCCAAATAAGGTTCAGTGAAACTGAGAGGATAATTAGCCCCATTGACTGCTACCAACAGCCAAAGCAGTGACTTGATTCTGTCTTTAAACACACAGGAAACAAGTAAAATCAGACTTCTTCTGTTCTTAAAACTACCAAATCCTTGCTTAGGCAAAAACTAATTCTAAAAACCCTCAGGAAACAAAAATATCCTTACAAATTTGTAGCCCACCTAGAGCTATTTCACCCTTCCTATACATTAGTCTTGTTTCATTTCTTTGCTCATTTTTTCACTTTCTTTCATCCTGCTGCATTATTTCATTTATTGCATTACTTCATCATACTGTTTCCTCTGATTTTATTTCTTCCTWGGAAGTCATAAACAGCACCCTTGTCTGTAGAAAATCCCTTCCCTCTCAAAGCCTATAATTCAGTATTTCTCCATTTTCCAGAAGTATTCTTAAACAAGGGTTGGMAAATCATATAGATCAGAAGGAATGTTCTGACCAAGGAGAAGTTTACAATGCATGAAGAAATGTGCAACAGAAAAATGGGCAGCCTATTTCTTTTACCTCAAAATTTAGGATGTATCCCAAAATATTTCTTTTTTTTTTTTTTTTTTTTTTTTTGCTTTTCCATGGATGTTGTTTAGTAAATTGTGAAAAATAAGCCAGTGGAATTGCTCTTCCATGATAAAAACAAAATTTCAGCCTCTGTCACTACTGCCCATAGTGTAAACCTGTGGAAAACAACAAAAGCAACAGCAAGAGAGAACTGATTTTTCCTCTAGGTAGGAAGTTTCTCTRCTTAAGAGGTATTATATGAAGCCATTTACAACCCATTTCACCACTGTGGAACCCACACTAACTAAAAGAAAGGCTACGACAATTTGATGTCATTGTTATATATTTCATTTAACTATTTCTTCTCACTGTGGCTATATGAGGCAATTGGGKGGAATAACAGGCACAAACTGCATTACACAAAATAATGTTACATTTATATAGGTAGCATCAAGACAGAYCATATAATGGCAGAACAGGGCACTATCTGCAAGACTAGGGCTTTCAAGTGTGGAAACAAATGGATTCATCTGTCATTTCATTGTATTCCAGATGATTGTTGTATTCATATACATGAGAAGACACATGCACTGTACGAGCAGTGAAGCTTCTCCTCTTGCAAAAATTATTTTTTACCTGAAGTTTTGGATTCTATGTGTTGCACAGTGCTCCACCTTGAACAGGATTGTAGGAATGAAGATCTGTGTTAACGCAACTTAAATTTTTCTCAAACTTCTGTAATTCCACCTTGAGACTCAGTCTTCAGTGCATGGAGACCACCAATGAAGAACAAATCGACTCATTAGAAATGGGTTCTGATTTCTATCTCAGCCTGGGCCTGAGCAATATACCAGGCATGTGACTGGCAATGAGCTAGAACTATGACATATTCTACAGGGAGAAAGTCAGGATTTCAAATTTTGACCAAGACTTTATATGTTAARACCTCTGCACTGGCAGAATGAGGCAGCTATGCAAGAACAATGGTCARCTTTCAACAGCTGCACACTCTGCACACTCAGAACAAAAGCTCTCCWGTACATGTTTGATTTCATTCAATTAGTTACAGTCTGGAATGCACACTTAGATGTCTTCTCAGACATGGTCACATAACAGATCCATAGGTCACACAAATATGGTTCTCTCATTATTATGGGCCATTGAAATCAGTGGTTTCTCTCACTCTTAGATATGCTAAAATACATCTTCGGCAGTGCAGCTTGACTAGTCAACAATGAACAATAASTAACCACATGAGATGACATCAGAGCCCAGCAGCTTCACGGCAGGTTCATTACAATCTCCTACTAGGTAAAAGAAATGCGTGCTCTCTACCTTGCAGAGGTGAAGTTAGCAAMCACCTGATTTATGAACAGCACAAGATGAGGTTTTAAAAATCATGAGAACTAAAGACATGATGGTTTCACATTCATTTCCACAGATAACTTGTGCYCCTGTCTATCTCTTTCTGTTCCTTTGACTACAGCATAATTTTCCATGGACTGCTGCTGTTCTACTCCTCTAATATCTTATTGTTCCCCAGCTACAGGATATATTCTAAATACATTTTCAGTTGTGAAAAAAAAAAATTAAAGAAAGAAATCCAAACAAGACAAGCTTCTGAGCTCACAAGCTTTTAATATAGAAATGCRAGAGTGGATCCTTACCCCTTGCCTCTGATCATTGCTAATAATGAAAGCAAAGCCACAAGGATGTCTGTGGGCAGAACACACGGTGAAGAGCACCACTGATCTGTATCTGAATGGCTTCTGAGGACCGCTTCTGCAATCCTTATTTAGCTCTCAGCATTTACAAGTCTTATTTGGTCAAACGTAGGCTAAAGCCCAAAGAGTTTGCTCCTTGTGAGCACTAAATAAAATTCATGATACGGTGACAGCAGCAGAGTTTGCTGGCAGCCAGAATTGGTACTCTTAAAAAATGAATGAACWAACAGCTGTGTTTGGCCCAAACAGCATRCTCCTTTGACTATGGCCATCTGAACTTTTAWCTAGTTGATTACATAATTATGCATAATGATAGAATTATCGTGCAATTATTTATATTTTCAATCAATGTCAGACATAGTGGGTGGGCTTAAGGAAAGGAAACAATTAAAAATCCAACAAAGACAGTTTATTGTTTAATTTATTATTAATTAAGCTAATTATCATTACCGTTATGGAAACAATAAACAATTCCCAATAAATCATTCATTTTTAGTTACATATTTAACCAAGGGCTCTAGGAGTATTTAGACAGATTCTGTGATTTATGTGATGCACAGAACAGTACGGACTCTTGAATTGGTTTCTGCTGATCGTAGACTTTGAAAGATTCAAGGCAAGATACATTAATTAGTATGTGGTTATCAATGGGCATGCTATGACAATGTAAAATTCATTACAAGAATCAAAGCTAAAAGCAGAACCTAATACTTTGTGATGGCACTTTATATAAGGTGGATTCCGTCCATGTTTACAATTTAATGTATATTTATATGTTATTCTTCCAAGTTAGAATATTTATCCTTTGGGTAAGAAGAGCTACTAACATTTCAAATGATAGACTGATAAAGGAAATTTTGTTCTCTTAAATAAATTGTAGTATCTTTTGCCATGTTTCTATTGGAAGGAAGACACATATTTTGAATTATTTAATGGGCTGAATATATTAATCACTAGTTCTGGGAAAAAAAAAAAAAAAAAAAAAAAAAAAAAAAAAAAAAAAAAAAAAAAAAAAAAAAAAAGAAGGCACAAGAATGAGCTCAAATAACGGTTATTAAAAAGTCTTGTTGCTGGGCATACTCTCCCCAGATTCACATTGTTTCCACAGACAAGGCCACCTCATCCACTGCAATAAAAATGAGTCTACTCTGACCCAGGCTCAGGGCTATATGCAAGACTCTCCTCTGTGACCTGTAAAATAAATAGGTACAAATGAAAAGGAAAGATACATCAGAATCATACACTAATTATGCCAGTCATTTTCACCACCCACACTATGTGGGCTCATTCCACTTATACTGCAGCAGAGAAACATCCTTCATAGGATGTAGGAAGCTATTATCATCTATTACTGTTTTCAACTTAATAGAGGTCTGAAGGAAATATATTCTTAATAGGGAGCAGGCTTTACTGAATGCACCACTTTGAGGAGACATTTCTGTCAAAGGAACACGCTGAACCCGAACTATTGTTCTCCTTGCATTCACCACATCAGTCTCATCTGTGTTTGTCTCTCGCTGCTGAGCTTTCCCATCAGTCTGCACAGGCCTTGCAGACAGTCTGCAGCAGCTGATCCAACAATAATGAGATACTGTCTCCAGCTGCTCGGTTGTTACTGCTAAGGAGATCTTTTAAAGTGATCCTASTAAGCCGTTTAGTGGAATTGTGTTTTGTCTGCAGTTGTAGTAAAYCTCAGGAGCTACACGCTGAAGGCAAAAATCTACCCCAGTTTGGCAGCACAAAGAATGAACAAAACTCATTGACGTGATTGTACAAAAATCTCACCCACTGGCAGCCACTGAATTTGAACTTAAGGCACAAGGAGTCTGGAACTAAACAGACTGTTGAGAGCTGCATTTACCTCATTGTTCTGCCATGGACTTCCTGTATCTTCTAGAGCTATGTCAATGCCAAGAAAACCCATGTTTTTAGGYACATGTCAGCAAGAAAATTTGAAGCCTTTTTCCTTGAAGTTACTGGGCTTTGGCTTTTCTGGCTGGGTGAGTCACTGACAAGCATACTGGTAAACTAACCCCCCAAGGGGAAAATAATCTTCTGAGTAATACTTTTCAGAGCAGATCAGATAAACCACATCCTAAAAGGAAGCATCAAAGTAAGAAGTCGTGTGTGACCACCTCAAATGAACGTGAGTTACCTAGGTTTTCCCATCACTTGCACCGGAGTTCTCCATGAACACAGCAGGATGGCACTTCTCCCCCAAGATATCATGGAGATAAATATATGAGGAACTTTAAGGCCCTCTGAAACTGTGGTACCTGATTAAGGCCCACAGGACTGTTGTTGGACAGTCTGCCTTAACTTTGTGAAGCTGCTACAGYAGCTCTCTGGAAAGACTGTGATTAAATGCAAATACCTGCTGTCCTGGTGCCAAGCAACATGTGCACGTCCTAAACTGTGTGACTTGAATTTCAACACTACCTCTAAATTACTTCAGCAGAAATTAGTTTTCCAGATTTGCTCCTCCTCAAGTTATTGAAATGTACAAAATATCTGTCAATATTTAGTACCATGAGTTTACAACTCAGTGAATTCTTTACATTGTGTCCATTCAATGTCTGTAATGACTTTGAAGGAAGATCTTGATTTGTAATCTTCAGAGGTATTCGAAGATATCCATAACACAGATCAAAATTTGATTAATAGTTTGAGTCAAAAAGCAATGGAGCGCAGTAAGGAGAAATCAGGTAAGTTGATATTATTAATTTCCATGGGTTTTGAGTGGAGTTATTTCATTGTTTCAAGATCATGTTCAGGTCAGGTAACTTTCAAAACAATTATATGTTTTGCTTGCTTGTATGTTTACATTGATCAACAACTTTTCTATGGTTGTGACATTACAGGCAAAATTATTCTCTTTTTTCATAGTAACTCACTCTAATAGTTCTGTCCTAAGTATCTTAAAAATAAACTCAGTGCTACAAAGAGGTTGTTATCTTTCAGTTATCATTCTGTTCTGAATATGCTAACTGACAGTCAACCCTAATTACTAAAGTGTTCAAGTGGTACTAATGGGTCTTCATTCTCAGCTGTGTCTTCAGCATTTCCAAGAGGCTTAAACAGTAAAATTCAGTTAAAATTTACAGATCATTTCTGTGGGTGTCAAACTGATGTGGTTAAAAGTGYCTGAGGTTGACTTAGAGCCATCTCACAATCATCCATCACAGTACTTTTTCTGACCATATTTTGAAACACCCACAGTGTTTTCCAGCATTGAATTGCTGATGGTAAATTGTGAGGAGCCTTCATAAGTGGGAATATGCCTGTGCAGCAATGGTCTGGTCTTTTTGTTCATTAATAGCACCAGAGACAAAGAGCAAGGAGCAATCTCTGCCTCTGGGATAGCCCTGCAGCACCTCAAAAGACACAGAGCTACAAGGAAATTCCACTTTCTCTAGAAGCCATCAGGATGCAAGAGAAAAACTCTGCACCACATTCCTTCACATCTAAATCATCATTAAAACACAGATAGTTCTAAACAACACACAGAGATTTGCTTTAGAGATCGTTTTAAAGCTGTTTCAGTATCCTCATATCATGAGATGCAAAAGCAGTCACATCTAGTTTATGTTGTCTGGAAGGTCATCAGCCAGAACACAGGGGAAGCAACCTGACATTAGCACGTTCAATCCTGGCCTAGTAAGCCTTAGGAAGAAATGAAAAYACACATCCTGCACCTGGCATGGCCTTAGGAATTATAGAAAGGAATCCTGTCATTAAAAACAAGGAATTTCACAGAAGCAATTTATACTATGATCCTATAAGTCAGCCTTTAAAATCCAGTGGATCAGGATTTTCCACATGAACACAGAGGTATAGGGGCCTGCTCTTTACTCTTTTTTTTACATAATGTATGTTCTTGCAAAACCAGACTGATTAGACAGATAAATAACTGAAGTACTTGCCATAGAGTTTTAATGAATTGACAAACATGGGAGGCTTCCATCTTTTAATCTGATTTTCAGGAAGGCCTTGTCCTGTCATCAGTTAACTGGGTAACCAGAGCAAGGGAGAAATCTAACACAATTTAAAATTCTKCTTTAGTTTTCAGAAGGGCTTTACATACACCATTCGGAGATTTGAAATGTAATCTGCAGTGTTGAAACATGCTACTGAGAAATAGTCCCAGAAGAATAATTACTGATTTAGAAGGGTCATTTATTTAATTTTTTGCAGCTCTTCAAAGTACAGTTGCTTTGCTGTCCTACCCAAACACAGTAACAGTCTATCGGTATAACACTAAARCCCTCAAAATACATCCTCAGCTAAGCTGTAATAGCTCTGACAAATCAAAAGTTATGCTGTTCTGCTACAGCTGAGAACCTGTTCCTCTGTCTCCTAATACTCAAATCCCAGAAACAGATGTCTGTTCAACTCTCCTCTCTCCTCACCCCAACGCTCTGGGAATTTTTCTTCCCTTTCAACATTCTCTCCACATAAAGAATTTTGGCCAAAACTATTATTGCAAGCAAGGAAAGATGATGATAAGTGTCTGGCTTCAAGACTATCTCCTCTTCAATCAATTCTGTGTGGAGTCAGAAGTGGTGAATGAGAAAAAACAAACTGCTTCTAAATCACACACTGTAAGAGCTGAATGCAGCACAATTGCACATCCAGAGAAAATCCTGCTGCTCCTCTTACTGCAGAACCACCCTCAAAGTCAGTGGAGTTTGCCAAATGAGCAAAGCCACACAAAAAGAGCATAGCCTAAGTATGCAGACRTTTCATCATTTCACCTGTGGATCTGTAACTGCACTTTGGATGATATTCTGACAATTCATGTGCCAGACACACAAAATCCCATCTTTCATTCCACCTCCTGAAGCAAAGACTTTTGACTGCCAAGGAGACYAGTTCGTAGCCTGAAAAATAAAGAGAAAACAGATGCTGGAATAGATTAGGATGTTAGCTGGAAGAACACATGAGTTTAGCTTAAACCCTAGTTGTAGAAATGTACAACAAGCACCCATAATGTACACTCAGATCCCAAATCTACAAATGCTGCTTCCCTTGCCCTTGCGTCATAGTAGTCCACACTGTCCCATAAATCCTCATAAAACTCCAGCTTCTCCCCTGCCCTTTAGAAGTCACAGCCCCACAACACAGTACCAGGAGAACCCATCAGGACAGAGCCTTACTGCCCAATCCAAACCACCAGACAAGTCTAAGCAAAGTGGCCTACAGGGCTTACAAGAGCCCTCATTTCTTCTGGGGTATTTCCAGGATATCCCCAAGGCTCAGAGTCTACCCAAAGAAAAGTTTCTCAGACCTCAATTCTACCTGCTACAATGAATTTCTCTGATCCTTAAACTCATCACTTCAGCCCAGCCTTTGATCCTTTGGCGAGGACAAACAGCTTTTAAATCCTGGACTGTCCTGCCTCTTGTTACCAGCAGCTGACATATCTCCCACACAGATCTTCATAAAGATAAAGAGTCTTAGATTGTTTAATTTTAAATTTCCTTCCCCAGATCATTTGCCACCAGCAATGTCATGAAAACATGGGCAAGAAGGCTAAAGAAACCTCATGTATTAAATTAACTGCAGCAGAAATAATTCTCAAAATATTTCAATTGATTGAAATACATTGTTCGCAGATTTATAGAGTACTGCACCACCAAGCTTTTCTGTGAAGGTACATTCATAGAAGAAAATATGTTAAAGGTTATTTCTGTTTGGCATTATATTTACAAAGGCCTACTAATCCAGTACCGAAGTTCTGGTGAACTTATCTATGAGGTGAACTGGTCTTAAAATWAACTGCATCACTCACAGAAGAAACTAATAGATACCAGTAAGATAATGTAAAAAATTGCTGAGCAATAAGTCTTCTTCATAYACTTTAACTGGTTAGAAATGAAGTGTGATTTTCAGTGTCAGTGACTGCAATTTCACACCAGGGCTACTAGGCCAGATATTCAACACACCACGCCTAGGCCCCTTTTCCAGCAGCTGGTTGATCAGTGACAATTGCAGGCTGCAAAGTCTTAGTTTGTTTTGACAAAGAGTCTCAACACGGCGCTGAGCAACCTGAACATCACAGATCCTGGTAGTGAACCACTGCAGACGAGAAAAGACAGCATGGGTTTAATGTTAATGAAGATTTCATCACACCAGCATTTCTTCAGAAGCAAACCACATCAGAGTGAAATGTGTCAGCAGAACAAGAGCACTTCAGTAAGAGGAAACCCAGAACAGCTTTCAAACACACACCCTGCGTGTAGARGTGACTGATAACAAAGGATCCAAGCAGCTGCTCCTTTCAGGCTGGGCAGGATACCTGCTGTGTCTCAGATTTCTCTTCCATGAGTACCCTGCACACCACTAATCTGCACACTGTTCAGTCGCTGAGCCATGCAATGTAAACTGTTTCCTGTCCTTCATGAACAATTCTTTCACAAGGTGATTCTTGCCCAGATGGCACTGAGTTCATTACCCCCCAGCAGCCCCCAGTGCTGTGCTCTGCATTGGTGGCCAGAAAGGTGTTGGTAACACACCCAGGTTTTGGCAGCTGCTGAGCAGTGCTGGCACAGCATCAGCTCCACCGCTCCAGCATTCCCTGGGGGGCTGGGAAAGTTCTTGGGAGGGACAGGGCCAGGACAGTTGACCCAAACTGATATTCCATACCACATGACATCTGGTCAGCAAAAAACCTGAGACAAGGGGACAAAGGATGGGGGGATAGGGAGAAACATTCATTATTATAACGTCTGTTTTTCAGAGTAACTTCTGTCTTGATRTCCTCCTTCACAGAAAGTGGCCTTGGTTTTTGCTTTATTCAACTGCCTTTATCTTGACAGACAAGGTTTTTTCCACTTTATTTTCTCCCCTTCCGCACTCTGCTGAAGGCAGTGGTAGACTGGGTGCTGGGAACCTGCCATCCAGCCCGGGATATCCCACCACACCACAAGAAACAGAAAGGAATTGCCAATGTTGGCTGCATTAAGGCTCCCAGTAATTATGGTGATGTGAGTGGGAAGGAAGCAGACTCCTTAGAATATTGTTTGAAAGGAGATTTTTTTCCACTTGGCATGAAAAAAAATCAAAATTATTTGCTTTTGACACAAAATATGGGATATTTTGCTAAAGACAAAGAGCAGACAATAAAATGTGATGGATTAATTTGCGATACTGAAATTTGTTTACAGATTCATAATGATGTGTTGTTGGGCTATTTTTAACCACGATAACTACAATGTAATCCSAAAGTCAATTGACACTATGGAATTGAAACTTCCATAGTGAAGTTTAGTGTAAGAATGCTGCTCTAATTTTAGTAAAAATTAATATTAACTCCACATGKTTTTTTCTCCATATGCAGTTATTTCAACTTTGCCCTAATATTAGAATTATCTGGTTAATTTCAAACCTAGCAAAAGAAATAAATGTTACCTCAACCTAAGTGTCTACCATAACTATTGTTGCCAGTTTAACATTGAATTTTATCATCAATATCTGCTCTGGAGTTCCTGCTGCTTTGACCTCCTTGGCCCAGAGGAAATGCAAACCAGAACTGTTGTAGTAAGGTTATACCACTTGGCACTGGCAGGATGCTACACCTGCATCCTTGTAGCCTAACCCACCCAGTGTAATTGCAACTGCATTTTATCACCTGTTTGTTCAGCTGGTCTGCCTGTACCTCCTCCTATCTCCACCTTGCACACCTGAGACAATCACAGAGCATCTTGTGAAATCAAAATAAGACTACCACTAGTGTTCCTGTCAAGAAATATTATTTTCATTTTGAGTTTAACCATAAAGTCAGTCTACCCTTACCATTATCGTTCCATTTAAGTAAAACAGAAGACTATCATATGATGTTAAAATCAYAGAAGCATTCATCATAAACAAGTCTCCCCTCAGCCCCTTCATGTATGAGTCACCGATCTGAAACAGAAAGTGGGATGAAAAAAACCCACAAGAGTACATTTGTTCTTTCTCGCCTGAGCCACAGACTGAAATGGCACCTAAATACACAATATTCACCTGCTGCTCTAAAATGCACCCTCGACAATGCAAAGGACAACCACTTCATCCTCCTTGGGTTGTAGATAGCCATGAGCTGGCCTTTCTTGCAGATGCAAAGCTAGAGAGTGTGCAATTCTTCACGGCTTTGTTTTGCTGTGCATTTGAAAAGACAGATAAAGTCTTATATCAATCAGGGGGCCATATAAGCTATATACTGTCTCCCCAGCACTGGGCAGGCCATGACTTTTGAAGTCCAGCCCCACTGGAGATAATACAATTTCAGGCTTGGGCTTTGCACAAAACTGGAGTCATAGACYCCAAATTGCAGTGAAATTCTGCAAGTGATGACAGTTTTCTGAAAGGAGAGTAAGAAACAGAGACTACAAAAAGAGATTAAATCCCCTTTGGCTGCTTTCCTGTCATACAATAAATCTACCTATGATTTCTGAGATTGGTGATAGGTGGGGGAGCAGGAAAATCACATCTGAACAAAGCCAAGAAAATCAGCTAAAATTAACAGAACATTTGGCTGAGTAAAAGCAGCAAGACTCTTTCTGGGAACAGACTTTACTACTCACCTGCTCAGAATACAATTATTCCAGTTCAGAGCTCCGATTACAGACAGGTGGCTAAATACATTTCCCAGCCTCTTTCTGGTTTCAATCACAACTGCCAATCCAAAACAAACAAGAAATACAAATCTGACAGCGAGAAAAAAATTGTCCCCTTCATTTGTTTACAAGTAGGCCACTCCCAAGTTCTGAATTGACATAAGGAAAATTTCAAGCTCATTAATTTCACAAGTAAGACAATGAGTATTTCCAAATTTCAACACCTGTATGAGTGATGCTGAAGTTGGACTGGATTAAAGTGGTGTACAGCTGAGTTTWAAGTTATTTATTTACATGTCAGTACTGGTAAGTTCATACCTCCAGACTGCYGACTCATGACTGCAACAGGCAGGTACTGCTATTGTCTAGCACCTCAGCCAAAATCCCACAGGATTCTTTTGTTAGTTATACTGCCCCATAAAGCAGGCTGAGATATGTGTGCATGACCAGACTGAAGCCAAATCCACATGTGCGGAACCTATAAGGAGATTTGAACTGGACCCACAACAAAATACAGCTTGTACTGAGTAAAATAATTTAATGACAAAGTTTCTCTTACTGATGGAAAAAYAATCTGATTGTCACTGGACAAGTGAATCATTAATTCAGTCATCAGCTTTTTAGTGGTTTTAGGACCACTGCTTGTCACAAAGCAATTCAGAAAGGTGGACTATGATATTGGGAAGTTCTACAYACATTTTCAGCAGAGTTCTTCTGTACTTTAGCCAATCTTTTCCATCTGTTTCCCTAAAATTAAAAATAAAAAATCAGTATCAAATTGTCTGGTAGTCACTTCAGCTAAAAATGGAGAAAGACTGAAAAAAGGTAAGTTATCTAGTACCTGCAGTTTTCCATCACTGGTGCAAATGGCAAGTCATGTTCCTTGTTTTATCCAATGATGGATAAAATGTATCTACATTTCAAACATGAAATGTATTTGGAAATGGAATTCAATCAATGCTTTTGATAGCTTGAAAAGTTCCTCTATTCCAGAGGTGTGCAGTGGGTCCTTCAGCAATGGCAATGAGATTCTCAAGGCTCTGGTCCAATATGTTTARCTCTAGAAGAAAGCTACTAAAAATTACTGCAAAATAACAATAGGTAATAAGGTGGGGGGAGGGGCAGTATGGTTTGTGGGGGAGAGACTGTGGAAAAATGTCCWGAGAATTCTCCTATGTAACCTTTGCTGGCAAGCATTCCACTTACATAAAGAAAAGTATCTCTGACAAGCCAAGGTCTTTGTGAGTCTAATCTCCTCAAACATGTATGTTTGCACAGCAGGATCTGAGTTACAGTTTACCCACTGGAATTTTTTAATCTGTCACCCRGCATTTCAGATTGCCACATCATTCATCTTAATTTCTTCTACCAGAAATGAGGCTCCTTCTCCAGCAGACACTGCTCCAAAAACACCCTTGTTCCAAGGAAATTCTTGTGAATGAGAAAGACATAGGACAGAATCTATATGGTATCATTTGTCCACCACCCTTGAGTTAATTATGACATTTGCCTAGCACATGATAGGAAAAATGCCAAAAGTTACTAAGGAAGTTCTAGTTCTCATCTTCAGGGCTTGCTCAGCAAACGTTTGATGGGAATATTGCTTCCATTGCTCCTGATGCTGGGCACATTGCACTTGCAAAGCAAACCCCTGGAGTTATTATCTTCAGAACAACCTGCTATGTCATGTAGGCCAGCAGCAGATGGTGTACAACATTTCATGACAACCCAGGACATTCCCATTTTGCATGACACCTGAGGCACAGAAAGCACTAGCGTGATCCAAGGTCTGACATCACATTTTCGGTGACTAAAATCTCCCTGGAGAACACTGAATCCATCAGTCTGTTAAATTACAGACCTGACTGTTGCAGCAGAAGTTGTTTCCATAGTCRGCTGTTGTTGCTGCTGTCAATCTTGGGACACACCTTGTGCAGGATCAGTGTGTACCGCACCAACAAACCTTTACCCTGTTCAGAGATACACCTGAACACTTGCAAAGGTATGTTGAAAAAGTCTTCCCAGGGAAAAATAACAAGTACATACACATAAAGAATTGTTTGTTAGATTTTATGAAGTACTAGAAGAGTTAAAAATCTTCAGACCTGAGATTCCTGTGGGTTCATGTGTAACTTGTGTGTGGTTAATTTTTGCCTGCTCACCAACAAAGACGCAAATGAGAATTAAGCTGAGAAGGTGTCACCCAAACCACAAACGATGTCACTGCTGTCTTCAAAAACAAGGTATTTCTAAGTCCAGTCAATGAAACTGTTGCTGGATTCTCAGGTGACTGGCTACTAGATATCTAAGGCTGATTACTAAACAGTTAACTTAATTAAATGGAGGTAGTTCTATTCATTTGATTTTAAAGTTGTCTTGAGGTCCCTAGCTGTATGAGAATTATGTCCTGCAGTGATTCCATTTTTTGTGACAGGGACATGCCACCATCTTTCTTGAAACACACATAAAAATTCACAGACTGTGCAAAAAACACCACACAGGAGAAATCAACTTACAGTAATCATTGTATCAGGCAGTAATAGGAAGCCTCACTTCTGGCTGCAAAGGTGTGGATGGCTTCATGGTGCTGACAGCCCTAAGCTCATTTTGAGCTCTCTCTTGACATCCTGTATTTGAAGATTCACCTCACACAAATCAGTAATTTAAAACACCACCATTTTTTCTCAGGCCTAAGCCTTTCACATTCTCATTTTATTTGTCTGTCCACAGTTCAGAGGAGGCTTGAAGGGCCTACTTTTGTCCTGACTAGGTTCAAAACACTAGACACACTAGACTAGGTGAAAGCCACATTTCACCAGCTTTTTCAAACCTCCATACATTCAGTCAGCTAGAACTTAGAATAGGATCCACTATATTTTGTTTAAATTGTGCCCCTGTTCAATACAGAACAYGGTGTTTTCTCTCTTATTTTGCCTTTGTTTCTGTCAGAATCTGCTATTAGCAGAAGATTTTAAGCTCTCCCATTTCAAAACCCTCTTATACAGTAATGAACTCTTTTGCTTTCTCTATTTCCCCCGAAARTCTACCCTACCGATATCTAATCAAAGGAAAAGGTTTTTAAAACACACGCACTTTGATCACGCCACACTAAGCTTGTAACACACAGTAACAAGAAACAAAACCCAATACAAGCATGAGCAAGAAGAGCCATTCTTTGTGGTCATTGTCTACACTAGGCTGCAAAGACTCCTCAACATTATTTTTAAAAAGCCAGCTCATTACCATTTTGAATCATTTAATGTTACGTTTGTATGTATAAATAATTATATTGCCACAGAGTACAAAGCAGAATGCTAATGACCCATATTTTTGCAGTTTTCTCTGTGTTTTCATTTTCTTCTTTGAATTATTCCCCAGAGAATAGCAATTACAATGAGTCTTAAAATTTTCAGGGGCAGAATTTATCTCTACAACTAACCTTATCTGCTAAAAAAAAAGAAAAAATCAACACTGGCATAATATTTGTAATCTGTAAATTAAATACACACATACACATCCTATATGAAAGTTCAATGACAAATTGTGGAGAATATACTTCATGCAACCCTTTCATACTCTGTCCTTAACATTCCCCCCTATTCCAAATTCAAGTATGACAGACAGCAAATGTTTCCCCTCTCAGCTGTGGTACTCCTTCTCTCTGAAGATGAGAAAGTAGATTACAGTGATTTTCTTCTTTGTTTAAAATTTTGTGGAGTTAAATAATTAAGATTTGCAGAATGACCTTAGATCTGCACAATGAGATTTGTAATATTACGTTCTAACCCTAAAAAGTCTAACATCACTAAAATGAGACTTTGCTCATTGGAAAAAATTTCTAATATCTAGATTTTTCATTACTTTCGAAAATTTTACAAAGCCTTTCTGAATCCCACCAAGTAAGGTACTTCAAGAAACTGAAAGCATKTAACTGTAATATTCCATAAATGGCAACACTTCTGAAACTACAAGTATCTTTCCTCYTTAACATTGGTAGTTGTCACTGTGCAGTGAGACATTAACGTATGAAATCATCTCTGTAACTCATTTCAGGATTCACTTCTGCTGTGAGTAAATCATCTACCTCAAATTCATACTGGTTACCCTTTCAGCTCTATTCACCTACTTCATGAACGCATGAATATGCCAAAAAGGCTTTTTTCTTAAAGGCAATTAAATACTGTTATGCCTATTTGTTATTTTGCCTAGGTACTAGTAGATATCACTGACTGCTGACAAGATTTTTTCTCTCACATGCCTGTGTCAATTCTCAAAATGAGACTCCGGAAGTGGTACTGTCACATCAAACCACTCAATAAACAAATAGGAGGGGGGAATCAAACCTGGTATTCTTAATGCTTATGTTCATTTGTCAGCAAGGGAAAAAAACCCACTGTGATTTATCCCTATGCTGTTGCCATTAACTGCTCTGAAATGAGACTTATTTGCACAGAGGAAAGCAATAAAGGAAAATACAAATCTATCACATAAATGTCAACTTCTTCTGCAGGGGATGAAATCCAGATTCAKAAAGAACCCGTCATACAGAGAAACAGCCAGATCACCAAAACAAATCATCTGTCCAAGACAGAAGACAACAAAATATTAGTCTGATATTTAATGTACTGTCTCACACTCAAATATGGGAATGCCTGCATTATTTCACAGGTTATTTCTTCAGATTCCCCCTATTTTCAAACCAGTTGATCATTCYCACTCCCTTCTGCTCATTAATTCCTAGGATATTTTATGTAGCAAACTAATCAACTTACCACAGATGAAACCAGTTTGAGTCAGTTATCTTTCCCTACAGGAAAGAACAAGACTCCACCATCTCTGCTCGTCCTGCACTCTCATGTACCCAACAGTCYATACGATATGTATCCCCTGCCACCCTGCAACACAACTTTTGTAGAGTTCTGAAACAGAAAAACTGGAATGAAAGTGATGTGTGAGGACCACAGTGCATCAGATGGCAGCCAAAGGAGAGCCAGRTAAAAATCTAGAAAGAGCTGGAATGCTATTTATTCAGAGGCTATGAGAATTCCAGAAATGGCTCTAAGCAGTTAGCTCTCAGCCACTTTGCTTTATTCTGTAGCACTTGCTGGAAGCGGTAGATGCCCTTACTTTCCCAGTGCAGATGCAGACTGTGCTATCTTACTATTCTGCGTGCTGGAAAATGTTTGCTGTGTTGGACCAGGTCTTTCCAGGTGCTTCTGATGTTTTCACAGACCTTCACATCCCCACACTTTTTGCAATGCTATATCCATCCTCCAGGACCACTGGAAGCTGAGCGGGATATCTCTGCCAATACACTGAAGTGAAAACATGAYTGAAATAAGAATTCAGTTGAAAAACAAGTTTAAGTATCATGAATAACACCAATCCCATCAAAGGTCTCCACAGTCATTACATAGAAACTTCAAAACAGGCTGTTTCTGGGGTGGGAGACAAATAACAAATACAGAATASCAAATCATGTCCAAATCATTGCTCTAACTTGAGAGACTTGAGATATCTCTGCTTCCATAAAACATGGATTTACTGTTAATGATCACACACACTTTAACAAAGCTGTTTGGACAAGGCCACCTTAGCAGAGGGAGAAGATCCAAACCTGTACCTCTGCAGTTACCACCTGGATCACTTTAGTGACCCCTTGGCCTCTTCTGAACTGGCATTTGGACTAATGTTACCAGCTTGCAGTGACATTCCCAGTACGCAGTCAGTAAGTCTGTCTGTGAAGGAAGGTCAGTTTTGTGGTGCATGCACTGCAGGACAGCACGAGACCTACTGGGTGTCAGTCCTCCCTCAAACCTGGCTCACGGACACAGCCCCATTACCCCATTCCCTAAACTGGTATTACAACATTAAATGGGAAATAGCTGCAAGGTATCTCTGAGGAATAAGGTCTTTTAAATTACATTAGCATTTTCTTGGGTACCAAAGAAACAGACGATGTGGCAAAAAATTTTAAAAGTGAGATATTCATTATTATTGGAATCTTTTATTAAAATAATTAGCTTAGGCCTTTAGACAAGATTCAAAGGCTCAGATGAGCTCACACAGGACATAAATACCTTCATCAATTCCTAGTAAAATGMATTTCTCCACAATGGTCACTGAAATGAATGCTTTCATGCCAGTTTTCTTTTTGTTCTGCAATTCTTTATTTATAGTCATGTGGAAATGCAGCTGATGTTCTTACCAGCCACTTAAGATTAGTAAATTCTTTCTCYCCAATGTCTGTGAAATCCACCCTTTCACACACAGCCTGTGTTACTCTTCTTCAAAACTCTGCTACGGTCATGACAAGAAATGTCTTAGAAAAACATAACCGGAAAATGGAAGTGTTTCTCCTTTATATATTCCAGCTGTTTTACAGGAGGCCTGCAGTCTTGAGAGGTATTTTCTGTATGATTTATACAGACAGCTTGGCAGAAAGCTAATCACATTGCTTGGATCTGTGTCCCTCTAAAATAAGCGCAGACATTTCTGTGGAAAACTGATTATATATACAAGGAAGTAATATTTTGGCCCACAGATAGACCACACACACTCACTGGTATGTGAGAAGATTTTATTCTCAGTGGATCCCATTCCTTTATATTAAAGGCCAGCACAAAACAAATAGTCATTAATTACTATAGCTAAGAAGATTAGTCAATTTTCATATGGGTTTAGCCAGGACTMATTTTCAAATGGTTTTGGGAAGAATTTAGGCTTTGGTCACCCCACAATGTATTGTGCAGACCCCCATATCACAATTTAGGAGATGGTTGTGACCCTTGATCTAGAACTCTGAATACATTAGCCCTAACTCAACTTCTACTTGTAAGTTACAGTACAAATCTAGGTTTACATAAAATCCTCGAGAACCTCATGARGTTCAATAAGGCCAAGTGCAAGGTGCTGCCTGTGGCTCAGGGCAGCCTCCAGTATCAGCACAGACTGGGGGATGAACAGATCGAGAGCAGCCTGCCCAGAAGAACTGGGGTGCACTGATCATGAAAAGTTAGATATGATCTGGAAATTGGCACTTACAGCCCAAAAAATCAATTGTACCCTGGSCTGCACAAAAAGGATATGGCCAGGTGATTCTGCCTCTCTGTTCCACTCCCACTTGGAATACTGTGTCCAGCTCTGGGACCTTCAACAAAAGAAAGACTTGCTGCAGGGGGTCCAGATACTAGATGTAAGGGAGAAATTTTTAYAGTGAGGATGATGAAGCAGTGCAATAGGTTGCCCAGAGAAGTAGTGGATGCCCCATCCCTAAAAATATTCAAGGCCAGATTGGACACGACTCTGAGCAACTTGATCTACTTGAAATTGTCCCTGGTCATTACAGGGGGTTTGGACTAAGCAGGGACTTTTAAAAGTCCCATCCAAACCAAACCATTCTGTGACTCCACTGAAGAGAACAATATGTACCCATCTTCTAAAAGATGTTTCATTGTAAGAAAAAAAATCATTTTATGTACACTATTTCATAGAAAGTGCTTATCATCTCAGGAGAAAAAAAGAAGTTACATTCACTTTCTCCATTGACTAGATTCACCAAAGACTATTAAACCAATTGAGTTGTGTGTTTTAAGAGTTCTAAAATCCACTGACTCTCCAAGCAGTCAATGGAGGGGGCAAGAAGAAAGAAAGCACTGCTTTTTGAAAGGAAGATTTTCAAGACTAGTTTAATTATTAAGGAAATTAAGTGATTGTCCCAAGAATCATGTTTCCCAGAAAGATATAAAAGCATGATCTCTATCCAACATCCAGAGATGCTCAAGAGTACCATTATTACAAAGCATCATACAATGAGCCTAATTAGCCCATCAGTGCTCACATCACCTCCTTTTCTTAGAAGTTCACCTTAATATCCTCACAGAAAATTCTCAATAATATAAATTAAGGATTATAAAATGCTATTAAAAAGGGTGYTATAATGCATCTCTGAAGCAATGCTGCTCAATGGGTATGGTCAAAAAAATATATGAAAACAGCTATTAACATCTTCATACTGACTTTGAAATTGGTGCAATCCAGGGAAGAAGAGAACCAGAAAAACTGTAATCACTGACATTTGTAGAGATAGCAGTAAAGTAGAGAAGAGGTTTTGAGTGTCATATTACGGTAATATATTTTCTAACATAAGTACCAATGCTTCACATAAGAAGTCAGTGTTCAAGTTAGTGAAGAAAAAAGTGCCAGGAAAAATGAACTGATAAAATGTACAGTAATRGAAAATAACTCCTAAACAGGAAGTATTCTGAAGTCTTTGTTCCACAYATTAAGCAGATTACTTGTGTTCTTTCAGCAAAATCTGACCACCAATTGTCACAACAATATTCTCTCAAAGCTACATTTTGGTACTTTTTTTTTTTTTTGGTAATTTTTTTCACAGCCCCTTATTATGTCTACGTGACAAAACGAGCAGCTACATCCTGCAGAACTGAAGCAATTACCTTCTCACATACGGTGGTTATTAAAGCAAGTGGAAAACTGAGTCATTCACGCTGTTCATGTGTGTTTCTTACAATACATGCTTTTCCTCAGAGGTAACAAACCCATCTTGAGAGTTTCACTAGTTTAGTTTCAGTTTTAGTTTACAGGCTGATCGTTTGGAGAAAGGAGAGAGAAGTTGAAGCAAATAAATGACAAAAATGTTGCTCCTGAGTTTTCTCCAGCAGACATTACCTAAATGGAGCTTCTCATGTTACTRTTATCTGTGTCAGTAAGGTAGTTCCTCATAACTGAGTCCAGGCCAAAGGAAATGTAAAATAACCCATCAGAAAAGAAAATATCCTGTGTCTTTGACAGGTCATATTCAACCCATTCTTTTCTGTTCCAACTCTCCTGTTATTCCTTCCTCCCAAACCTGTTACAGCATAACTGCTAGGTAGAATCACAGTAGTTTTCGYGAGGGAGAGTTTCTTAGGCACTTGAGATGTTACTGGAAAAACAATTTTAATGGAAAACGTTCCTTTAAAAAGGATGCGGGGGTATATTTGTCGAGTACTTTTTAGAATAGCACTGATTGTAGAAGAGCAGTGCTCAGAAAGCGGATCTGCACACTAAGTGGGACAATGCGGATACTGACATTTGGAGCAGTCACCCTGCTTCCCTTTCGTCAGTGAAGGAGATATTTCTACAGCACTATTCATCTAATTCTAAAAGACATGTCTACACAAGATCAGGTTGATCTTTCTCTTTATAAAGAATGCTATTTACTACTGCAGGTCATGTTCAGCCTTAGGTTAATTGACTAGTTACAGAGAATCTTACTCAATAGAAAATTAATATCTGATTTCCCAGGATCCCACAAGCTTTCACCACTGCTTTCAAGGGCAGCATGCAGGACATTCTGTTCTGGGAACTGAAGATGGAAAGACTTCACGCTGTTTTAGAGCCAGAGCTTCCTAGACCTGAGCACGCATAACTGAAAAGCTCTGGTACTCTCTTTAGCAGAAAACAGATTTGCACTTTCTGATCAGGAACATACCCTGAACACTAAGGATCATCTTTTATTTGTCCAGTAAATATTCCAGTTATTAATCGGGAAGTCAACTGTGTTAAGTTCCCTACATCTTCCAGGAAGCCCATCACACACATACAGCATGCGAACCCTAYCCCGCTTTCTCCTGGCACTGATGGATGCAGGAGTCAGCGCTCTCAGAGCTCATTCGGCGTTTCATCAGCTCCCTCTGTTGCTGACGGACAGAAACAACCTCCTMTAGAATCATCTCTGCTCCACACCAGCTCAGAGTGCTGAAGTTTGATCTGCACTCTGAATGGCTCTCCAATACATCTCTTGTAAGGTGAGTAGAACGTGTCCCGGTGTCCTTTTGCGAGTACAGGAAGCCTGAGGCACTGGAGAAGAAACAGCAGCAGGCTCCTCCTGTAGTGAGTGTACCCTGCACCAAATGCAGGCCTGCAGACTGATCCCAGTCCTGCAGTTACAGCTGGGTCTGCAGGAGCTGTGTATAAGGCAAAGAAGAAGCAGAAGGACACAAAGAGAGAGGTCTGTATGAGCGCTCCTGCTGTCCGAGCTGTTGTTGATAACTTATCCAGTAGTGAAGGTGCTGGAACAGGCCCTGTGCCTGCTCACAGTCCAGTGAGTCCTTAAACCCACTCCTGTGTCCCACATCACAGTGTAAAAAAGGCTAGTCTGACAYAGGCACTGCTTGGCTAGGGATGAGACCTTCTTTTTCCTCTTTTCCTTCACCCTACTCTGTGTATGACCTGCTGCCCTTTGCTGTCTGAGTGCTGGGAAGGGGAATCTTGGGCCCAGCTTTACTCTCACGACAGCAGCATGCTCCTGATAAAAAATCACAGAATCTCTTAGGTTGGAAAAGACCTCTGAGATCATCAAATCCAACCTATGACCAAACACCACCATSTCAACTACCCCAGGGCACTAAATGCCCCRCCCAATCTTTCCTTAAACACCTCCAGGGACAATGATGCCACCACCTCCTTGGGCAACCAGTTCCAATGTCTAATCACCCTTTCTGTGAAGAAATCCCTTTTAGGGTCCAACCTAAACCTGATGGCTTGAGGCCATTTCCTCTTACCCTGTCACTGGTTGCCTGGGAGAAGAGACCAACCCCCACCTGGCTATATCCTCCTACATGTCACCAGCCTGGAACCAGGCAGGTTCTCTGATCTCCACCCAAAAAAGAACTAAGGTATCTTCTGATTTCTGAACCTTATCACCACCACTGTGGATTGCTCATATCATTATTTTTAAAGTTATCTTGTACTTTTTAATATATTAAGGCATACTAAGTAAGGTTTAAATGACTTTATTTTTAATTTGCATTTGTTCAAATTTGTTTATAGGGTTACTTGTGTCAGAAAACCATAAAACCTAAGAGTGTATCACAACTTGAAATGTAAGTGCCCAGACAATATTAAACAGATTTTTTTTTTCAGGCATATTTGATATGTTTTAGTTGAGAGAAACAGCAAGAGACACAGTTAGTATAATGGGCTTCTGGGTAATGATTACCCAGAAAARTATTTATAATAAATTGAGTTTTGTTTGTTTGTTTTATTTCTGAAATAATATTAGATGCCATTTGCTAATTATTGAGATGTAGCTTAAACATGAGGTCGTTGCATTCTGTAACCAAACACATTTGATCTTGCATTTAAGGTCAGCATTAATCACCTGCGTTTGTTTGTTGAGTACAGCTTTGTTCATTTCAGAGCAGAAACTGTGCCTTTTCTGTCCCTGCCGCCAAAACACCATGCTCACAGGCCTCACTGCCACGAAGAGATGAAGCCTGGTATGTCCTTAAATACAATTAATGACATTTCACAGTGTTTTCCAAGCATCTCTGTTACGTAGAACTGTGTGAAAGTCTCTATATAGTCTTGTTAAACTAAATTAATGTAGACTTTAGCTATTTTGAGATTATAAAAATGGTTGGACATATCACTATGATATTGTACAAATTAGTGATACTGAAGCCACTAAAATGAAGAAACAACCAGATTCCMGGTTTTGCATTCAGAAAGGCCCCTTCTATTTCCGTCCTTTAAAATGCAACATGTAAGTGCAGCAAAAAATCAGGGTGGCAAATGAACCAACTGAGACAGAAATCACTCTTCAGTGGTAGTTTGCACTGTGCAGGAAAGAGACAGTAAGCAGAGCAAAACACCACTGGAGCTGCTTGGCTTACACCTGAGACTCTCAGTTAGCCCTTCTCTCATGCAGACCTCAATCTTACCATATCAGTACAGTTCGTTGCCAGGTAGCCAGTAGCAATTAAGAAAGCAACCCATTTTCCATGTTCATCATCTCTCTCATTGCAAACAAAAAAAAAAAAAAATCCGCATTATATTATCTTCCTTTATGACAGTCTATTGCCAAGGAGCTTTTCTCTGCCCCATGTGATGAAAAGAGTTTTACACAGCTGCCCGTGCTCCCCAGCAGTGATGAGATGCAGGACTCTKTTTGTAATCAGGTTGGTTTCAGCCGTGCTGTCTATTTTCTACCTGAACAGCTGACCCTCAGACTGTTTTGTCCAAGTGTGTCTAATAACACAGCTGCCTCCTGCTGAGCAACTCTGCCAGATACACCGGGGGCTCCCCGGGCATGTGCTGGAGCTGCCCTGCAGACCCACACTTTGCCCCAGCAGCTCTCAAGACAATGTAGACAAACCCTGGAGTACCCCAGGCAGTTAAACAGAGCAATCAGCATCCTTAGGTGATGAATACACCCTTTTAATTTCTTCTTTCTCTCCGCTCCCCGACCCCTAGAAAGATCATGATACTTTACACAAGAGCTCAGAAGCCCAGCAGGCACCGTGATGTGTAACAGCTGTTTTGCAAAAGGGACARAAACGAGCAGCTTGCTCTTTCCGGTCTGAGCTGAGAGTTTCGTATTTCAGCTCCTCCTTCACATTCCAGGCCTGCCCAGGCTCCTCTCCAAAGATTTCAAAAATGGAGCCTCTCACAAGTTATCCTCTGAAATACTCAGTGCCCAAAGCCAGGGTCTTTGTTGTCTTTCTGTCAATGGTTTTGTGCACCTCCATTCTCTGCCTTCTCCAACTCAGGTTTTTTAAATTTAAAACTAAAGATTTTTATTCTTTTGAAGTCAAGGATTCACGAGGAAGGATCATTTCCTTGGAGAAGTACAGAGGGAAAGTAAGTTATTATTTCACTTTTTCTGTCTTAAATCCTTACTGACAAAAAAATGTGTACTTTTCTAGATAAATAAGAGGTTTGTTTATAGGATTTTTTTTGTCAGAAATTTGTGCTAAATTCCTGTTCTTCATACAGTAAACTGGAGAAAAAWTTTTTTTCTAGGCCTGCTCCAGGAATTAAGTATTAGATCTAATAAATCAAGGGGGAAAAATCATATTTTTTTTAGCGTAAATCAGTGTAGTCTAACAGGTAAATTGGTGGATTTTAATCTTTGTTAGGAATGGTAGCATGTTGTTTTTGGACTTTGGAATTTCTTCAAGTAAATATGATTTTAGTGCATGCCTTAAATATCTGGGTTTTTAAATGCTTATATTTAAACGAAGTTGCAAGGCTAAATTTATCAGTTTATTGTTTTGTAACAGCAGAATGTCTCAAAGTAAATATCTTCATCTGCTTTCATCGTTATCTGTTTAATTAAATTAAATTTATTTAGCCTTCCAACAGGAAAAATTATGGGAAAGAGAGATGCCATTTTAAGATTTAATTGTAATCTCTACACTATCTATAGGGTTTTTCCTTACTATTGTAACTTTATTTCTCTGAAGGCAACTTTGGTTGTAAACGTGGCCAGTCACTGCCGCTACACAGAGAAAAATTACATCGCACTGCAAGAGCTACACAGAGAGTTTGGTCCCTCCCACTTCACTGTGCTGGCGTTCCCCTGCAACCAGTTCGGAGAATCAGAGCCTGGTTCAAGCCAGGAAATAGAATCTTTTGCCAAAGGAAACTATGGAGTAACATTCCCTGTTTTCCACAAAATCAAGATCCTAGGATCAGAAGCAGATCCCGCCTTTAAATTTCTAATAGGTAACWATTTTCTTTTATGTATCAAGCTGCCTGTAACCATTGTACTTTAGTTGTATTCCAGTCTGAGATTTTGTCAGGAAATATTGTAGCCTTCAAAAACTATGGAAACAAACAGGCACTTGGCATACAATTCATCTCATTTCAATTTGGATATCAAAATCATGGGCAGGAGAATTGTATCCTGGAAGCATCGGTTTCTCCTCACTGATTGTAAAAACAGTTTACTGTGACCAACCCAGCTATAAACATCCATTTTRTGGATATTTAAACTTGAGTCCAAAAACTCTACAAAATCCCATTTTAAAGAACATGATTTTTGTTTTAAAATTATTTGTCTTRATATCTTTATGTCCATTAATGTTCTTACTGTCCTAATTTCTTAATGTCCATTAAAAAATGGACAAAAATGTAGTCATGGGAGACTAAAATTACTGGAAGATTTTACGTAATCACGTGCAGATGAGATCAATTTTTTAAGCAGTCCTACATCTGCCTTTATGTAAACTGTACTATAAAGCAGAATTATATGTACTGTAGTAATATATAACCACTGATTTGTGTTAATTTGTCATGTGAACTCTGGGGCCTAGCCTGCAAAACCCTGCATGAATACTCCTGTTACAGGGAGCACTTACAGAGTTAGAGCCTCACATTCTCACAAGCAAAATGAAGCTCTCTCTCTCTCTCTATCTCTCTATCTCTCTCTCTCTCTCTCTCTCTCTCTCTCTCTCTCTCTCTCTTCTGTTGACCAAAGAGCTCACAGACTTAAAGTCACCCTGAAAAGCCTCTCTGAACTTTCCTGAGCTCTGACCAGGTCTTTGACCCGTATTGGTACATGAAAGAAGTAATAGCTAAAACACAACCCTTTTCTAACACACCATTTTAACCAGAAAATAAAGTAACAGAAACCCCAAACCTGTACTCCATCTCCTTGCCCTCAGAGTGTATTCYGCTCTCTCACAGTGCCTCTTGTCAGAAAACTATTTCAATATCTAAATGAAATCTTTCCGAAAGTGTTGCTTCTTGCCATATCATCTATGATATCGCCTATGTACTTGAAAATTTTTATTATTGAGGAGTTATTTAAGTAATCACAATTGTAATTGTAACTGTGTTTGTTCCTACCTCCTTTAAGGCATGTTACTAAAAACATCAGGTAAATTTGTCAGCCTGAGTTGCCAGAGGTCCAGTGGAATTATTGAGTATTTTCTCTCTGTTCTTTACCAAAGAGTATAGAGCACAAAGGCACCAGCTGKGTGGGATTAATCCAGATTCTAATGTCAGTGCAATCAGTGTTAAATAAATATATATAATACCTATAAAGAAAAAAAAGTATTTACTCAGCATTTTCTTATTTGACATGCTGTTTACTTACAAGAAGGAGAAAGATCCTCTGGTACATAAGTATTCTGAAAAAATATTTTCTCTTCCTGCATTCCTGTGTTTCGCATTAAATTATTGTGTATTTTCAATCAAAGTATCTGTTTTCTTCATGTGGCCATCTTGACAATAAGAAGATTGAACATCTTCATGCTATACCACACTTCTATGCCTGTGACTACTCGAACAGGATGGCAACAGCACTGTCTGATAATCCAGTGCAAAATTAGTCCACTTGCAGCATAAATGTGGTGCCATACATCAATCTGTTGCTAAAAAAATCAGTTTAGGCTTCAGCACAATTCCCAACTGAACATTGCTTCTCCAGCCAAAATCTACCAAAGTTTTTTGTAAAGCAGCCTAATTCAGCCATCACCAGTACAACTTCTTGCTCCCATTTTATTTCCCCAAATCTGACATAAAACTGGGGATTCCCTACATGAATGTGCAGCACTCTTGTCCTCTTCCCTAGGCAGCATAGCATAGTAAAAGTAGGAACTCTTAAACAGTTTCACAGGAAGGGGCATCACTGACTTCCCACTTTTTGGGTCATTAACACACCCAGTAAATCCATGCCCAGACTACAAAGGATATGATGGGATTACTTCAGCTAGTCAAAGAACAGCATGGGGCATGGAGACAGTTCTAGGTGTGAGTAGCTAAAATTATCTGATTTCATCCTWACAGATTCTTCAAAGAAAGAGCCTCGATGGAATTTCTGGAAGTACCTTGTCAGCCCTGAGGGTAAAGTCGTGAAATTCTGGAGACCCGAAGAACCAATAGAAAGTATCAAGCCCGAAGTAACATCATTAATCAGGCAGATTATCATGAAGAAAAGAGAAGACCTCTGAAAAAGCCATTCAACATCTCGGGTGTACAGCCTCTCTGCATTCCTGGGAAATGTTGCTAGAAGTTAAAAAGGTGATTTTGCTGCTCTTCAKCATTGGTGCTTGTAATGTGTTAATGCTGCATTGGCTCCTGCAATGGCCTCAGGAACAGCTGGGGTTACTGACATGATAGGACACTCAGTACCTTGCAGAGAGGGACCTTCAATTTGCATAAGGGGATAATGTGTTTTGTTTTTAATTGCTGACAATAGTTAATTAAAATTGTCACCAGCAGGGAGATAGTTAAAAATAAGATTTATTAATAAATTACTTACACAGTAATTTACACATTTTTTTCCCATCTACCATTAAGGAAGAGATTTTTATATTTCATTAACCCATAATTGCCCCATTGTAAAACATATGGGGCCCAAAATATCCATAGCAGGGTTTCTAGAGACAAATGTAACTGAAGATAGCAGCTTTGAAATATCTTCTCAAGGAAGACTATTGAAATGTGAAGCTGTCAGTTGCAAAAAATTGTACATGGAAAATAAAATTATTAAAAGAAGCAAAAAATTGGGGGAAAAAAGTTTGTTCGCTTGCTTTATATTTTAATTATTTTAYGTTTTAATTTTACAACAACACCTTTAAACCCTTCAGCCTTCTCCATACATTTGTGCTGCAGTACAGTGCTTCAGGTGTGAGCTCATCTCCTGCTGGATTCCTTCTGTTCTGCCCTGGATGAAGGCAGGGATGCATGATTGSTACCAGAAGGATTCAAGAAGCAACAAAAATCAAGGGCCTGGCTTTCTAGCAGACATCTTTCTGAGACAGTCCCAGACAGTGCTCCCCAGCACCCATCTACCTCTCAATTCTAGAATAAAACTGCAGTTTTCAAGTAGAAGGGGATAAAGGTTCATGGCTCAAGCCCCTCTCTTCTCACCTTGTAATCTCCCCACYCCTGCATGTAACTGCAAACCCATTTCCAGTTCTGTTCCACTGTTCTGTTGCAAACTGCCAAGTGTTTTGATTTACCTGTTTGCAAAAGGGAGATAGTAAACTTGAATGAGAAACCTCACTCCAGCTGTCCATGTCTTGAAGGAGTGTAGGAGTGCTGAGAGAAAGGAAGTGAGAAAAACCTGTGTCTAAGCAGAGTCTTCTAYATGAAAAGGGCAGACAGAATTAATGCTATCTTGTAAGGCTAACAGTGATCGAAAATACCTTAAGTGCTTCAGAACTTTTTCCAATAAAGACAGACACCTAAGTGTATTGAAAAGGTGAGAAATTCAAAAGCAATTTCAAAATGAAAGAGTGATTTTTTAATTTGCTTATTGAATTCATTGAGAATTTCTCCAAATTTTTTTGAAAATTAAGTAATGGTATTGATGYGGAAGATTAAACAAAGTCACTCTCAATAATGGCAAGCACCACTTAAAGCATTACCATTTTATCCACTTAAACTTTCCAAGCCCAGTTAAGGACCATGTAAAGCTCTCATTAGACCAAATRATCCTCCTGCTAGTGTTTTAGACCAGTCTCAGCACCATTTACCATTATTCTGCAAGATTCCACACCAAATCCATGAAGGCAGTGTTTGTTTCTATGCTGAGGTCCTGCATTTTACTCGTCTCCTCTGCATGTACAGCTCCAGCCCTGAGAGCACAGAGGGGAACATGTCAGGTGATTTTCATCACACATCCCTGAGGCTTTGATGGAGGAGGAGGAGCACTGAGATATGGACCCTCTCCTTTCACTGGGAGCAGTTTACAGCCCGTGGAACTAAGTGTCAGGACAAAACATTCTACCTGTAAAAGGTGGATATTCGAAATTAAAATRCACAAATTAAAACATGCATGTCCATTCATGTGCACTGCTAGAGCTCCCTGTTTTTTGTATCACTGAATAAAAATGATGGGTATAAAGAAATGYTGGGTGCTGTTAGTGGAAGACCTGAAAAAAATGCTTATTTTAGGCGGGATACTGCCTGAGACTTACTGAGCATATGGGAAATTTCATCTGGATCCTGAAAATACTCAAGATAAACCACAGTATAATTTTCTAGTTTGAAAGGGATCAGGAGGGAAGGAAATGTGTACACCTTGTTTGTGACTCGCTCACTAAAGCTCATATTGTTTTTCAGAGGACACAGTGTAATYTTGAATGTCTCAATGCCAGCATTAAGATCAAGTGTCTTTCCTGGTATTCAGAAATAGCATGTGGTATTGGCAAACAAGTGGACAGATTTACTTAACTCACTCCTTCCTGAATCATGTTCACTCCAGAGTCCTAGGAAAAAASATTCTGTCTGAGAAGAGTCACGGAGCTTCTCCTTTCACTGTTTAGTCACAATGCACTACAACCATCTTCTGAAGAAATTTGAATATGGGTACCATTCAGTCCTGATTGAAAACAGCTTAAGTTTTCCAAAATTTACTGTTAATTAACATTCCTCAAGAAATTAACATTTCTCCTTAACAAAATCTCAGTATGTTTCTATTGCTTATATATCATGAGACATGCCAGCTCTTCCAATGTAGTATTTAGGGCAGGTCACTGATAAACGAATCACTTCTTTCTTAGAACTGTGTTACCAGTTATCTGGGATGAAAAAAAAAGAATTTTTAATGGCCAAATCTACATAAATTTTGAAAAGCAAATAAATAAAATGCAAGTCAGAATACTGTTATACAAACACCTATTTAGCTATAGTCAAAAGCCAGAAAAGTAGAATGAAAGCATGTTTATATAAATATCCACTGAGTGTTATTTTAAAATATAGCATATAAAAATACAAACTCCAAAATTTTTAATGGATTGAAACATGTGTCTTGGATTCCTAAATAATCCCCCAAATTTAAGATTAAACCACCATCCTAAAATGGTTAACAAAGGTCAGTCCATGAGTGGAAGTTATTTCATCCCCATTTGAGGATAATCCATTGCATCTTTCATCCTAGATTTTCATTCCCATCTCAAGCTTCCTTCACTCCTTAGGTCTGGCATATCCTTATTTTCTCAGACAAGTATCATTTAACTGTGAGTCTCTCTTTGCAAAAAGTTACCTGGGAGTGCAAATATTCTAAATCCATTTCAGTCACCAGAAGTACATSTTCCTGTAAGTTAAAGTACTGTCACAAAATACTTGTTTGCTGAGCCAACACATCAATGCTCCTTCAAACATTTAGTGGTGTAAGAGAAACATATTCACATAGGGTGCAAACCTGAAACTCTTACTTAATAGTTACATAATTCAGTAAGTTTTCATAAACCAGCTGGGGTAGTTGTATAACTGTGTGAAACACAGCAACTTACATTTATACTCTCTCTTTACACTTTATTTTATACCCTTCATTCTCTCTAGCACAGCTCCTTTCAGTCAGGGCAACCAGGCAGACATTGGACCAGCTGGAGACCTGTGAGATGTTTCTAGTAGTGGTGTTTGTATCCTCATGTGGACAGTGATGTGCTAATCTGACAGTGTAGCCAGTTGCTGGTGTGTGAGAGCAGCTAACTAACAATACACTGCCTGATCAGCACACTCGAGCCGTGGCTCTGCACACCTTCACTGACACAGCTGCTCCTTCCCTTCACTGTGCCAGCTACACACAGCAGCACCTGCATGAGACAATCATAACAAAGAGTTTCTTCAGCACTCTAGGTGCCCAAAGTGCCAGGAAGAGGATAAAATCAACACTCAGTTGGCTGTGGCAGTATGTGTGATGGAAGCTTGCAGTGTAATATCAATCAAAAAGATCAACGTGCTTCCAGCCTTTATTCTTCTCAGTACAGTGTTATGTCCTGTTCGCATTGTTGAGACTAAATGTTTTAATGCATTGATGTTCAGAAAATAAGTTACCCTGAGAAGCAATAAGAGTGGCAAAACTCGAAGGTTGACTTTTTTATATACATAYAATGGAAAGGTAATTATTTTTCATAGTATTCAGGAAGTTAGTGAAAGCAGCTTTAAGCCTTTTGGGGCTTTAATTACTCAATTAAAAGCAAACAAATAAACAAACAAAAAGCACCTCCCAAAGAAACTATCAAATTGCATTTCCAAATGCTACTGTTTAAAAAATTAAAATCAAAATCTTAAATGCAAGTGAAGTTTTTAATTGTGCTGCTTTTGCTTTAAAAAAAAAGCTCCCAAGAGCTTTTACCTAGGTATTTAAAAACTTCCGGTTACCTTGGTATCTAAAAGTAGGGAAACACCAGTCTAAATCAATCAAAAAAATTCTCACAGTTGTTTGAATAATGGAAATACAAAATAGCACTATAATACCAAAAATTAACCTGACAGTCTAACAAAASCAATAATTGGGAGAAACTGAAAGATTTCTTACACAAAAGCAATAGGTCTCCTTTTTGATGACCAAGGCATGTGGGAAGAGAGAGCAGCTGCATGTTAGCTGCTGTCAGAATTTCAAGCAGCCAACATACACTGCCGCCCCATCACACACAGTTTCACCACCTGCATTCCTGGAGCCAGAATCCCAGCACCTTCCAAAGGAACTGCCTCTAAACAGCAGAGAGCCAGCCCTGCAGCTGGTGACAGTGTAGCAGTGACTGCTGCGTTACCTACAGCAGTCAACTAGCAATACACTGCCTACCAGACACAGACTCCTTGCAGAGGGAGATGCCTCCTGAAATAAAATGCCTGGAAAYAGATCTTATTTTCTACTTAAATTGAGCATATTCACCTGTTTTAAGRTTTGTGTTTCATTCATGTGTATATACAACTCAAACACTGTATAGTGTCAAGGTAAGTGTCTGCCTCAGCAAGACCTGAGTAAGAGCAATAGTATAAGCCCTGTGAGGAGTTCCCAGGCTGTCCAAAAAGAGCACGGGATAGTGTGGCAAGCAGTTTCTTGACTTAGCTGTGGGAACACCAGTATGGTGTGTTACCTCCACAAGTTATTTTGTGTCATACACACTTACTCCAATCCTTTTCTTTGTGGGACCCTTCCTCATGGTCACTGTTGGAACCGTGCCCTTAAGTCTAGATGACCCTAAACTGAGAATAGACAACTTTAATTTGAAATTAGAATTATCATTGGTTACTCCATAGTGCAACTCACCTGTAGATTACAAGCCACAGCACACCTCTATTTACAGCCACCTAATGGAGAAAGAATAAAGGTTTCAGGATTGAAGGATATGAATTGAGTCTGGATGGAGGTAAAAGTTTACCTCCAACACCCATTTTGATTGAAAGTCCTTTGAAGTCACGCTGGAAAGGAGGTACTAAGTTAGACACTTTGTACAAAAGGCARTGAATACTGTATTTGAAGCATTCACTTTGTTCCTTCAAAATTGGTCTTAAATCACTCAAAACAAATCTTAACTCAATACAAAACAAAACATAAAACRTTTACTTCCTTGAGTGCTGCTGCTGTTAGCAGCCACAGAAATTACCGGGTAATTGAGTTCTTCTTGTTCCACAGCAAGAGGAGGCCACCTCTGAGCTTTCCGTGATGCTTTTTAATGAAACAATATGGAGTGCAGCTAGCAGCTGTGGACACATCAGAGACAACAGCCAGCTAACATGCACTGCCAGACTGTTACATTATCTTATGTTTTGGCAGTTAGTTCTCCTTCACCACCAACCCCAAAGTTTTATACACTCCTAGAGTTTGGTCACTGCTCACTTCAGAAACATGGCTTTTCCCATGGGATGATTCACATAAAATCTGTGTGTTGGAGCAACATTGTCAGCATGCTAGAGGTTACTTTTCTATACAGTCATTGTATCTAATGGCACACCGCTTATCTGCTGCTTCAGTGTTTTTCAGTATGTCCAATTCCATCGACACTTTCACTGCCCACTCCAACCAGGGTGCCTGTTCCAGACTTACATGGTTTTGTGATTTATGTCACCTCCTTAAGATACAAGCTGCCTGTTAAGCAATTATTTTTGTTATTAATAAGTTTCCTACCTAGGTACCTACTGTACATTTTACCACCCTCCAGAAGTGGACAAGTGAGTTTGCAGTGTCATAGAAAAGAGAGCTCTGCAAATCTATACTACTCCTTCTACCAGGTCAAATAACTTTTGCTTTTAAAGAGTAAGCAGTCCCTCTAGTGCACCCGGAGAGAAGCCCAAAGGTGGTTTTGTTTCTTCCCATGAAGAGATGTTGATTTGCCATAACTTCAGTGTTTTTCTGACACTGGGGATGCTATGCTTGAGAAAGAACGATAATAATTAACAGAAAAAAATAAAAACGGTAAATTCCGGGGTTTGATCAAATTCGCTTATTTTCTATAGCTTGCTTCTCTCCTCCTTCTTCGTCCCTCCCTCCCTCCCCCAGAAACGTACAGAATGGAACACTCAGTGCAGGGCATACAACGGACTGGGAATGTCTATGCCTGTCCTTACCTTGGCCGCYCTCTGTGCGCTTTGCTTTCTGCTGCACTTCAGGTCTTTTCCAAGTGTTCTCATCTGGTCGTGCTTGAAAAAAAGAAACAGTGTTACAACACTTAGCAACCGCGCAGCTCAGTTCATTCACCCTAAATCACCCTCCATCGAGCCTTGCTGCCGGCTGGGTTTCTCTGGGAGCCACCGGGGACGGGGCAGAGCCCCCGAGGAGGACACCTCCCCGGCGCGGTTCTCCCCAAAGCACMGGCAGCACCTGCGCCCCAAAGCAAGTCCTCATCCCTCCTGCTCGTCCTCCGGGCGGTTTTTTCTAGTTCCCACTCACTCCATCTCTGCCGGGACTGACTGAAGCCGCTGCCGCCACCTCAGGAGAGGTGCGCTGACTTGGAGCAGGATCCCTCCGAGTCAATCGACCCACAGTGGGATAAAGGGATGGTCCGGGCAGGTGCGTGGCCGRCAGCCTGCTCGCACGGCAACCTGTAGGAAGGGAAACTTATAGCCCGGCCAGCCCTCGGGGCGCCGGTCCCCGCTGGGAGGCGGTGCCAGCTCCTCCACCGCCCACCGCACCGCTCCCTGGCGTCTCACGCCGTCCTTTAAGCATCCCGCAGGCGCGCCCGCCGAGGCGCGAACCCCGTCCCGTCCCGCCGGCGGGACCCGGCTGCGCGGCGGCGGTCCGGGCTGGCGGCAAAGCTCCGGGCGCGGCGGGTCCCGGGGCAGGGCGGCGGCGGTGCCAAGGAGCCCTGGCTCGCCTCGGGCACGGGCAGCCCGCCAGACCGACACCCCGGGAGGCCGCTGCCCGCACCGCCGAGGCCGCAGTGTCACCGTCCCAGCTGTGCCCCTCGGGGCTGCCCGTGGCCGTGACATGGTCTGGGGGTGCCATCACTTCTGTGCAGGCACCTCGGCCCCTGCCCTCTGCTTCGGGAATGGTGCAAGGGCAGCTTCACACAACCGCAGAATCACAAAATAAACTAGGTTGGAGAAGACTTCTGAGACCATCGAGTCCAACCTCTGACCACACACCACCACCTCAACTACGCCAGGGACTAAATGCCATTGCATCCCGTATTTTCTTAAACACCTCCAGGGACAGTGACTCCATCACCTCCCTGGGCAGCACAGCGTCTAATCACCCTTTCCCTGAAGAAATTCCCTCTAATGTTCAGCCTAAACTGAAGAAATTCCTTCTAATGTTCAGCCTAAACTGAATGGATTGAGGCCATTTGTCCTTGCCCTGTCACTGGTTACCCGGGAGAAGAAACCGACCCCCACCTGGCTACAACCTCCTTCCAGGCAGTTCAGAGAGCGATAAAGCTTCCCTTTTCTCCAGGCTGAACGAACACCCGCAGCTCCCTCAGCTGCTCCTCACAGTACTTATTCTCCACAATCTCCAGCTTTGTTGCCCTTCTCGGCACTTCTCCTCAGCAAATGCTACACAGAAAGCCCCTCATGTCTCGTGTCACCTGTTTCCCACCGACACTTCGCCTCCTGTGAGGAGCCAGGCACCACCACACAGGGAGCGAGGTCTGGGGGCAGTGCCACCCTGAGACACTCAAGCCAGGCTGTCCGAAGCTGAGAGCTGGATGCGGTGCYGTTTTCTCAGAGCCGAGACTGAGCAAACGGTATCTCAGCCCTGTGCACTGCTGGGACCCTCTCCTCCAGCGYGGGTGCCTAAATCGAAAAGCGAGCAAAACCTCACCATCTCACCAACACCTTACACTACCAGACTCCAAAAATAATCTATCGTTTGCTTTTAGGTGACAGGCAAAGGCAGAAATTGCAGGAGAAAGTGTGAAGAATCGCTCAACCCCAGCAGATGAGTTGTTTAATGCATGTGTTTTATGGAGTTCACGTGCCAGAAGGCACCCACATCACCTGAGAAAGGTGAYACACAAAAGGTAAAACATGAGTTTTTAAAATGTAGGGTTTAGTTAAAAGACGTAGAAAGAGAAGAATTACTGGTACATGTACTTAGGTTTTTTTTTTTTTTTTCAAAGTAAGTGCAGAACCATTCTGTTTCAATACTTGTCATAGTTTCAAAATCGGGGGTGACACTGTGCAGGTTTTCAATAGAGGGATGCAGGTAGACACACACCATGTAAAAGACCATATTTTTCCTATTTCTAGATTTTGGGTCTGAGAAACAACATTAAAAACATTCTTTTCTACGAGCAAGAAAGAGACTTACGCTTTTTAAAATACACTGAAAGCATTCTTCATTTTCTTATTGTTACCAAAAAACAGTGATTTTTCTAAATTTTCCATTGGAAAAATAATTATTTGAACCAATAAAAAAATTCTTCTGCAAAAATATTCTCATGTAATTTCTTATTTCCTACCTAATTCTCTTTTACAGCTTCACACTTTACATCTACAGAAAAAACATAATGTAAGAAAGATGATGGAGGAGAACATTTTTATTGATGTCTATGTAATAAGCAATAATTAAAGATCAGATGATAGAGTTGTTTCGCCAAATCAAAGTAAAACTGTTTCCAAAAAGTGCCACCTTATTACCTGCTTTTGTGTTGGTAAGGACACAACTAAGCACACCCAGCATACAAAGTGGCTGGGTCACTCAGCACCTTCTTAATGCTTTCCGTAAAACAAACAGCACACAAGGCACTGCTAGCATAGCTTCACAAAGGATTGTTTGCAATGCTTCAGTTGCTCRTTTAACTGAATGTGAGTTTTTTCCTACAAGACTAACGTTTAAGGAGCACGGCCAACTATCGTCACTCTGCCTAACAGCAGACTCTGGCACGCACTGCAAAGCCAGCTCGCTTGAACACTCAATAMATCAGAAACACTCAAGTGGGGTGTATTGAACTGTTACCTATCAGACCAGTGTTTGAGGCTCTTAACAAACCTTTTTCTCACACTGAAAAGTTTCTTTCAGATGAGGAAACCTGTAACGGTGCAGTTCATTTGATAGTGGGAGAAAAGAGGTTGCAGTTGAGAACTACATGGTTGTAAACTGGATTAAAAGCCAAAAGTGTTTCAGAGTCAATAAGATTTTGCTTGAGTGAATTAGGATTAGAATTAATTAATGCTGAGCAATTCATTAAAAAGTAAATAATATGACCTACTGCAATTGGTGTTACAGACTRTGAATACTACCTGCGAACCTTCAACTCATGCATGCACACGCGAACCATAAACAGATGATAAGAAAAGATCTGGAGGTTTTTTTACAAAGTTTCTACTGAACACTGATTAGCAAATGGGAAATATGCCAAGATATTACATTTGGTAGCAGCCTGAAATAGCTCTGTAAGTGAAGTCAGTGGTCAATAAAAATAAGCGGGTGTGCCATGGGGAAGCATGAACTTCATTGTGTTCATTAAGGAGGATGTGTTAGATTGTTAGGAAGGTATTATAACACCAAGGATATCCTCAATACTTTTTTCTTCACTTGAAGCACATGGTGTTTTGGAAACTGTGCTAGGCAAGAGCTCTTTTGTCACTTTGAGATTGTAAGAGAATATTAAAAAAAGGAGACTGGTTTTAGATAAGTTGTACACAGCAAAGTGTATCAATTCTGTAATGCTTCCAGCATCTCACTAATGTGTCTTCGACGTGAAATGAGGTCTCCTGGGTTAAGTGTCTTCATTTCTTTCTCGCCATAGACTCATTTTAGGCTCCTCATTACAAAACCAATGCAGCCAATTGCTCAGTTATTTCACTTAAGTACTAGAAATGTGGCTGAAATTTTGTAGCTCACGGTAAAAATATTCCCAGATATTCCCATGTAGTTTGTCCTGACTGGCAGCAGATGGTGCTGACATRTTGTGCCTGGTATTTCTTTGAAAGCTGGTATGCAGTTTATCAGTACAATAGTGATGTCAATTTTTTTCTCATCTATTCTCCCTGAGGTTTTTTAATATAAAATTGCCATCATCATAATCATCATCATCATTATGAAACGCCACGAATTTGTCGAGATAAAATAAAAGGGTGTAGTTTGAAGGTGAGTTTCGGACATCAACAGCAAACCAACAACATTATCAGAGAATTAAGCACTAACTGAGACAACACATTTCAGGAACAGCTGGATTCCTCACATCCAGGCTGCTGAACAAGGACTCAAAGACTAGCACTTTTAGGACCCAGGTATCTGAGGATTTGATAATGAGGGTGCTCTGTGCCAAATGGCTGCTGGCAAGATGTGATGGTAGTTTACACCAGGTCCTGGCAAGTAGGGAGATCTCAAGAGCTGGTCATAGAACATTGTTTTAAAAGCAATAGATGACACATTGCCTCCATGTCTGAGAAAGAGGGAAGCGAATAAAACTGGTCTTTAGGTAAGTTTTATGAAATTTTTGCTTAAATAAAGGCCTAGTYTGAGAAAGCTTGCTAGTTAAGGAGCAGAGAGACTTAAGCATCAAGGGCACATTGGATTAAATACCCAGGCAGAGATGATGTAATCACTGCCTGTGGCACCCATGATAAACTAAGAAAGGTGTAACAAATTGTGTTAAGAAAAGGATTACCATTTTACAGTGGGAGGGATCTGAAAAAGATTTACCACAGGTTTGAGTTGCCATTTGAAATAAGTGGAAAAATTTGTKGAACATACTGAGATGAAAACCTATTTCTACTCTGCATTTGCAAAATCAAGGGAGATTTCTGGGAACCAAGGCCTCTAGCGTCCTGCCAGAAAGAAAATTATGTCCCAGCTTTGTACATGCTTACTGAGCAGAGATCCTGAGATATGAAAACATCTTAATTTTTCCTCCTGTATTTCTTCATTGTTCTCTCTAGATTTTCAGCCACCACACCAGAAAGATTCCAATCTTGTTGCCTGCTCAGTGCTTAAGTGCTTCTAAGTGGGTTACAGGAACATTTCTCACAGTGGTACACACAAAACACTGGATCTTTTTAAGTGGCTGACAATTGTAGTAAATGGTGGTTCTCATTAATTAAAGGGGGTTTTGACCCTCAAGTATTTCTACCTGCAACAAAAAGCAAAGCAAGCAACGGGAAGGAATCAGGAAAGAAATAGGGAGTAAATTCATGTGGCTGTTCTCATCACATCATTTCACACTGCAGTGAGCAGCTGTTGTTTAGACTCCAGAATGAAATATTGTTGACCAGGTAACTGGAATATTCTGGCAATGAACTCAAAGCTTCATTTTGGCTGTACAAAGGAGAGGTAATTAAGAGGACAAAAGGAGGAAATAGTTCCTGCTTCTTTGCTGGGGCTTATATTAAAGCCAACAATTAACATCTCAGTCCAGTACTCTGCTCATTAGAAATCTCCCATTATATTTATCTTTGCCAGCACAGTTAAAGTGTCCATGAATATGAGGGGAGTGAGCTCTACAAATAACGACCCACAGTTACTTTTCAGATGAACCCCAATACTCAAACATAAAGGAAAATTACATTTCCTAYGCAAACAAATGAGAAAACAAAGTAAAAAAAAAATTAATTGCTACTTGTGTGCTGCATTCTGTCACAGTAAGTATGCATTATGTGCATAGACTGGTGCACAAAAAAATAAATGCTGACTATATACAAATTTTTTGAGACTTCTTTCCATTTGTGCCACACTTTCACCTGCACATAAACCTCTTGTATTTCCAAYGTTTAATTTCACCAAAATTACAAGCTTGGTTGGCAAGCATGTGTGAGTATACCAGGGCTCTAGCTCAGGGAGGACTTTGTGTCACTTGTCATTTTCTGTTTTTATTGGTTTAGAAAGGGAGATGGAAGAAAAAACCACAAGAAAACAAGAGCATCAAGGGATAAGTGCATTTTGATAAATTATATTAATTTTCATGTAACACACAGTTGASTCCTGGGATTTTCAATTTTAATATGACCTTCAATTTTCATAAAACAATAGTCTATTTCTTCTCCAGCGCGTTATAGCAATTTCCTGGTTTTTCTTTTCCATGGAGAGATCAAAAGATGTCCTGCTAGGTCATCCATCCCAGTCCTTTCTACTAAATTTTGCTCTTCAGTGTGTTCTCCTTTTTTTGTGCACATTACAAATCCATTTCAGCACACTACTGCTACAGTCTAAGTCAAGGCTTCCAACAGGCTGGGATCCTGTGCTGGCATTAGAGAGYGCACACAATGTAAAACTACATTTTGTTTAGCCTTGGATAAACTCCAACTCCACAAAAAGAACCTCTGGGTTCATTGCCAGCTGCCAACTGTGTTCCTAAATAATATTTCATCCTGAAATTCCAAGAGCCTGGATTAATAAACTGCCAAAATACCACTCAGATGTGATTGTTTCTAAAACTTCCCTACTAGCTTCTATTAAAAGCACAATACTTATTTCCATATTACTAGTACCAAACTGCTATATGGAATTGTACAATTAAGTACTGCAAAGAGTGATTATGGCTCTGAATAATTATGAAGCGAAACTATATCCAAGATTTCAGGCACCTGCTGTAGGCAATTCCTCTCAGGTTGTCCTGGACACCGGGCAAAGTTTCTAACTCTTTCCTGCATAAGGTTAAAAAACACTGTCATCTCTCACTGCAAGCATGTTTCATTCAAGTAACTAATGACAGGTTCASGTTCATCACCTGCAAGTTCATTAAATTCTGCTGCACCTCCATGTGATTTCCCATGCAATTAAGTCTCTGGTTTCACTTTAAAAAAATAATATTTAGTGAATCGTGTCTGTATTTTCAATATAGTTGAACACATAAGCTAAGTTTTCAGTTAAAATGTTTTCCTGAGTTTGTTTTTCTGTTTCACACTTTCAAAACCATCTGTTTAAAATCATCAGATCAAAACAGATCTTTACAAAAAGATAACATCCCATTATTGAGATAAYGACTTCAGGTATGCAGCTTTTAGATAACACAGGTTAAGTTCATACCCTAGGCATTTTACAAACTTAATGTTGAAGATAACCAGTTTGTACCTTACTCCACAAGAGATGTTGATCTACTTCAATTCTTCCATGTTTTTAAGCCTCTAAAACCCTTGCTTGATATTCAGGGTATAGGTATAGGTCAAATTCATCTCTGGCAGTCCACAATGTGTGAAATTCCTTCTCACAGTAGATGTAAGTCCATCCCAGTTTGTCTCAAAAACACTGTGAGTCTCTAGTCCTGCAAAGATCTTGGAACTGCTGGGTTCCTGAACTCACCCAAAGGCTCACTGAGACAAAGAACACTTCTGAATTTTCTGAGATACAATTTGATGGCAAAATTAAAAAGAGGACAATACAAAATGCACAGGCAGAGCCATCATAAGCACAGATGTGATTAGGATTGAGTGGAGAGGTCCTGCTRAAGTCACTAGACAAATTTACACACTTAAGGCTAGGAGGATGTACTAGTGTTTGTAGACCTCAGRTGATGAGCCCTCCCATGCGTGCCCCAGCAGCTCAACTACTGCCTATGAGAGCTGGGATAGGCCTCAGCATCTGGTTCAGGCACCCAAAAGTCGAAGCAAACACCAAAAAGGGCATCATTGGGCTTTTGAGAAAGCTACTGTGGAGACAGAGGAAATAAGGCAACTGAATGTTTTGCCTGGTGTCTCAAGGAGAACCCTTCTGCTGTGAGACTGCTGTGGGTGGAAGATCAGGTACCCATGGCCCAGCAACAGGGCACCATTGACACTACTGCAGCATCTGAGAGTCTGATTTCCATCCACAAGATGATTCGTGAACTGGAAAATTAAGAGGTGGTCAGCAAGACTCGTTCACCCTCTAACACCCCTATATGGCCAGCACCTAAGTCCAGTGGAGAATGGAGACTGGCAGTGGAGYACTGTGGCCTGAACGAAGTCACACCACACTGAGAGCTGCTGTRCCAGATATGCTGGAGCTTCAATATGAGCTGGAGTCCAAGGCAGTGAAGTGGTGCCAACATTGACATTGGCAGTGCATTTTTCTCCATTCTTTTGGCAGCAGATGCACATGTACCCAAGAGTTGGGCTACTGAAGAACATCAAAACAAAGAAGACGTGGATCAACCTGTCAAGACTCACCTGTCTCAGGTGGATCTGGACAGGCAGCAGAAGAGTGAATTAATTCTGGCTCAACATACCAATGATGACACAGGGCTCATGTTCAAGGGGTGGATTTAGCCATGRACAYTCTCACCTTGGTCATCCACAGTGGTGGCAGTTTGGTTACATCACACTACCACAAGCCCACCAAGGCAAGGTTTATGTACTTAAAATGGCGAAAACAACCACAGGATGGCTGTTGGGGAAGGCAGTTTGGATTAGTCCTGCCTCAAGCAAAGGCAAGTCCATCCATCTGACKGTGTTTGCTCAAGGACCTTGGTGGGTAAGGAAGAAGAACAGGGAAACATGGTGTGTACCTCAATGAGATTTGGTTTGGGGGTGAGGACAGTCTGTAAAATTGAACTGTATAATATTGATTGCTGAATGGCTTTGCCTCTGTGTGCCATAACTACCACGGGCAASAGGGACTGACTGCTCCAAACACACCAATTGGGAGGTCCTGTTGCAGCTCACAACCAATCAACTGCACAGAGCCCTCCTGCTCTGGAAAATATTTAGGGAGCATAGAGCCCACACGAACTACACACTCAAGATGGGATGCCCATTGACTACGGATTTGACACCTATGCTTGTGTATATTTAAATAGATATGTTYATGTAAATGTAAATGTATGTGTCTTAAAAAGCTGCAAAACACCAGGTCTGCTTTGTTGGACTCTATGAACATTTKCTGTGTAATCACCCTCTTTTATACATTGTTGCCAGTAGTATTGTTGCTGTTAATTTTCATTTTCTTATCTCATTGCTGTTTCCAGTAAATTGCTACCTCAACTTATAATTCTGATTTCTTTTCCTCTCTCTTTCTCTCTCTCACCAGTGTGCAGGTGGGGGACTGGAGAGCAGAAAGTGGCTGCATGTAGTTTAACTTCCATCTGGGCTCAAATCATGACACCTTCACAGGCAACAGCAACAACTATTTACTGAGTGAGAAAGAGAATAGAGTCAAAATTCAAGTTAACCTATTTTAGCAAGTTCTAATTATAATWACATGAACCCCATAAGAAATCTGGAGCTTTTACTAAAAATGAATGYTTTCATGTGTTTTATCAACACATTAAAAACCTAGAAGATGCRTACTGATTCATTTTTTCATGGTATTTTCTTTAAGAGCATAAAATAAATATTTAACATAAATAATCCCTTGCTATCAGAGTTTGAACAGGTGCTAGTGCAAGGCAAACTTTAAGACTGTTTCTGCTACAGCTATGAAATAGTTGTGCCAAAACAAACTACAGCCTCTTTTGACCTCATTAGCATTAGCTGTTTGTTAASGCTGTGAAATGCAAAATGCAAATAATGGCTGCTGACCAGAAGTCAATGTTTAGTAAAGATGAAAAGTGATGCTGCTGTCATAAAAAAAAAGGACTGCAAAATGCTTTCCTTTTTCTTGAAGTCAAACAGAGGCGTATTTTTATTTAGAAAAACGTCCAGGAAAACTAGGGAATAAAAGCCTAGAAATATCATTTGTCTGCAATCACTGAAGAGCCAATCCCAACAGGAKTGGTTTAGTACTGCTGCTGTAACAGCATCACAGCCATGTTACAGTCTGGTCTCTGCATGATCATCAAGTGCCTGAGCCACCCCGATGCCTGCCGGACACCAGACAGGGTCTGTGGCAAGCAGACGGGATTGTCAGCTGCATCTTTGTGATGGGATATAAACAGGAATATGAACATGTAGGCTCCAATAACAGTGATCAGAGTAATTAAATGACATCAAATGTGTGCCTGTGCTTACATACAATTTGATAGAAACATCAAAGCAAGAACATTACTATTACTGATCTGTGGAGAGTGGCTCAGRTTTGTGAATGGGCAATATTTTCTCTTCATGACCCACTGAATAACCCTGGCAAGCCCTGCAGAAAAATGCCACCCTGACACTCAGTCTTGGATACTGCCTTTAAATCAAGTGATGAGCAATATTGCTGATAAAAAAAGGCTTTCACAAATTATAGCTACAACAAAAGCCCTATGCCACTTCTAAATAATTCCATCCAGGTCCCTTTTGCCTTTTCTATCCTGAAAAGACTTAAAATTACTGACTTAATATGCACCTAATTTCTAGTCTTTCTACTCTTCAGTTTTAATCAAGCTGTACATTGAAGTCTGGTGTAATTTTTAAACTAACACGTAAGGATTTTACCCAAGGAAAATCCCCACGTTCCCAGAACAAAGTATATGAAATCGTTGTGCATATCTTCAACATATGATCAGTAAATCCTTACCATGGCACCCCCAAATTAAAAGGTATTTTTCACCTGAAAATGTTCCAGTTGTCTGTAGTTGTGTACCGTCACATTTCCACAGTCTTCTCCACGGGTCAGCTTCTTGTAGAACAGCCATGAAACATGTGTATCAAAGGACCAGGCTTTGTTCCCTGCCCCCTTTGATCCCATCAACTCCTACCTGATAGAATGACACTGGAGCCCTTCTGTTTTGAAAGTCATTGGGCAGGTTTAATCTGTGCAAGAAATTTGCCCACTTTTTATGCAGCTCTTTTTTGAAGTGGATGGATAAGTGCAAATTTTAAGTACACCTTTATATATTGAAGATGTTTATATGTTTATAGCCTTGCACCATGACCATACCATGTTGCCTACTGAACACCTTTTATCAATATCTGACTCAGTGTGTCTGATGATGATCCTGTGAGTCTYACTGAGAAACATGTTCATCTGGTTAGCCAATTTTCAGCTTTTCCAATTAGCAGGACTTCATGTGACAGCCGTAATCTTTTTACTTCCCSTCGGATATGTCCTAACGTGGGACACAGCCATTTGTAATATTTGTAGGAGCAGAGGACACGGACAACTTCTTAGCTGACTCGAGGAAATCCCTTTTATTTTCAAAAGCTGTGTCATTTTATATTTTARTTTTCCTGGGCTAAGCATCCATTGGCTGTTTGCTCAGCAGGGTCACCRCCCACATACCTTCTTRTCCAATCACATCTCTGYTTAGGCGGYATCYACGGGCTCTGCWTAACCAACCACAGCTTGACACACAAGGTAGGATAATGTCAATCACTACAAGCTTCTTCTTAACCCCAACAATTTCAAATTAARTAGATTTGAAAAATACATCTATGGTCATTTGCTATTACTTTTAGGTCACATCTCAAAATTAATCAAGGATCCTTTTACTATAGAAAACTATGAGTTAAAGTATTCAGTGGAAATGCTATGGCATTCAATGAAAAAGAGGGTAAAAACACATTTGTAATTCTAAAAAGACTTGAAATAGCAGCAAGATCAACAGTAGTGACAACCAACAGAGTGGCTATTGTTACATCCTACAAGAAGTGCTAAGTGTCACACACTTCYAATGTGTCACTTCATTTCTGAGGAATTGATGTGTTTATGAGCATTACAAAATTGTACACACTACACATTTTGTGTTTAATTTCATAGAACACAGAGAGTAACAGCAGATACATATAGAAACTCCCCTTTTTTTATCAATTTACTCACTGCTGAATTCAGGAAGGCAGGAAGCTTTTGTCTCTCCTGTCTGCTCTCAAACCAGAGTTTTCATACACCATTTTGGCCAAAGTAGCAATGGTCTTCTGCAGAAATACAAATGTCTCTGAAGTCAGCCTCGGGCAGAGCCCCCAGAGTCCCAGAAAGGGCTTCAGCACCATTTCTGTTGAAAAATGTCAGTGCTGCAGACATGAAGGACCTTAGATACTCAATGACTCACTTTTGCAGCAGCAATACAACTACGTGCTGTGGTGACAACCGTTCCCCTTCCAAATGTATCCTTGCTTGCCAAAAGCACAACAGTGTGTGCAAGATTTCAACTCCCCTACGAAATCCACTGAAGTGATGATGTGCTGTCAGCTTAACCATTACACAAGTCTTGTATAGCTGGACTGCTGCTGATGTGCATGGACCCATGCAAGGACATTGGAAAATCTGAGTGCTGAAAAACTGGTAACTTYACAGGGAGAAAATCCCTAGCCTGGCTAAATCAGGGTGTATCACTTGTGTGCCACAGAAATATGAAATTATCAGGTACTGTTTCAGGTGTGTTATTGGTGGTTCAGCTTTCAAACAAGTTGGTGAAATKAAATGTATCCATTCAGAAAATCTGACATCACTCTTTACACTTCTCTTTCCTTGAGTTGATACCACTGAATATTAAAAGCATGATTTATTCTAAAACTTTCTGCTATCTCTGCTTTAATGAAAGCAAATATGCATACMTGATGCAAAATGAAGTTTATATTACATCTGTACAAATAAATGGCAATTTTAAGCACTATTTAATCATAACAGCGAATACGAACATACAGATACAGTTGCACACATGAAAGATAAAAGTGCACTTTGTAAACATTTTGGGTGTAAAATTCCACGATGGGGCAGGTGCATCSTGTTTAACGGCTTGGGATGATCAGTCTGCTTTCATACCGCCCAACTCCACCCACTGTCCTGTCAGGCATACTTGTCGGCTCAGCTGACTAAAACCTCTGGATGAAACCGGGCAGATCGTTGCTTAATTCCTACTTTCATTACATTCATTAGCAAGCTACTGAGTGCGAGCTGCAGACTCAGGAGCTACGGTGGGTCCTCGCACGAAGCCTGCGGCGACCCTCGCCTCTGCCGCGCTCGTCCCGTCGCTCCTCCGGGAGTGGGCGGGCAAAGCGAAAATATTCCTTTTCCGAGAGAGAACGGGAGCGTGCCGCCGGGTGGGGTGCGCTGGCAGCCTCAGGCTGCAGAGGCCCCGCTCCGCCCCGGCCGGGACACGGCTCCCCGGAGCCGCGGGGCTCTCAGCGCGGCACCCATCGGAAGCGGTGCCCGCCGGTGGCCGTGCGGAGAGTGAAGGCGTTTCCCTGAGGGAAGGCCAGGGTGCGGATGGTGCCCGCCTCTCCCAGCGCAGCCCGCAGGCTGCCGCCCCCCTCCAGATCCCCGCCGAGCGGGCGCGGAGCGGCGCGGCCGGTGCGCAGCCCGCGGAAGGCGCCGTGGAGCCGCGGGTCCGGCCGCGGGCGCTTGGCCGTGGGACTGCCTCTCGGGCTGTCTCCCGGGCTGCCCCCGGGGCTGTCCCCCGCGCTGTCCCCCGCGCTGCTCCCCAGGCTTCGCAGGGCGGCGCGGCACTTCTCCGACACGGCCCGCAGCATGGCGTCCACACCCTCCGCATCCTCCCGGCCGGGACCTGTCGGGGCGGCGGCGGCGGCAGCGGGAGGAGGTAAAGGATGGAGAGGAGAAGGAGGAGGAAGAGCTGTCCCGTCGGTGCTTTGCGGGAGCATCAGTGTCTGCCGGGGAGAGGGAGCCCGAGTTCCGTGATGTGCCCAGCACCGCCCCGCTCTGTTCCGCGCCACGCTGCTCCCCACTGCTCCATGGCACAATTCATTGCCCTGAGCCGTACCGAGCTGACACCTTTCTGCCCTGCTCCACCCCGCACCAATCCACATTGCCCTATCTCATCCCATCCCATCCAGCCCCACGCCGTCCTGTCCTGCACCACAACCCTGCACTGCACCAACCCATCCCATTCTCCCCCCACTCTGGCTATGTCCCATCCCGCACTGCCTCACCCTGCACCCTGCCCCCCCTGCACCCGACATCCCACTGTYCCGAGGGACCAGCTGGGCCCGTGGGGTGGCCAGGCCAGATGATGCCGCAGCACTCACGTCAAGGACAGCGGCCAGCTGCCGGGCCTGACTTGCCAGCTCCTTCAGCTGCTCGTTACTCTCCCGCAATGTCACCAGCTCTTCCTGCCTCTGGGTGAGGGTCTCCTGCAGCTGCGAAGGACAAATGGGGACGGGGTGGTTGAGACAGCCCCACCATCCAGGGGCCAGGGGATGCTGCATACCAGGGCCATGCAGCTGCCTCAGCAGGATGCAACAGAACAAACCCAGTGCGRGTTGACAAGGGCTTTGGAGTCCCTACCTGGCTGTTTGCCTCCAGGGCATCTCCCAGTGCTTTCTGGTGCTGGTCTGCCAGGTCCCTCCAGCATGGCTCGGGGGAAGGCAGGTGCTGTGGGGGCACCTGCACCAGCACACTGCTCTGCAGCTGCGGGGTGCAGGAGCCAAAGGCCACCTCCTCACCAAGTGAGAAATCGAAGTCAGTACAGTCCAGTGATGGCGGCGTTAAGGTGGATACATCTGGAGGGAATAACCACAAGRGTGGTGGTTATTGGAGGTGTTATTGGTTAAAGGAGGTGTTAATGTCCTCTGTYCCTCCAAGTCCCAACACACCATTCTGGTTGTAGAATCCCTCTGTAATGCTTGTACTCTATAGCTACACACCCTAAATACATTTGGATTCAATTTCTCTCCTGCTGGACAAAGCTCAGTGACAGCTCAGGTCCCTCTAACGGGGTGAGCAGGAGTGCACTGCTTTACAGACTGTCCCATGGTGGGACAAGCAGGCAGTGAGTGGGTGTCCAAAACAACAAAAGCAAAGCAAAATAAGAGGAGACCGAACGCAGCATGACTGCAGATATATACACRCAGGTACGTTTGGCTCAGGTAAGGAAAAATATCTACTTGCCAGATATAAAATCACCAACAGTATCTCTGAACTCCTGGAAATCAAACTCCRGCCCATCCTGGAAGCAGGGACCCTGGCAGGGTTTAAGAAAATGATTCAGTGAGCAGGGCCCAGGGCTCAGACCTGACCACACTACTGTCCATACTGGTTCAACAGTGTCTGCTGCCTCTGCTCAGCACCTTATCACAGTTCCAGCACCCCCAGGCACCATCCCCTGCCCTGCCCTTGCCACTAAYCCATCCAACACATGGGACAGGATGCTGTCGTTCGCTGTCCCCATTTCACAGGTGGGAGTCCTGAGGCTAGGAGAGCTGCCAGTGCTCATCTGCTTGATGGAGCAACCCCTCAAGGTGCCAAATGCAGCCTAGCCGGTTCCAAACAGTGGGTTTACCTGCTGCASGATCACAGGGCCAGCTGGGGTGGTGGGGGCAGAGGCTGCCAAATCCTGCCAGTTGAYGGTGCTGAGCACTGGAGACAGTCAGAGACAGAGGTGAGTAGCGCAGGCAAGGATGGGAACAGCCAGGAGCACTTGGCAAAATGAGGAGCACGGCTGGGGGCACCCTCAATGTGCACTGCCAGGGGATTCAGGGCTGGGGAACATGGTGGGAGGCCCTGGGGGGGATACACTGGGGGTCGTGGAGAGGGGTCATAGCGGGGGAACACGGTGGAGGGCAGGTGGGGGTGTCAAGGTCGGGGGCTGCAAGGCTAAGGAGCACGATGGGGAACACGAGAGGGGCGCAGGAGACACGGAGGGGTTCATGCCTGGGGGTCAAGGCTGTCCGCAGCAGACTGACTCACCGAGGGCGGGCGCGGCGGGGGCCGGCGAGGCGCCGCTGCGGTGCGGACGGGGCGGGGGCGCTCGGGGGCTCAAGGCGGCCGGAGGGGTCCACGCCGTCCCCCCGCCGGCCCGAGCCGGCTTTTTGGCGAGGCGGGCGGGCAGGCCCTGGACCGTGTTGGGGCAGATGCTGCCGAAGGCTCGGCGGCGGCCGCCCTGCTCCATGCTGGCGCCACGGCCTCAATCCCGGCCTCGGCTCCAGCTCCGGTGCCGGCGGGCTCTCTCCGTCCCGCGCCCCGGTCGGCGCCGCCCCGCGAGCAGGGGAGCGGGGAACCGCGGCCATGCCGGGGGCTGCCCGCCCGCCTTCGCTCCTCCAGGGCGCCGAAACCTCCCGCCGCCTCCCCGGGCCGCGCCGCGGCTCCCGCGCCCGCCGAACCCTTCCCCGCGCCCGCGGAGCCGGGGCGGGCCGAGGGGCTGCCCCAGGGGGAAACTCGAGGAGAGGCGCTGGCCCCGCCACCACGGCCGCCCGTCCCCCCAGCACCTCGGTGCCGCCCCACCCCGCGGGTCCCTTGCCGGGCAGGGTGGCCGTCAGCTTGTGGGCTGGGTTGGTTTTTATCATGATTTTTGTTAAATGTCGTTACAGGGGTAGGGRCCGTCAGCGTTGAAAGCCGGGGGAAGCGAGGGAAGGAAAAAAAGCCCCCGCCCCATGGCATCTTGAATGTACCAAACCGCGCACCAGGAGACAGTAACCTCGCACGGGGAAAAGGGGCTCAGCCGCTGCTAGCCGGTGGATGAAATCACCGACCAGCCCAGATGAAAGCACCGACGGGGCTGGCGGAGGATGAGGATGAGTTGCCCCTWATCCCCCTGAGGTGGGCTTGTAGGCATTTTCTGTAACAGTAGCGTTGAACTGGTTTGCTCCTTCTGCCTCAACACCTGACAGCAGACAGGGCTTGGAGCGCCACCCGGCGTCGGGGTCCCTCTGCCCTAAAAGGCGAGCACTCCGAAGGCAGCTCTAGGTGTGTRTGTAGTCTTTTAACACCACTTTTCTGCACAGATACAAATGAAGAAAATTAAATGTTTCACGACACCATGACTGTTTTCTGCCCTTGCAAGTTTCCCGTGTTACAGTGCCAGCTCGCACTGGAGTGAGTACATCTGGCATATAGACCTGCTAGAAAACAAAACAAACAGCTTATGCCAATGCATCTACTTGTTTTGGTTTTCTTTTTTTTTTTTTTTTTTTTTTTTTTTTGCCTGAGCCAAGACCAAGCCAGCGGCTGCCAGTTTGAAAGGGAGCATGACACTATTTGGCATCTTTATTTTATGGGGGATAGAGTTAACTGGCGAGGTGAATTTGTTAAGTACCAAAGTGTTTCCCAGCTGAGTCTGCATACTACCAGTAATTAAACGAATAGAGGTAACAAGTAATAAAGAGTTTATTTAACATTCATTTGACCCTTATACCGTTATCRTTATGAACCACGCTCCAAATAAATAACACAATACATGAGATTCAGTATATTATTTACACGCTGGAATTTTAAAAAAAAATAGCAAAGGGACAATGTAGCTGATATGACACGAAAAACCGTTTGCAAAACGCCATCTATTTTTTAAACTGCAATGGCACTAAGGCTTAGTGATCAGATTACACCGACTCCGTGGAGCACAAACGTCGAGCCGGAGCCATCGCCGTCATCACCCGCTGTCAGCGGTCACCGCCAAGCGCGGGGCACTTCTGGGCCACCTCAGGAGGCAGGAGGAGGGACAGGGAACGCCCGTTCAGAGACACCAGGAGCTGCAGCTGGTCCATGCAGTCCCGCAGGAGCTCCTCTGGGTAGCCGCTGACTCGTAGGTCCAGCGGAGTGCGGTGGCTCAGGAGCCGGTCCGCCAGCCCCAGGCTGCTGGCGGCCAGCAGGGAGGGCGCGTATTTGGTGAAGGCATAGTCGGCCAGGCTGAGCTCCGCGACACCTGCAGCCAGGCTCCGGGCATCCGCCGCCTCTGCCGCGTCGGCCCCCCGAGTCTCCAGCCGCACCTGGCTGAAGTGCTCCAGGAAGAAGCTGGCSGTGGGCGCCGACAGGTCGAAGTTCAGGCGATGCAGGACGATGCACTCCAGGTTGCGGAGCTGCTGGCGGGTGAAGGCGTCGCAGCAGAGGGCGAGGAGTTCCTTTACGCTAGGTGGGTGCACCTCTACCTGCGAGTGGGGACAGGAGTGAGAACGCTACCGCCAGGAGACGGTTCAGGGGAGCGGGCGAGCAGCCCACCCTGTCTGGGAGCCGCTCGGCTGGCCTCGGCAGGCTGCAGAGACCCTGGCGGTCGGGCAGCCGGGCCCCAGGGTCGCCCTACCTGCTTGCAGGCGATGAGCAGCGCCGTTACCCCCAGGAGCTGAAAGCAGTCGGCGGCCACAGGGGTCGTGGCGAGAAAGCGGTCGAGGATGTTGACGGCCAGGCAGAGCGCCTCGAAGGAGAGCCCAAAGTGCCGGTGCACGGGGATGAGCCAGCTGACCAGCTTGCAGCGCGCCTCCGCAGTCACCTAAGGCACCGGCAGCGGGGTCAGACGGGGCTGAGTCGATTGCGGGCTCGCCCCCCCCGCTCCCCGCCGCCGGCTCCGCTACGCCTACCTGCGGCTGCCGAGCGAGCGGCTCCCGCGGCTGGAAGCGGCTCTCCAGCCCCTTGCGGGAGCGGTACCAGCTCTCCCCGTAGTCGCGGAAAGCCTGCAGCTCCTGCGCGCTCTCCCCTGCCGCCGCCGCGGTCCCCAAGCGCCGCCGCCGTGCCGGGCGCCGCGGGCAGCCGCCGGGGGAACAGCCGGGCCGCCGACCCTCCGGGGTGCCGCCGGGCCGCCCGCTCGCCGCCGTCACCATCGAGTGGGAGGCCGTGCCAGCTCCGCGCCGGTCGCGGCGGCGGCTATTTGAGCGGCGGGGTGGCCGCCGAGCTGTCACCGCCCGCCTCCCGGGTACCCCGCCCCGCCCGTCCTGGGGAGGCCAGCTGGGCACTTAGGGGACCACTGTCTCCAAAACAAAATCCGAGTCACCGAAAAGTATGTCTCTTCTTAGCCTTCTGGCCCGCTGGCAAGCGGCAGTGGTGGAATCGCCGTGGAATTGTGATCTCCCGACCAGCAGGGCAGAGAGAGCCAACTGGGCAGCCGTGCTGTAAAACCACAGCACGAAGGCAGCCAGCTGAAGCTGCTGCCTTTATTTTGCCATTACCAAAGCAGGCACCTCCCCAGCTCCCAGTAGTTCAACTCGGAACCTCGTAAGCTTTAACAGCTACCTATACTCCCCATAAGTAACACTTTCAGTGGAGGGCACCAGAAACGTGACAAATACACCAGGGSTGAGAGCTGGGAATCTGGGTCTCAGTTACACTTCCATCCCTAGACTATTGATGTAATGGTGTACTATTTTAAACAGCTGAAGGCAGGGAAATCAATATACTCCAGCACTCCAACCACCTGGTCACAGTCTTCTACAGACTACAAGGGAAAGACCTGGTGAAAGRAAACATCTTCTACATTAAGCACCGGGAAAGATGTCAATAGAAAGTAAGAGCTTCAAGCACCCCACAAGCCAGAAGCGCAAGAGGCAAGGAGGTGGGAATTCTACAGGGCAAGTGGCAGGAGCAGGAACTCCTCTCCAAAGTGAGGACATAGACCAGGAAAACATGSTGTCCTTAAAAAGAAAGAACACATTGCAGACCACAGGTGCATCTATGGTGACAAAGATCCACAGATGGTGACTGGTCTTGTGTCTGACAAATGCTTTGAGAAAAGTAACACAAAGGTGTTAACAGAAGTCTTTATTAAATAAATAGAGCAAAAGAGAAATTTCATCCACCCAAAAGAGTACAGGCACAAAAGTTGCTCATGTATACTGCAGAAGCAGAAATCCACCGTAGTATTTGTTTTTGTTAAAGATAACTGTGCTTACCTGTACACCACAGTGCAACCTCCTTAATTTGTTTTAGAGAAAACTCTTGCTCACATACATCGTGCAATTTCCCAGTAATTACAATATATCCCCTTAACTTATTTCAATTATTTATTTCAAAGATTACAAAGCAGAGCATGCTAGAGAAACACACAGAATAACTCTGAATCTCAACATTACCATCCATAAATGGAAAAAATTCTCTCTATTCATCACATTTGAATAAGGGAGAAGAACTCAAACACAATTCACACTTTCGCTAAGATTAACCACTTAAGACCAACAACCGATTTGCAAAATTCAAACCCAAAAGGAACAGGAGCTTGCTAGTTACTGAATTACTGAAATATTTTTCTAATTCATGTTTCCAAATGTTACAAAYAAAATATCTCAACCAGAACAAAACCGATGAGATTTTTTAGGGTGCAGATTTACTTTGTATCTTCAATGGCTATAGTTAGTAGGTTTTGATTTCAGTGCCTGGGAATACAGAAGGCAAAGTTGAGGTCTTAAGGTCTAAGAAAAAACTTCCTATTCAAATGCTTCCTTGCCTACATGGTGTCACAAAAAAAAACCACCCAGTACTCAGTTCTTGTCTCTCCTATAAAGCCAGGATTACCACTCGATTACCATAAAAGAGTAACAGATGTGATCCCAGTTTCCTCACAGTTCTCAGCAAGCTTGCCTCTCAGCAAGCCTGCCTCTCCCAGAACTGAGTGTAAGGTAACATGCACAAACTGGACAGCAATACCAATTCTGCTCTGATAGTATCACTGGACAGGCACCATGTTTTGCATTTTCATGAATTTTCCTCAGTGCCCTTTCTGTGCATGATTAATCTCTGCTGTATAAAATCTTTATTTTTCATATTAAACAAAAGTTGTAATCCACACTGTGTCTCTGTCTGTAAAGACAGTTCCTACTTGACTGTAACTGTTTAATGGCAAACCCTCCCCACCAATATATTCCTTATTCCTGAAAGCTGAGCTGGTGATCTAAAATTGCACTTCATAATTGGAAATAGTTTGGATAGGCAGAATGTAAGAACATCTGACTCATTAAGCTACCCAGTTAAGGATTATTCAGTATTAAGAAACAAAGAATCACACAGACTCAGTCATTATGAGCAAGTGGTAGGAGAGAACTGCCACTGGAAGGTTCCACTAGGAACTTCTCTATTTCCTTGAAGAGGGTCAACCTGAACTTTGATCAATAAGGGGAAAAAAAAACATGATCATCATTTGAAGGCTGCTTGCAGGACTATGCAAAACTTAACATACAAAAAAGGGACAGCAAAATGAATTACAGTCGCAGGAGTTGCAAGGGTAGGGTGAATAGGGACAACTAACTGTGAGAAGGAGCACATCCTCTGAAGAGGCACATGTTCTGTTATGGAGCATCTTCTTATGTAAATCATACAGAAAAATTAAGACTTCTCTAAGATGTATTGGCTGAACACCATAAATTCCTAGTTTTTAAAAAAAAACATAGCTTAGGAAATCCATATGAGAAACATTTGCCTTCTGTTTGCACACATGGAATTCTATTCAATTCAGATTCAGGACCGAATCTTTAATCATCTGATGGTATGATTAGCACATTAAGCTAAAAAAGAGGAATTATTCACAGCCATTTCTGTTCTGAAAAGAAACTGCTTGCAGTTATTTGTACAGTCAGACAAATGGCACCAAATGAACTGCAAAGGCTAAATATATTCAATGCTCCTCTCTAAAGTGATATAGAGAAAGATTGATCCTATGCAAAATCATGCAGTCTATCCCCATTATGGCTGGCATCAACCATGCTAAGCATTTAAATACTTTCAATTAATGTTGGAGTGCATATTTCCCCTGCAATTACTGAAGTTCTGGTTTGTTACTGATTTCTGGTTTCAGTTACTATTTTCTGTTTTTATCAGCTCTTTGATGATGTGTAACACCTTGTCATCTAGAAAAGAAAACAAAYAGTGTGTGAAAAAGAGCTTAAGAGTTTATTCCCAAATCCCCAAGAAAATCATGAGAGAAGTCTAGGTCTCAGAAGCTTAAAATTTCAATRTTTTAAGTTACACCAGAATCTAAAGCAAAACAAGTGATTACCACTTGGCAAGCAAAGGACAAGCAGTATGTACACAATACGTCATTATAAAATTATTCAATCAACCGCTGCTGACCATTCCAGTATTTCACAAAAGAGGCTGGGAAAGTGGTGGGCTAACTATAGATACATCAGCACATAGGAAACTCCTTTTCTTACCCACCTACAATATGCTCCTGACCATCTAATATCCAAAGTTTAAACTGTACTCTGCTATGCCTTAGCTCTGGGAATCAAAACGCAATTACCAACTGTTAACCTAAATTTTRAGACAACTTGGATAATACTTATAAGTCATCTTCACCAAGGAATCTCCACACACAATCTTAGTTCTCTTTTGAAATATATGGCTCACCATTACTACCACTACCTTGAATATTGTTATCAGGAATATCTTTAGAACAGCAGCTAGGCAGAACTTCATACATCTGAGGTGAGCCACGCAATATATGCACAGTTAGTAATGACTTTCTGGACATCTCTCAACAAAACATTCATGTCACACCCAGCCTACTCTGTGAAGCCTAATCTGTGAAGATTCAGTGTACTAATGATTCCCCAGATTCGCCACAAGTCCACTTAAACACTAATGCCAGCAATGCAGTAACAAAGTTACCTTCAAGCGACATTTTGGGATTTTCAAGCTTCTTCTTCAAAACAGACTCAATGAGAACTCTCAGCTGTTTGAAAATTACTGCAATCTTAACAGGAGCCTATAAAGAAAAGACAAACATTTGCATTATCAGACATTCCATACCAAATTATAGATCAAAGTAAGACTGAAGTATTACCTTACATATAAATAGAAGTTTATAACAAGATTATGGCAAACGTGATGCATATGCATGATTTTTCATGGTAACGATAATCATCATGGATAGTATACTCATGAAATGCCTACGCTTACATTATGCCTTAGCTTTTAAAGATCAATTGTTTGTAGTRTCGAAGCCTAAAAAAAACAGCAGCTCAGGATGGTAACTTAGAATGTGCTCCAACACAACCATCATAAGAGGAAATTATTAATTTATCAGTAAGACATCCAATTAATTGCTTTTCCCTCCCAAGGTAACAAAGTTCAAGTCACATTTGTACCTAAAATAAAACAGATGCACATTTCCCTCGTGGGAGGTCTGCCAGGCCTTCTGAGAAAGCAATCACAAGCCTTTCCCAAATCTCACTAGGAATCTGGATACCTAAAACCGAACCCTCTCCCAAAAACATTTCATTTTATCCTCCCCTCCCTATTTCAATCTTTATTTCATTTACATGCTGTCTTTGGTATAAGAAGTAGCTGCTATGGCAGAAGCACTAGATGCTACATACTCTGCTTTGCACCTCAGTAGAAAAGTACAAATTCTGAAACATTCTGTAAGACATGACTGGCCCAGAAACTGCACAGCTGTAGCCATCAAGGGACCAGGAAAAAAAATCTCTAACAAACCCAAAAGGGACCTGATTTTTAAAATTCCCTATTCATGATAAGCAGTAAATTCAGTCAGATGGTTGCTTACTTGTATCAGTAGACTGCAAAAAACTGAAGTGTTTTGCTGTTTACAGTTGTCATTAAGAGTAGCATAAGGCCCACAGGAGCACAGAAAATTGTAACCAAGTTGCTGTCAGGACAGGAAAACCCACTACTTGCCATCTACCAGAATTTACACAGGATCTCCTCATGACAACTGTTTTGTCTACAAAAATATGCTAGGAAAGTGCTCTCAGTTTTCCCATTTCTAAATGAAACTTTTACACACAGAAAGGAAAAAATGCGTAATCAAGAAAACCAAACACCACAAAACCCAAGTAAGAAGCTGTTCTACAATTTGGACTTTTTCCAATAAGTCTGTATTATAGAGCAGTATGTACAGTAGTGTGCTAAATATAAATAGGTAGTTACAAGATTTTGAGACTGTAGGAAAGGTTAATATAAAAACAGGAATGGTCCTTGGCTTTAACCACAAGGTCTGTAAAAGAAGGTTTAGTCGGCATCCATTTTCAATACCTGTTCTGAAACAACACTTTCTACTTGACAAAACAAGGAACTGATTTCTTGCAAACCACCTATGACAAGTCTATTCTTTTGAGTGAGATTTATTCAGATTTCATTACAGGCATATAAAATTTCCCGTCATTCTCTTTAATTCTCTCCCCCTTTCTGAACTAAGCTGATACATCAACTGTGTAATACAAAAACCTATGGAACCACAAAAGGTAGTTTAGTTTTAATTCCAACGCACCTGAAAATGGATCCAGCCATCAACTGTCAGGAGACGCTCGCGATGCTGGACTTCTATATCCCCACCAAAAAGCAAGATGGGAAAGGGGGATATTAGAGTAGTCTCTCTCAAATATACCTTGGCATACCTCACCTGCATATGAACAAAAACAAACAATTAAAAACAGTAACAAGAAATCCCAAACCACACAATATCCATAACATAAAACTGATTGCTACTTCTACATGGAAAAAATCCACTTTTTTTTTCCTTGTCAAGATGCAACCAAACACAAGTTATTGCAGAGCATCAACAGCTATTTGTATGCCTTACATCACATAAAATAATTCACTTCTAAGTRAGTGACAGGGTTATATGCTGGAAGTTAGCTAAAGTCACAGTTATCTTGTTGAAGCTCAAATGGAAAGAGAACATTAGCCTAGTGGTGTTTATAGACAAAACAACAAAAGTACTAAAACTGCTTAAAGGCAGGCATAGCTCTTTCATTACAATTTCTTCTTGGGAGCAGCTGTTTTTTCAATTTCTACATCCACATATACACATGCACCAACGTGGTGCACAGACATATACACTGCATCAACTGTGGGGACCAGCATGTGCTGCTTCTGGCACTGGAACATTTCAAAGATAAAGAGAAAATAGGGTGGAATGAGTTGTAGTGGGAAGAATGGACACAAAAGGAGTACATCTTCACACGAGAGTGCAGGCTTTGTTTGTCCCACTGTTTATGGAATAATTACCTACCTTAGCTGCTGTCACCACACTATGACATTCTTGGGAGCAAGAAATACTTTCAAAAAATACTAATCACTTCATATGCATGGAAAAGTCTAATACTTCCTGCTTCTCTATAGTAAATTTGGCCATTAAACAACACTTTTGTTGTACCAGAAGTGTAAGTAAATACAAACACTTCAATTCCACAAATAGCTGACAAGATTTTGAAGGGGAAAGAAAGTGACAGGAAAACAAATACAATTCACTTAGGGAGTTCAGCAGTCAGTTACAGAATTGGCTATTTTATTACTGGGATTTATCAGTACCAAGTTTCACAACCTTAGTCTGCTTACAAGAGTGAAAAGGCACACTTTGAGAAGTTACCACCAGATATTACCATGTAAAGTGACATTAAAATCAACATAATTGTATTTAAAAAGTCAATGATAGTATTAAGTTAAATAACACACAGGAAATTCCTTAAATTTATAGCTACCAGTTTCACTATGAACAGATTCATTCATGATCTTCGGCTTCACCTTCTTTTTCTTCAGCACTCAGTTGGCTGATTTTTATGGATTTTAGGATCATTAGATAAGACTCATTAAGATAAAGCATTTAGATATTAAATCACATACAGTTAAGTATACTAGAGGCATAACTACATCTTTATACAAACTATTGGTTACATTACTACTTTCAACTTACCTTCTCCTGGTAAAGCAGCCATCCATATGTCTGCAAGTCTCGATTTACAGAAGAGGGATGAACTTGCGCTTTACCCTGAGCAGTTTCCACCATGCAAGCCAGCTTCTCTGTAATATCCACAGACTTCGTATACAGTATTTTTCCTACATTGTCATACAGCCCTGCAGTCAATACAGCTTTAAGTAGAGCTATTTCACTGAGAGATAGGGATTGTGTCGCTCCACTTGCATCCCATCCACACTGTGTTGAAGGTGCTGTGAACCCTGCCGCTCTGACCACCCGTATGAGTTCTTGCTTCACATCCTGAAATAAGTATGGTAACAGTAAAGTTTTAAATTAAAAAGTWACATACTCCTCTTCAGCAGCAGGAAATGACACTTGATCTGAATTATTCATGCTCTCCAGAGGGAAGCCCCTTACTAGAAAAACCACTTGTATTTTCTGCAGTCATATGGGAATCTTAGCTATTTCTATGAGAAAAACATTTTAACATAATCCAGTATCTGGAATATAGGATTAGACATATGGAARTATATATGCTGCAAATACTAAATCTCTACCTGCAGTTAAAATTAAAAGATATATTTGCATCAAAGATCCAGTTCTGCTAAGAAGTACTCAGTCACTCAAACTTATAAGATAAAAACATTTTCTCACCAAAATAGGAGGCCATTCACATAAGTTTGTGGSTCATCTTTAAATTAATTACTAATAGGTAAGTTATTTGATAACAAGAATAATATAAACACTTTATGAATTAAAGTTTTGATTCTCTCATAAAAGTAAAGCCTAACTTCTCCAATGGCAGTGACTACAAAGCTAGTTATCGAAATGTGAGTATCAAAACTCAGATACAAACATAGCTGCCTTGATTGAGAGTGGGCCTTTTATCAGATCACAGAATACCACTTGCCTTTTTCTTGTCTAAATAGCAACTGTGATATATCACTTCTGTAAAAGGGAATGACATTTCCAGAGGGAAATTTTAAAGAACAACTTTTGAGTGCAGAGCATAATTACATGCTTTACCTCCAGAGTTAACAGGGAAGTCCTATTAAGGAAATTTCTTCTGCAGTAAGTAATTTCAGCACGATACCCCCCTTCCTGTCGAGCCCTCTTCCACCTAAGAAGAAAATTGTGTCTTATTATAGCAAGAATAAACCCATCATGACTATAACAACAGAAATGACAGAAAGTTAAAAAAGAATAATAGGTTTCAGTAAAAAATTAACCACTCTAAAACAAGTTGTCCTAATGAAGATGAATGCTGCTGGTCTAAGTGCACTCCAGAGAACATGCCTGTAACRCAGATTTGACAGACACTAACAGAAATACAAGGTGATTAACTCTCAAAAACCACACATTTCTGTCTGTCTTAACAGCCAAACTAAGATTCAGACTTAGTGATAATACTCTAAAAAGAAAAAAAAAAAGCCTCTATGTAATTTTTATACATTTGTGCTTYATCAAATACAAAATAGTCTGGTCAAAATACCACAAACAGTAAACAAAATACTTTAAACACTAGGACAAACTGACACAGCAAACCTCTATATGTGTGTAAGCATAGTTAAAAAGATCTAAAGAACAAAATACCAAGCAAGCTATCCATTTGTGTTACAGCATCTGGCAATCTATTGTTATTTAAAAAAAAACAACAAAAACAAAAACAAAACAAAACAAAAAAAAAACCAAAAAAAACCACAACTTGAAGCGAAAGCGGTTAAAGAGATATTAAGGATTCTTCACACTACTGCATTACTTAAAGTGTTATCTGCTACTAACTAGGAGCACAGGAGAATCATAATTTACCCCAGATAAGCGTTGTAGATTGTTATATGGTCTGAAACTGCCATGGCTAGAGATGATTTTGCAAGATCTGCTTCATCTTTTCGMCCAATAGGTGTAGTAAACGGGGATTTTTCTGTCATAACAGCAGCCAGAGTTGCCTGCAATTACAAAGTACACAGCACTTAAGAGTATTTTACTATAAGCCCACAGGTTTATAATACAAATAGCCTTAGATTTTCTTTTACCCTTATTGCAGAATTACAGGCTTGGGTTTTAAGAGACTTTAAAGATAGTCTAGTTCCAAGCCCCTGCTATGGGGAGGGACACTTTCCACTAAACCAGGTTGCTCAAAGCCCCATCCAACCTGGYCTTGAACACTTCCAGAGATGGGACATGCATAACTTCTCAGGGTAACCTGTTCCAGTGCCTCATCACCCTTGCAGTAAACAATTTCTTCCTAATACTGAATCAAAACCAATCCTCTTYCACTTTAAATCCATTTCATCTTGTYGTATTATCACATGCTCTTGTAAGTAGTTCCTCTCCAATGCGCTTCAGATACTGAAAAACTGCAATTAGGTCATCCTGAAGCCTTCTCTTCTCCAGGCTGAACCAYGCCAATTCTCTCAGTCTTCTCAAAGGAGAGGTACTCCAAACCTCKCAGCTCATCTTTGTCCATCCTTTGGACTCACTCCAACAGGTCCACATCCTTCTTGCCTTGGGGACCTCAGAACTGCATCCAGCACTCCAGGTGGGGTCGCATGAAGGGACAGCACAATCCCCTCCCTCCCCTGCTGCTCATGCTGCTCTGGATGCAGCCCAGGACACGTTTGGCTCTCTGGGCTTTGAGCGCCATGGCTGGGTCATGTCCAGCCTCTCACCCACCAACACCCCCGAGTCCTTCTGGGCGGGGCTGCTCTGATCTGTCCATCCCCAGCCTGTGCTGATACCAGGGGTTGTCCTGACCCGGGTGCAGCACCTTGTGCTTGGTCCTGTCACCTTCACATCTGCCCACTTCTCCAGATCCCTCTGGATGACATCCCATCCTTCAGGTGTGTCAACAGCTCCACTCAGCTTGGGTGTCATCTTCAAATTTGCTGAGTGTGCACTCAATCCCTTKGTCTATGCCATAACACTGGTCCCAGTACAGACCACTGAGGGCACCCTTTGTCTCTAGTGTCCACTGGGGCTCTGAGCCATTAATCACACCTCTGGATGGGACTGTACAACCACTTTCTTATCCATCTAATGGTTCTGGATCCATCTTTCTCTAACTTAAAGAGAAGGATGTTGTGGGGAACCATGGTAATGGCTTTACAGAAGTCCAGATAAATGCCTCTGTAGCCTTTCCCTTGTCCACTGATGGGAGTCACTCCACCACTCAGAAAGCCACTGGGTTCATCAGGCAGGACTCGCCCTTGGTGAAGGGTGCCATGCTTGTGTCTTGAATCACACCCCTGTTCTCCCAGCATATTKCTAAGAGGATCTGTTCCATGATCTTGTCAGGTACAGAATTGAACCCGACAGGTTAAAAGTTTCCAGGTCCCTCTTTTCTACTTTTTTTTTTTTTTTAAAAGATGGGTATAATGCTTCCCTTTTTCCAGTCATACGAGAATCACAGAATGAACTAGGCTGGAAGAGACCTTTAAGATTATCAAGGCCAGCCTATGACCTAACACCTCCTCATCAACTAAACCATGGTATCAAGTGCCACATCCAGTCTTTTTTTAAACACGTCCAGGGACAGWGACTCCACACCTCCCTGRGCAGAYAATTCCAGTGTGCGATCACCCTTTCAGTGAAGAATCTTTTTCTAATAKCTAACCTAAACTTCCCTTGGCGCAGCTTAAGACTGTGTCCTCTTGTGACTGTGTTCTGTTGGTTGYTGCCTGGGAGAAGAGACCGACCCGCACCTGASCAAAACCACCCTTCAGGCAGTTGTAGAGAGTGATGAGGTCACCCCTGAGTCCCCTTTTTTTCCAGGCTAGACACCCCCAGCTCCCTCAGGCATTCTTCATAAGGTTTGTGTTCCAAGCCCTTCACCAGCCTTGTTGCCCTCCTCTGGACATGTTCAAGTATCTCAATGTCCTTCTTAAACTGAGGGGCCCAGACCTGGACACTACTCAGATGCAGCCTCACCAGGGCCAGTATAACTTCCCTGGTCCTGCTGGCCACCCTATTCCTGACACAGGCCAGGATGCCATTGACCTTTTTGGCCACCTGGGCACACTGCTGGCTCATGTTCAGCCAGATTGTCAACCAGTAGCCTCAGGTCCCTTTCTACCTGGGCACTGTCCAGCCGCTCTGCCCCCAGCTTGCGGCGCTGCCGGGGTTTGTTGTGCAGCATGTGGCATTTGGGCTAGCTAAACTTCATGTTGTTGGACATGGGCCATCTATCCAGCCTGTCCAGATCCCCCTGCAGAGCCCTCCTACCCTCCAAGACATCAACACATGCTCTCAGCTTAGTGTCATTTGCAAATTTAYTGATGGCTAACTTGATACCCTCATCCAAACCGTAAATGAAAATATTAAACAGGATTGGCCCTAGCACAGATCCCTGGGGGGCTAGTGACTAGTGACTAACTGACAACTGGATGCAGCACCATTCACCACCACTCTCTGGGCGCAGCCATCCAGCCAGTTCTTAACCCAGGGAAGAGTGCATCTGTCCAAGCCATGGGCTGCCAGCTTTTCCAGGAGTATGTTGTGGGAGACAGTGTCAAAGGCCTTGCTGCAGTCCAAATAGACAACATATACAGATTTTCCCTCATCCACCAGGTCATAAAAGGAGATCACGTAGGTTCAGCATGACCTGCCCCTCCTAAACCCATGCTGGCTGAGTCTAATACCCTGGCCATCCTGTAGGCACTCAAGATGATCTGTTCCATAATCTTGCCAGGCATCGACGTCAGGTTAACTGGCCTGTAGTTTCCAAAATCTTTCTTCTGGCCCTTTTTGTGGATGGGCATCACACTGGCCAGCTTCCAGGCATCTGGGACCTCCCCAGTGAGGACTGACAGTAAATACTGGAGAACAGCTTTGAAAGCTCATCTGCCAGCTTCCTCGTCACCCTAGAATGGATCCCATCTGGTCTCACAGATTTGCGATCATCTAAGTGGCTCAGCAGGTYTCTGACTACTTCCTCCTGAATAACAGGGGGGCTATTTTGCTCCCTGCCACCATCCACCAGCCCAGAGGACAGCTATCCTGCAGACAACCAGTCYTTCTGTTGAAAACTGAGGCAAAGAAGGTGCTCAATACCTCTGCTTTGTCCTCATCCCTCCCACATCTAAGAGGGAATTCCCACTCACCCTTCCTTTTGCCATTTATCTATTTATAAAAATATTTCCAGTCATGGGTTTCCACCTGACTGCCATAACTTTTTGAGTATCATGGCAAGTGGCTTGACAATCRTCAATTTCCTCACTCTTTGTGATGCTTCTCACTGGTTCCCTTAGACCTACATATATTCAGGTTTCTCAGATAGTCATGAACCCAATTTTCTCTTACAGTAGGAAGCACTTTGCTGCCCCACAGGCCACCTGGCAGTCCACCCACTCAAGAACTGAGAAAAGAGAGGATGCCACTGATGACTGAGGCAAAAACATTGTTGAGTTCCTTAGCCTKCTCCTCATCTGCTGTTACCAGTTCATCAGCTGGGATACATTTTCTTTGACCTTCATTTTCTGGCTGACATACCTGTAAACCCCTTCTTATTCTTCTCTGTATCCCTTGCCATGTTCAGCTCCATCTTTGCCTTGGCCTTCCTCACCCCATCCCTATACAACCAGACTGCATCCCTATACTCTTTCCAGGACACCTGTCCTTGCTTCCACACGGCTTGCACATTTGTTTGCTGCCCTTGAGCTGGACCAGCAGGTCTTCACTCATGCTCATCCATTGTCTTCCCTGCCTGATATCTCGCACCTGAGAATCACTAGCTCTTCCACTAATTATAGCTTATCTTCTACAATATTGCAAGTAAAGTTAGAGTCTCCATAGAATTCATTTCCTATATAGAAATCAGCACTTGCTTATATTAAAGCCACTGCTTACAGAGTKGCTTATATATATATGAATAAAAATAATTAAATTTCAAAATTCACAAGAAATGTTTTGCCAAATCATAGGACAATGTAGGTCAGATTAATCAACTGCTTTAGGTTATACCACATYAACAGAAACTATCAAGAATTTTAACTTTCGCTTTCCAGGAACTAACATACCCATATTTCCTCCTAATTTGCAGTGAATTAAATGGATTAGRTGAAAACGTAAACTATGTCACAATCTTTACATAATAAATTACCAATCGATTAATTAGCAATAACTTTACATCAACATATTCTTAACCCCAAACTGTGGGGTAAACCAGACTGCCTAACCCACATGTAAGAGGACATTTTCTTTAAATGTCAGACTCCCTGGGATCACCATGACACAACTGGTGACCAAGCCTGATTATCCATTGTGATGAATACCTAGGAGTTTTGTCATAGAATCATTTTAAATGGGAGAAGACCTTTAAGATCATTGAGTTCAACTTATATTATTCTCCTCCATGATGTCTGGATATCTCACCTTAAAATAAACATTTTAACTTCTTACATCATCATTTCAGAATTTACATTACAAAAAATCAGATTAATTGCAAAGAGTTAACAATTTCTGTACTTTTTTTTTTACTCACCACAGGATCCAAACAGCCAAATATAGCACCAAATATAAGCATTTTGCCAATCTTTACATTAACAGGAAGAGCTGCAAGATGCTGGCCCAGGGGAGTCAGCTTGGGTTCATTTAACTGACAAGCCCCGATCTTCCTCAACAGGTTCATTGCATTACCAATTACTTGCTGCTGTGGTGGGTCTAATGCTCTGGAAAGGAAATCTTCAGGAGAGCCAAGACCGCATTTCTGTGGAGTAAAGTGACATATTTCAGTATAACATTTCTTATAARGAAGTTTTCTAATAGCTACACAGAAAACTGGAAAGCTGTTCTTGCATCAAAAGTTCATATTGCCTCCCCTTCTAAACAAGCCTCTTGCTTCCCAGAAGGCTGATGTGCTCCATGTTAGGTTAACAAAACTTCATTGTTTGGAAAGGCTTCAAYGGCATGACCAGCTGTTCAGAGAAGTGTTTTACAAATCATCACTGATGAGCAGGAGACCCTCAAACCTGATTGGACGCAGGTCAACCTAGAACCAATTTGTCAGATTGCTAGTTTTCCCATGGACATCATACTCATTTTAGACACAGTGAGAGATAATGGAATTGCTCCTGTAAGCAGAAATCTATCARAAGACTATTTAAGAAAGTCCGAACTGTCACTGTGAGGCAAACTGGAATTACACAGCACACTATGCACAATGCACTGTACAGCATGCTCAGATTTTCCAGCAGTCAAGTGCTGAGTTACCCCTGGCCTATTGGAGAACCCCACTAAGTAATTACATTGGATCCGGTCTATCCTAGCAAATCTTTTTAGCTACTAAGCTCAGTAATTACAAAACAAGCAATAGTATGAAGGTGTAGCTCCTCCAAAGGCATGCACATCCATGTTTTAGTTAACAAGGTGTATTGGGCTTGGGCCAGGTTTAGGTAGACGGGGCTACTTGCGTGATTTGTTAGAAGCTGAGAGCAGCTTMCCCCATGTCCAGCAGAGCCAATGCCAAGCAGCTCCAGGACAGACCCGCTGCTGGCCAAGGCCAAGCAAATCAGTAATGGTGGTCATGCCTCTAGGATAAGTTATTGCACAGAAACAAATTGTAGCCAAAGAGTGGGTGAGAACAACGCTGAAAACATCGAGATCAGTCAAGGAAGGGGAGAGAGTTCTACAGCTGCTGCAGCCCACGGTGATGAAGGCTGTCCCCACTGCAACTCACGGAGGCCCATGGTGGAGCCCACACCCAAGCAGGTGGATGGATGCCTGAAAGAGGTGCAGTGCTGTGGAGAGCCCACACTGGAGCAAGCYCCTGGCAGGACCTCTGGTCCCCTGAAGAGAGGAGCCACATTATAACCCATACAATGCTGGGAGGAGTTACAATCCTGAGGGAAACTCATGCTGGAGAGGTTAGTGAAGAACTGCAAACTGCAGGAAGGATTTACACTGCAGAAATTTCTAAARKACTGTCTCCTGTGGGAGGGACCCCAGGCTGGAGCAGGGAAAGGAATCCTCCTTCCCTTTGAGAAAGAAGCAGCAATGTCTGACAAACTGACCAAAACTGCCATTCCTCGTCTCCTTGCTCTGATGGAGGGTAAGAGGTGGGGAATGAGAAATAAAGTCCAGAAAAGTGGAAGGGGTGAATGGTGTGTATAACGTTTGCTTTTTACTTCTCATTAACCTACTTTAACTTTACAGTTTATAAATTAATTTCCACAAATCAAGTCTATTTTGACTGGGACAGTAATTGGGGCCTGGCAGTAATCTTTCTTTATCTCTAGTTATGAGCCTTTCATTGTATTTTCTCTCCCATTCAGATAAGGAAGAGAGGAATAGAGGAACTATGAGGCCACCCAGTGTCCAGATAAAGTCAACCCACCACACAAGGTTAGCAATTCTAAAAATCAAAAACCATTACCATAATATGAAGGCATAATTCCTCCAAAGGCACACGCAGTATTTCTGGAATGGAATAGTCCATGAAACTTTCAAACCTGCAACATCATAAAAACAAAGAAACACATATCCAATAAATCTTTGAATTAAACTTGTAAATATGGGTTTCACATGGTTGTTCTTTTGCAGGTTTTTCTCAAGGGGCAAGGCAGGGAGTAGCATGCATAAGACAGTCAAAGCTGGAATTAAGGCATGTGTTGCAGCTTGGAAAACAAGAGTTTTAGTCAGAGACAGAAAGGCAGGAAACCCCAACTTTCAACACAAATCTGTAAAATGCACGGCTTTCAAACGGAAAGTCCTGCACATGACAAAAAGGCACACTTCATGGGTTATATCAAAAGACTCTGTTTCTCAGCTGAAAATCCCTTCAGGCTTTCACAGAAGGAAGTAGGTTATTYCACTGCAGTAACACAAATTAATTCTGCAGTGCCCCCACCTCTTATCCATAGATAACAAATTTGCCTGATAAAAAGTTTGAAGTGCAGGAGGTAAAATTTGCACCCATTTGATGTGAGGAAAGTAGGTGCTATCAAAAACTGRTGTTCTACAATTCCTTGGTGCCACACTTTTCCTTCAGTTATGAGKATTTTTTTAAAAACAGGTTACAGAGATAATAAGAGTAAAACTAATATTTTTTAAAAATGTGAAAGACTACTGTAACACTTTTTACGTATGATATTCAAATTCTGGTTTTGATTGAGTTTTTTTCCAGTTTAATCTTTCTGGTTCACAGTAATTAAAGTGAATTTCAACAAGAATTCTTGGCTTTGCACAGAAAAAAATCCCCAGCAATATTTATATCATCTACAAAATCCTACTAAGTTCACAATACCTGTCTCTCGTGTACATTCGGAAGCAGAACCCATCCCTAACACGCCCAGCTCTTCCTTGCCGCTGCAGAGCACTAGCTTTACTAACAAAGGTCTCTTCCAGGGAACTCATCTGACTGCTTTCGTGATACCTGAAAAATTACACAAAAAAAAGCCTGTTCAGATTTCAGATTAAAATTTTCATCTATATGTAACAAGAACACCAGCATACCAACAATATGACACATCAGCAATTATCTGAAAATACATTTCATTCTGAAAACTAAGCATACATGGGAGGAGCTGTTCATTATAGAGCTTAAAATACAACTCATCCAATGAAAGTGYAAAAATTGGAAACTGAAAGCTGTATTATTTCATCTTCCTGGAAATTCAGAATTGTTCTAACAGATTGCATAGRGCTTTTCACAGTTAAAGTGGACAAAAAAAAACTTCCTAAAACTGAGATAATATAGAAGWTTTCCTTCATTTTTGAAATGGTTCTTAATCATGACTATCCGTATCTATGAACAACTTTCGTTCACACCATCTGAAGCTCCAAAGACACATCCCAAACTCAATCCTAAAACTGCAAGCTGTTAAATGAGCTCAGCACATTTCTGCATCCAGAACTCTAATTCAATACAGATACTACAAAACTGTTGCAGTTCTATCCTTCCAATTTTTACCATAATCACAATATGACTGATGAAAATCAAATTCTTACCTATTTTCTTTTGTTCTCCCAGTATCAATTACAAAGACAACATCAGGTATTGTAATACCAGTCTCTGCAATATTGGTTGCCAAAACAATCTGGAAAAAGTAACATAAAATAAATAGAAGAACTGGAATGTCTRACAGTTTTCCTCATTTAAATTAGTATTATGGAGTAAGTCTGGTTAAATTTTTTTATCCAGAAATTTTTCCTTAAGTAATCTGACAAATTAATAAAAGCTACATGACTTGAGTAATGGTCTATCTTCCCCAATGAGAGAAACTGAAAGTTAAGAAAGAATTTCACATTCCCATTTTATTTTACAATCCATCAAAATTACTGGCTAATGTCTGCCAAAATTGGTCAACATTTAATTAGCTAGTATCTGTCAAAATTGATCAACATTTAATTAAAGAGTTTGGCAGTAAATAAAATAAATCCTAGAAAAAAGCCATAGTAATTAGTTAACAATAATTAAAATACAGAACATAACAATTAACAGAAAAGATTAGGTTAAAAAGAATTATCCAATTACTGTCAAGATTTTCACAACATATTAGCCATTACTGCCCACCAAATTAGAATTATTTGTTTGCAGAGAGAAAATTCCAGGAACAACTGGTTGTGGTGTAATTCTGTATGATTACGTTTTATAAAAATTCAGAATTGAACCCAAAGAAAATTTCTCTTCTCAGTCATGAACTTTCTAAATATTACCTTTCTAATACCAAGAGGAGGTAATGTAAATGCAGCTGCTTGGTCTTGAGTTGAAAGAACAGAATGCAGAGCTATCAATCTATGCCTAGAAAGAGAAATTATAGTAATAAATATACACTTATTAAATAAGGTAGAGTGAAAAAATAAGACCAGCATAATGACAACAGTTTGGAGAAAGCAATTAGAATAGACAGCTGAAATAATAAAACTTTGTATGATTAGGTATGAAAGTCTGCTCCACTGTTTTTTACAGTATGTACAAAAAMCAATGTAATTAGTTCATAGGGATGTTCTCCCATTCAGTAAAAATGCAGGAAAAACAGTACTACTGCAGAACTTCCAGTTATTTTACAGTAACAGCTAGCAATAAAGGGAGCTAGGTGCCCATGAACCTAAGTTCTTTACTTATGCTTCTAAGACAAGCACCATTGCAAACATGTGAAACTTAAGAGTAATAAGGGCCTTCAGAGATGAGAATCACTGGGRCTTCCCTTCTCTTCCAGACCTTTACATCTCAGTCTTTCAACAAGTACTTAACATTTGACTGCTATTGTTCTTTTTATGCAATTGTGTTGCTAATTTTCAGTTACCCAAGAAATAAATTTCAAAATTATCTGTCACTACAACCCTAGGCCATTTCTCTTGGTAGATCCAGATGCTCTGGAGCTCTTCTCAGGAAGTAGTCACTTCCATGTAAACAGTAAGCCACAGAAATCTGTATCCCAGGTATGGCAGCTTCCATACCCTAAGAAGTGGAAAAGAAGTAGTCAAGTGCTTTTGATTAAGTAAATCCGTTGAAGAATTAAATAGAAATTAATTTTTAAAAATTATCATATCATTTTAATTAYGTCATTTTTGTTTGTATGACTTTTAGATTATAGTAGTAAAAGTACATTCGTGTTGTAGCAAAAGTATATTTGTATTGTAGAGCAAAGTACATTTGTAGCACAATTAGCTCAAAGCTAAAACTCTCAGTTTCCCTTTTCAAGAACAGCACACCTTAATGAATATGTTTGTTTGGTTGTAGCTTAGACASTTAACTTAAAAGCAAATATCTCCGTTACCTGTCACGCAAGTTAAATCGTCTGTCAGTTGAAATGAGATCATACAGCTGTTGGATATGGGCAAGGCCTGGTAAAAAGATCAGCACAGCACCTTCAATGTTCTTGAACTGGGGACTTCTATCTGTGAAATTACAATACAGGCATATAGTTAAAACAAACATGCATTGCAAAGAATTTCACAAAACAACAGGAACTAATGCTAGGTGTGGACAGGCCCAAGTACATAAACTTCTTAAGAAGTGGACTATACCTAAATATGCAAGCAACTCCAAAATAAGTTCAAGGTTGATCTTGTATGGGTTCATATATAGGATAGCCTGCTGAGTACGACCGCTATACTTTGCATAGTAAGGAGCCAAATCGATACCAGATCCAGACTGGATTGGAACATATTCCTAAAAAACAAGAGTAAGCAGATGAAAAGAAGATATCATATTCTTAGTATTTTAGAAGAAGGTAAAAGATCAGAAGGTCAATATGTCATTCATTTGAAACGAAGACTGGGTAAGAGAAATTTAACTAATTTCACACCAAAACATGTGCGAGTTAGATTAAATCACAGCTACCTRTGTGTATAGGTATCTACAACTGTTAAATGACACTCCAGATTAAAAAACATAAAAATTAAAGTCTGTCTGTCCAAGAAGTAAATAGGCCCCAGGTCCATACCTAGCATCCAGGTGGTATCAGTTCAAACTGGGGTAACAGAATGTCTACTCTTCTCTCAAAACTCCCATTCGGGAGTGTTAAAAAACTAGTTTCACCTTTTCCCACTCCCTCACCTCATCCTTCTCAACTAATGATTGCAACGAAAATTAAGTATTAACTAGGTGACAACTCCTACAGTGTTTTGGAACAGGAAAAATGGAGAGATAGCAGGAGAGACATATATTTGACTTGTTTCTAGACATCTTACACACAAAGTATAGCTTCTGTATTATATGGCACTACTGTAAACTATTTCATCGTTAATAGACACACTTAAGGAAGCTTGACACCACGTATCCTTCTGAAGAAAAATAACCAGCAGAGGACACAAGAGWATTTTTCAACAGATGTATCAGTGTTTGATCACAGCAAGCTAAATTTGCAGAAGCTTTGCAAAGCAAGCTGGAGCAGACATATCTTCCCAAAATACATAGTCTAGATGAACAGCCCAAGCTGCCTAAGTCAGATGACACTGATAGGATCTCCCCCTTCAAGAGTTTTGATCCAAAAGCACATAAAGCTGTCACAGCACACAGCCTGTTAAACAAAACAGGTCTATACAACAGTCTCATGTAAACCATCTCATTTGGCATGCCAGGTTGGAAAACCAGGAGTTTTTCAGCTAAGAAAGATAAGGCCTTGTCTCTTCTGTTGTTAGGTCCACTATGTAGGAGAACTCTTGGGGGAAAAAAAAATTAATTCCCTGCCACTGCCTATAGATCCAGAGCTGGGAATCTACAAGAGACTTCAAAGTCAAATACAGCAAAATCAAGACAGTAGTTGGAGCAACAATCAAAAGGGCGCAGCATTCATAAATATTTATAGGAGTGCCATTGTCTTTTATAAACTGAAAGAATATTTCATATTCTACAATCCTATCACATTTAATTCARAGGAACCAAACTGATTAAATAATGAAAATACCCAAAATTTCCAAGCCAAAACTAAAAATGCCTACTTTACCTGGTGCTTTGTAGTACTTCCTCCTTTACCAGTAATATTTATTGTTACTTCCTCCTCCTCCTCCAAGAACTTCTGACAATATTCTGAGTCCTTCTCCAGAACGTAGCCAGTTGCTTCAATTATATCTTCAACATGGAAAATCTTTAGTGAAAATTCACAGAAGAAACACAAAGCATGTCAAAAACTAATCAGCAACCTTTCTCACATTTCCATTTCCAAATTTACATAACCAAGTTGCACAGGACATGCTTTTTTGTTCTAATAAATCTTGCAAATTTCAACTTAAACTCTTCTGGTTTTTGAAAACCTAACCTTAGAGCTGCTACAAGTTTGTTAATGGGCCTCTCCACCTGATCACTAACATAATTCTTACCACAGCCTATACAGCAYGCATGAGAAAAACACATGAGAGTGTAATGATGAAGTTACTTGTGGGGAGGGAGGAATTCTTTAATGTGTTGAACAGAGAAAAATCAGTGTCACTGATGGACTACTYGTAACCAAACAAATACATCAGAACAAAACAGTGCAACATGTACTTCAAAGCTATTCTACATTTTCATAAAAGAAAAATGACTACAAGCCCTTGAAAAACTAACTTTAAAATCTGTATTTTCTGTTTAAAAGAAAGTGATATRGGTTTATTGCCTAGATACTAACACTGTATATACGCATGTGAAGTGTCTTGAGTAATCAAAACGTGCACCTACCTCAACTGGGTAGCTCCTCCCTGAGATCCTTAAAATGGGACAGTGTGAAAAATAGCTGGAAAACTTCTCACTGTCTACAGTGGCACTCATTAAAATCAGATGGAGGTCTGAACGCTTATGCAAGATCTCTTTCAGAATAACTAGCAAGAAATCAGACTGGACACTTCTCTCATGTACCTAGAATCAGAAAAACACATCTATAGCATGAATTTAGTATAGGCCCAGAATAACTATAATTTCTGCAGAATAGAAAAGAGTTGATAACCTCATCTACAATGACATGAGATATACTTGAAAGAAGACCATCTTCTTGAAGTTTCCGAAGCAGGACACCGGTTGTGCAGTACAGTAGTCTGGTGGCTTCTCCTGTTCTTGATTCCATACGAATTTGATATCCACACAGAGAATTCTTAAAAAAAATTTAAAATATAGGAATAACTTAAAATAACACATAAGCTAGCAATATTCAAAATTAAGTTAAATTTAGTAATTGTTAAAGTCAGACAATACAGACTGTAATGTGCTAATTCATTAGTATTGTGAATGACTGCCATACTTCCACACAAGTACTTTCCTTTGTTAAGAAAGGAAAAATACACTAAGTTTATCCACAGTAGCAAAGAGCTGGGAAAATCAGGATTCTTTTCAGGACTCTTTGACAGTCTCAAAAATATTTTTGCACAAATTACTCTAACAAATACGGGACTTCAGCTTTCCTGAAATAGCAAAATAACGTACGTTGGAAAGGGCCTCTCTCAAAACAGAGCCTCACTCAAGGCCAGACTGGATTGTTCAGAGCCTTATTTAAGGGACTTTTCTTCAACCCTAGTGATAGTGATGCCACAGTCTCACGCAATCTGCTCAAATCTTTGACCAGTCCCATTATGAAACACCAATATGATTTAGGCTGTTGCTCTACATCAGCCTCTGAACACTGTAGAAACCATATATGGCTACCTACAAGTTTGCAGGTAACAGGACGAAAACGAACAACTGACATATCAAGAAGCCCTTCTCAAGGAAAAATAACATCTAATTGCTTGGTTGTGTAAGAAATAACATTTTCACTTTCCATCAACAATCAGCCCCCTGTATTTGGTCTCCACAAGCAAAGGAATTGAGATATATCTTACTTTTCCTCCTGGTCCTGATTCACAGCCTAGCTCTTCACAGACCCTGGTTGCAAGACTCACTGCTGAGATTCTTCGGGGTTGTGTGCAAACAATGTTGCATTTTTTTGATCCTTCATCTAGCAACAAGTCTTCTAACAAGAAATGGGGCACCTGGGTACTCTTCCCACTGCCTGTTTCACCAGCAACAACAACCACTCGATGTTTTTTAAGTGTTTCTACAATTGAGTATCTATGTTTAAACACAGGTAACTCCTGTCTCTCTTTCAGAAGCCTCTGGTATCTGGAGGAACTTTGCAGTTTCTTAAACAAAATCCTTGCAGGTTCCAAGTTACCAGCATCTGAGGTCTCAAGGGAGAGACTGCTGAAGTCCTCATCAGAAACTAAGTTTTCCCAGGAATCTTCAGGACCCTCAGGTAGTTTTGGTTGATTTTCCGACTGTAGCTGCTGTTGTTGTTTGAGTTTGTTTAATAATTTAGCAATAAAGGTATCACGAGGCTTGTTGGTTTCTATCTTGCTTTCTTCTTCCTTTTTCTTTTCAGTATCCCTCCACTCTAGCCAGACATCTCTGTAGGTAGGAGGCAGCAACTGATGAACTGACTTCAGGAGCCAAAAGCAGAAAAAAATTAATTATGTACTACTTAGTAGCATCACTATTATTTTACACGTAAAYAAACTTAAATGTCAGAGGATACAACAAAAAAAAAGTAGGAAGCCATTCAAAATAGAGAAACTATGAAAGCAGTAATATAAACAAAATATAAATAAAAATATAAACATTTTTATTCAAGGCAAAGAAYAGTAATATTGGTGAAAATCTTACTTGTCCTTTGGTTAAATGGTAGAGTGCCAAAGTAGCAGCCAGATGTTGCGCTTGCATACTATCTTCTGTTACAATTGTAGGACACATGGCCATTACATCATCTGATGACTTGATAATCCTGACCCTTGAGGAGAAATTTCAAAAGCRTTTATCTCAATCTTTTGCTACCAATATAAACAGAAAATACTTATATAATTTTCAGCAAAGATTTCAGCGATGAATCTGAGATTGTTTTTCTCTTCATAAATATCTTCATTTTCTTTCAGGCAGAACTATTCATACACAGACTACGATTCAGGTTAGGTGCTTTGGAGGAAGGACTAATTGTTGTGTGCTTATAACTATTTAAGATAGAATCAGATGACATTTAATGATCTATCGAGAGGCAAGTATCTGTTTATCTATCTGTTAAACACCAGTCAGAGCAACAGCCAAATTTCCCATATTCTTAGCAGGGGAAATATGTTAGTGGTTTTTACCTTGAGCAAGAAAACAAGCTCTTTCACTTGGCTCCTTCAAGAAACACTGCTCATTTACAATTTCATGTCTGCTTTATTCATACACGGTAATATATGAATAAACACTTCACAAYGCTTGTATTATAGACTTGACTTCTAAAAGAAATTTAGAAGTAAGATACTGCACTGTTTCRGTTACAAATTTATGTAACTTCCACTTTATTTTAAACAATTGTCAGGGGAGTTTAGGTATTCATAAACTTAAAATCTGTGATTCATTACTTTGAATAAGAACATCGAACATAAAACTGTCCAAATTTATCGCACAGGTTCACTTCAGACTACTCTTCCATTCAGCAGTACACAAAAAAACTTATCCCTGCTTTTTGAGATCATTCACTAACCTAACTTTTGCAGAGCTATCCAGAGTAAAATACCTTCCTAATGGACTAAAAAAGGTTTGGGTTAAAYATACTATATTAATCTAAATCTCTATCGAGAAGACAGAACTGACCAGAATTTTTGCTTTCTAGTGAACCAAAAGGCAAATACAAAGGTTACAGGAAATACATACCTACATTTCCAGTATTTTCCAACAGGAATTTTTTCAAAAGCAGGATTTGGGCTCTTGGGAAAATTCTTCCTGCACCAGTCAATCAAAAATTGTTTTGGAGATTTACCAGTCCAGCTTCGAGCACTATAATCAAAATTTCTTAYATCTAGTGGTTCTCTCTTTTTCACTGCAAGAGCAGAAAGACACATCTTTAAGTCTATTAGAATTTAATTTACCTTACTCTGAAGTAATCTTTACCTTTTATTCGCACGTATTTAATGAGACAGCACTATTTTCTGAAATGTTTGCAGAAATATCGGTATTGATATGTGAAAAATTTCTGCTTTTCTGACAGAAGTATCAGGCAGAAAATAAATTACAGTATTTTCCTATCTTCAAACACCCAATAATTTTAGAACTTTCATTAAAGTTTGGTTATTAGAAAATAAATGTAATACTTTGAAGATTTACAATCAAAACAGTTTAAGATAAAGAGAGTGTTACAGTGAAACAGCAACTAGTCCTACAACTGAAAAAATRCAAAGCTATCTTTTAAGACATGACAGCATGGCAAAAACAGCTTTCAGTGTAATCTGCTAAAACAAGCACAGAMCCTTTTAAGTCAGCTTGGTCAGTGAGACAGACTGTACACAGCTGAGTTGGGGCAGGAGGGTGATGCGCTGGAGGGCAGGAAGGCTCTGCAGAGGGMTCTGGACAGGCTGSRTCCATGGGCTGAGGCCAATGGGGTGAGGTTCAACAAGGCCAAGGGCCGGGTCCTGCCCTTGGCTCACAACAACCCCAGGCAGTGCCACAGGCTGGGACAGAG
>NW_026623250.1:4080593-4201708 GCF_030028575.1 Malurus melanocephalus | reverse complement strand
GAGCTGGGGAAGGGTCTGGAGCACAAATCCTGTGAGGAGCAGCTGAGGAAGCTGGGAGTGGTTCAGCCTGGAGAAAAAGAGGCTCAGGGGTGACCTTATCACTCTCTACAACAGTCTGGAAGGAACCCATAGCCAGGTGGGGGTTGGTCTCTTCTCTCAGGCAAYCAGTGACAGGACATAGCCTCAATCTGCATCAGGGGAGGCTCAGGCTGGACATTAGGAGGGATTTATTCACAGAAAGGGTGATGATTGGGCTGCTCAGTGAGGAAGTGGAGTCAYCATCCCCAGAGCTGTTTAAGGAAAGCTGGACTTTGAACTCGGTAACATGGTCTAGTGGACATGGTGATGTTTGGTCAAAGCCTGGACTCAACCTGAGGGGTCTTTTCCAAGCTAATTGGTTCTGTGATAGTACACCTTCCTTTCCCAGATTCAGAGCTTGCCAACTCAGTACTGCAAGCCTAGAAAAACTAGGAAAACCTGTGGTATGACTCAAGTTCGTACTGAACCATTTCCAACGCACCTTTGTCTTCCTTTGCAGCACCATCAGGTTTTTCAAGCAAACTCAAATTCAAAGTGGTTTCTTGAGGCTGAGGTGAGGGAGTTTTTTTCTTTTCATTTTGCTGCTGGTTTGAAATCTTTATAGCTGGGTTAAATACTGGGTGTTCTTCAAGTACTGCCATTTCTGTCAGAGAGAGAACATAACTCAAACTCACACCTAACAAGTACTTAAAAAACAACTGTATTAATTCACCCTGAGTTCCCACAACCAGAACTAATGAAATGTTGCTGACTTTTTTGAATTTGACTGAGAAAGAATAGACTCAGATTCATTTCACACAGTGGCATAAAACACAATGAAATCATCTTCAATCTGACTCCAAGATTTAATTGTCTAACAAATATGCAAGCCAGAAAAAAACAACACATGTAACTTGCATAGCTCTACCTTGCTGAATTCTTCTTATTTTCTCTTGTGCTGCCTTCTGGCCTTGCTTGTCTTTGTCTTGCTTGGAGATGCTTGCTTGTTCTTTCGCTTCTGAAAGCTTGGCAGACAGATGTACATACCTCTCATTCTATTTCAAACAGAATTATTAATTACAATTTGAGATGGTATGCTTTTCACTTCTAATGACCTTCATAATAAAGTGTGGGGGGTTTTGTCCTCTATACCAAACTTACACAACAGAGAAAGAATGAGTTTTTCTTTAACTAACAGTCAMGACCTCCCACAATTTGACAGTACTTCACTCAATCTCACTGAAAGATACTTTAAATTTTTTGTTCCAGCATATTACATTCAACATTTTTAACCCAGTACAAGTAATATAAAAAAGGAAAAACAACTTAGAAAAGAAGCTTCAACAGATTTCCCTTCAGTAGCCCGATACATGACTGCTAAAGTAAAAAAAAATTTCAATCCCCAATTGGTAACAAAAAGATCCACTACATGCAGGTCTACCAGACATATCAGTTTTTAGAGACTTCAATGAAGCATTATTCTGACTTACTGGATCAAACTTTTCTTCATCTGTCTCTTTCACAGACTCATCCTTCTCTTCATCACTCTGTTGCTCAGCGTATCGCAATATCCATTCCTTCATACTCAATTCTTTCTCTTTCCTCACATTCGTTTCCTAAAGTCAGAAGTAATGAGAAMGTATGCGAAACTGATGTTTTTTTCTGCCAATAACCAGGAACTAAWATTTAAGATTTTACATATAAAATGAGTTACATGACAAAAAAACAATGGAGCAAACTTCCCCAACCAGGGTGAATATCCCACTATATAAACAAACAGATCTTGACACTAGATTAAGTATAACTGCTGTAAGGAATGAAATCATTTGCATGAAATTTCTTTATTTCTAGTTTAAAATTTAATAACCACAGAAATCAAAACACTGAAAGTGTATAAGCAAACTTAAACCCACATGCACCGTTAAGATTTCCAATACATAAAGAGTGCCATACGTAAATAAACAGACCCATTATGACAAAATTAAGCAATTAAGTCATAGAATCATGAAATGGTTTGTGTTGGGAGGGACCTTAGAGCACATCTAGTTCCAGCTYCCTTGCCATAGGSAGAGACACCTTCCACTATACCAGTTTGTTCAAAGTTTCATTCAATTTGGCCTTGAATAATGCCAACGATGGCACATCAGCAGCTACTCTGCGCAACCAAAGCCAGTATCTCATCACCCTCACAGTAAAGAATTTCTTGCTAATACCCAATCTAAACCTCACAARATTCCCTGTGCTTCAGCACAAAAAAAAATTAACTAGGAAGAACCTTCTAGACTCCAGAGAAAAAAATACCTTCAAACTACTGAAATTTAAATGTAGGCGACAATTATTAATCATACAACATTTTCATAAGCTGTCTACATCACTGTTGGAAGTCAATCCAACTCACGTATTTTAKAAAGTTTTGTTCACTCTTCTCCCCCTGCCAAGTAACAACAGATTAKATTTTCAGATTACCTTAGTTTCAGGGCCATTTTCTTTCTTCYTGTTATCTTCTAAGCGAGGCGGTGGTCCACGTTGTGACACAGCAGAACAAAATTTTGCTCTAGGTTTCTGCTGCTGTTCCTCGAATTGCTGGCTAAAGCCTTCAGGCAAGGCATCTTCAAAATTAAAAAAAAAACATGTCACAGAAAATGCCAATAATAATTACAGGAAAATATTTTGAAATATTTTGGGAACCAACTAGAAGAACAAAACCTGAAATAAAAATTCGCTTTAGCATTTATGCAACAGTATTTGCTTGTTGGGCTTCCACAGAAGAAGAAACAGGAAATCCACAAGACTTCATACACTAAATTATCCCAGGASCAGTCAGCTGTGCATCTAGGAAAAGAATGCTGTTGCAACTACCAGTCTTAGAGAAAACATTATAATTAATGACTACTGTGAAACAGTAATGCTACTGCTTAGCAGGTCGTATTTCTCTTCTGCCAATAACTATTTTCTGTTACCACACTCACCATCAGGAAGGTTTAAACAAAGCCAGTCAAGYGCAGAGTGAAGATCACCACCATACAAAAGTGTATTTTTCATTGCTTCCTCAATGTGCTCAGTCTTGAAAGAGAATCTTTGTAAAGCCATGTATACATCCTATAAATAAGACCACCAGAAAAAATTAGGATTTAATCTAGCAATCTAATACAGGCTTGCCAAACTCAACTTCCCACATATCAGAAAGCTGGCAYTTAAAGGGGGATAAACAATATGCATTAACGTACCCAAAAGTTAAGCAGAAAATTCTGTTTTGCACATAGAGTTTATGATTCTTCTTTATAAATATGCATGCATAGGTACAAACAAATCTACAAACAAATCCCTTCATACAATGTAGTTTCTAGCTAAATAAAGACATACCTGCAATTTTTCARCTACATGTAATGAAAAATGCAGTTAATTAAGTACTATTAATTAAGTACTATTCAAATTAAGTACTATTCCTTGATCTTGTCTGAAAGTTCTTGATTTTAGTTCCTGAATCCATGAAGATGTGCCTTTTTTTATAAGCATAATTCTTGGTTTCACTAAGTAATCATTAATATAACAACTGAAAAGTGTGCTGTACCAGCTTGTACTGCATGCAGAAGTGTAGTACAACACTTGTTATTAATGACAAAAAACAAACTTTTAAAAAAATAATGGAAAATAAAACTTTGAACTCTACCTGTAGTTTCTTTGTCGTTAGTCTTTTTGAAATCATTCCTTTGTCATCATTTTGGTTTTTATGGTTATTAATCACATCAATAATTCTTTTCTCCAAATTACCATTTATCATTACCTGCAAAGAAAAAATTAGTTGATACAAGTTAAACACTAGAAGGTTTTATGACATGTCAATGCTTTTCATGACTAAGGATGCAAGCACACAGAAAACTCTCTGCCATTCAAATTCCAGCTTTTCCAGCTTTCCATAAGTGGCCAAAACTACTCTTACAACGAGCACTCTTCTTTAGCTCCTGCAAGTTACATACTTTCACTTGAAATGGAAGAGCTCATTTCTCATTACAAAGAAAGCCCATTTACATTTTCAAGGAAATTCAGTATATTAAAGAAGATACTGTAAAAAATTTWAAAAAATTTCAACCCAAATAATCAGGGCCTCTCTCCTCCGTTGGTATAAAATAATTTGAACATCGAGATGCAACCTGTGATACCTTCCTTTCCAAATATCTTTAAAAGTTATTGTAGTATAATAATTCTAATATTTGAAACTCTTCTAAAGTATGAACCAAGCTTTAGCTGCTACTAAGTTAGTTATATAAAAATTTGTACCTCTTCTCTAACACGGAGAAAAATCCGTATGTACAGCAGAAGCCCAAATCCAACCTTTAAAATAGTCCTGCACACTGTCAGAGACGTTATCGTTTATGATGYAAACATTTTTATTAAGGACTTTTTGCACATCATAGAAAAACTATACAAAAGTTTCAGAGAAAAACCATGAAAACCCTGAATGGGACCCTTGGCTGAGGTCCTGAACAACACTGCTCACTGCCCACTGATCAAAGATACATACAACTGGGAGACAAGACAACTGGGAACACATTTAACACCTTCAGGGTGGAGACCATATGCCCAGGGCTATCAGCTGCCAGGCCAGCAGACACTGACATCAAAGGGTGGGGCAAGGAGAAGCTTTGGGTGTGTAGTGAAAAAGCCTCTAAACACCCATTGTCCACTCTGCAGAGAAGGGGCCCCTTCACTCYGGGAAAAGCTTATCCACGTGWAGGACAAACCAAAGGGGTGTCAATGGCCCATCAAAGGGGCCTCCCTCAAAGGGATGAGCCAGACCTGACACCAGACATAGTGCAACAAATCCATGGTGCTGCAAAAGACAGTGTTAAAACTGAGCCCCTTGCAAGGGAGACACGTGGGCATTCCCACCTGCCCAAAATGTGTATTAATGTACAGGATTCTACAGTAACTGGCGTGGCGGATGCAGTGAGGAACCTCACCACCCAGGGGAGACACAAGATTCACTGTGACCCTGAAACAGTGATAYGTTTCCATCTAACTCCCGTCACTCTTTCCCTGTCCCATCCCCACACACCATGCACACACACTTTTTCTATATCTATCTTTCTTTCTTGTCTCTTTTTCTCTCTTTGCCTCTGTTACTACTAAATGAAATACGTTTTTTTTGGCACCAGCATCTAACCTCGTTGGTTTTTAATCACGTTTTTCAGGTATATTTCAAACCTTTTGGAGTTTGATTCACCTTATTCACAGAAACTTAGTTTCCTCTGCTCTTCTGTGTCTAAACAGCATTGTAACATGCCAAGTATCATTTGTTATTTAAAAATCAGACATTCTCTTACACTGTTAATTTGTCCCWACTTCTTAGAGCACACTCAAAAGCCTAAGCAAAATCAAAACCATAACTGCCAATGTCTCACTCAGTAATGTAGTTCTCTTGCATAACGTAATACTGAGTTGAAGATTTACTCAGCTGARGCAGTACTATGAAAATCAAAGTTGTTTTATGTAAAGAAGATACTCACCTTAAGAACAGATTTATCTAGATTTGCAGCAGCACTGGAATCTGTTGTTGAACCAAAACTGTAAGTTTTTGGACCTGCAAATTAGAAATAACTATCAATTACACAAAACCCACAGAGAATATTGTTTATAATAACTAAAGCAGATCTAACATGACACAAGTTTGCACAGGTTAGTGCAAAGTATCACACTCACTTGCCAGAAACTTGGAGGCACATAASGATTTGAATAATCAAGAAAGGCCTTGAATAAGCAATAGTGARGAGGGCTATGACTCTTGGCAGACAAATATAAAATTCAAAGAGTATAATGAGAGGAAATGGGATTGACCCCTCACTCTCTCTGAACACTGAAAAAGGAATTGCCAAATAAGGAAGTAAATGGAAATGCCTAGCTATGTAAAAGAACTCTTCACCACTAAAGCTAGGGATAGAGGACATCTACTGAGGTCCAAGGCCAGACAGAATAGTTTTGCAGTAAAAAAAACAGTTGACATGAGAAAGCATTGAAAAAAAWTTGTATCTCATTCAGGAAGACCTTAAATCACATCTGGTGGAGGATGTAAGAAGTATCACTGCATGTCTGATCTGTTCTTATTTAGGTACTTATCTAGGACTTCGGTCCCCTTAGGAGAAAGCACTGGGTTACAGAAGCCTTTGGTCTGCTCTGCTATGGTCATTCCTCAATACTTTACATTTAACAGCTATTAAGAAAACCAAACCCTAATTCACAAAACTATTTATTGCCATTAGAATAGCAACACATAGCTTGCTGTTGAATGCCATCACTTTCAGAGTACCTATACCGTGCTGGTTCTGCACAGGTAGACAGAAACTGAGCAAACATATGGCTGCCATAATGCTGTGTGGCCGGAGGAAGAGCTATCACCCAGCAGGCAGGCTGGACATCTCATCCGTGCTGGCCTGCCTGCAGAACGGCCCCTGGAGAGCCTGCTTCTAGATCAGCCCACGTTTTGGTTACAGCATTTCAGAAAAAGTATGGTCACCTCTGGTCAGGAGATACAAACAGCTGTCAGCACTCAAGCTACTCACCAGCACTTAATGGCAGGCTCTGCAAACTCACAGTCTTTAGAATATAYTAACTTACTTTTCCCTTACACTGACTGATTTTTCACCACAGTATACAATCTGGGAGAGATTTACACTCAGTAAAGCCCACACTTGTAAAATCCCAGTACATGAATAGGTTCAGGAGGCTTACACTATCAGACTGCAAGACTTTTTCTTAACAASTTGGGATCTCAGATGCCCTGACCATCACATGATTTGCTCACGCTTTTCTAATGTTATATGACATCTGAGCTACCACTGGCAAAGCTGGATTTTTGAAAAGAAGCATCTTACAGTGCTGCAGATTATCAGTTTTTCAGACTGTACCCAGAACAGTCACCCTTCAGTTTGTCCAATACTGCAGAAGTGCCTCCGGTCCTGTAACAGCTCTTTAAGGACTGAAAAAAACGCCCAATAATCCCAAATCCACTTTACACTGATTTTGGTAACATACAAACACCAATATAAGCAGCACTGGAAAAGTGCCATCTAAACACCTACTCCACAAGAACATCTTACAAAATGTCTTTCTGTAATTAACTCAACACACCAATGCCAACAAAGCTTATCTGCTCAGAAACATCCCCGGMAGTAGAATTACAGAACAGCTACAGCTGAAAACGATCTCTAGAGATCACCTAATCCAACCCGACCGGGTACGGTAGGATCACGAGAGCAGATGGCACAGGAACGAATCCAGGTGAATTCTTAAATGCATCCAGGGAGGAAGACTCTGTGACCTCCCTGGGCAGCCTGTTCCAGTGCCCTGCCACCCTCGGTGTTAAGGTCYTCTTTCTCACTGAGGTGAATTGAGACTTGTTATCCTTTAGTTTGTGGCCATTGCATCCTGGGCATACTGAAAAGAGTCTGGCACACGCCTTTGAAATATATATATAGATTCATGTGAGAGCACCTCTCACTCTTCGAATAGGCCTAGCTCCCTCACTTCTCATCAGGAGATGCTCCAGATCCCTTATCATCTTTGCCACCCTCTGCCYGACCCGCTCTAGTAGCTAGCTCCTCGTCCTTCTTGCACTGAGGAGCCCAGACCTGGACACAGAACACCAGACATGGCCTCACGAGGGCCGAGGAGGCCGGGAGAAGCGCCTCCCATGACCAGCTAGACAAGCAAGGCGGGCTGAAGCCARGCCCAACCAGCCTGGGAGCAGAGTGATTCCAGCTGCCTCTCCCGACGCTGTGAAACACCAGCCCCTACGTTCGGCCTCCCCTCGTAACGCCGCGGTCCACGGGCAGCGCCAGCCGCACTCCCAGGGGCTCCGCTGCCCCTCCAGCCAGAGCGACCTCATCCGCGCACACCGCGCGCCCCACTCCTCCTCCGTACAGCACAGCCGGGCTGCTCCCGGGGCTCCGCGAGGCGCGGTACCTTGCTTGACACGCGGCTCCTTGGAGGCTGGCGCTGGTCTTGGCGGGGCGCCCCGGCTGCCCGGATCCGCGGCTGCTCCGGCCGGGGCGGGGGCGGCGCGGGCGCGGGCGGTGGCAGTGGCGGTGGCGGTGGCGGCCGTGGCGCTCCCCGCGCGCGGCTTCTTGTTGCGGCCGCCCATGGCGCCCCCGCCGCCCTGCGCGCGCGCACATCCGGGCACCGCGCACAGCACGGCCGCCGCCGCCTCCCATTGGCCAGCGCGCCCAGCGCACGCGCGAACGCCGCGCGGCCTGTCTTGGCTCTAAGCACATCCCCTTCCGGGGGCGAAGTGCTGTGTGTGCTCCCAGGAGGAGCTCACGGAGGGGGCGGGCATCGGGGCCGAAATCCAGATCCAGACAGAAATCGAGATCGGGWTCAGGCACGGGCCCGTGCGGGCGGCTGACGGTGCCAGGGCCAGCGGGAATCTCTGGCCCCCCTCGGGAGGCGGGGCCGGAAGAGCCACTTTCGCGCGAGGCGCGCGGCCCTGCGCGGGGCATTGTGGGAGCGCGGCGGCTAAGATGGCGGAGGCCTTTGGGGATGAGCTCTTCAGCGTGTTTGAGGAGGACGCGGCCGCCGCCGCTTCTGGCGCCAAGAAGAGCAAAGCGGGCCCCGCCGAGGGCGCCAGGAGGCCGGGGTAAGGGCGCGGAGTGCGGCTGGGGCAAACAACCGTRTCGGGGGTGCTCTGGCGGCGTGGGTGAGGGCTGTAGCTCTGGGCCGGGCGTCTGCCGGCTTGTTTGAGCTGCTAGACCCCTTCGGGAACAAATGTCTATAAGAGGGAAGGGTGCCAAGGGGATCCAGCTAGTCTCTTCCTGGTGGTGCCGAGCAATAGGGCAAGAAACTGATACACAGGAAGTTTTACCTGTTCATGAAAAAAACTTCTTTAGTACCTTGGTGACTCCACACTGAAATGGATTGCCCAGAGATTTTCTGGAATTTCTCTTACCGGATATATTCAGACACCATCCGGACTTACTTCTGTGCCATGTGCTGTAGGTTGGYCCTGCTTGAGCAGGGAGAGTGGACCAGATGATCCACTGTGGTCCCTTCCAACTTGATGCATTCTGTGATTCTGTGACTCGCTTTCCCAGGATCCCTGGCTCATAGCTGTAGCCAGTCCTGGCACTGTGGCCGATTGGGGAGTATGGTGACCTGGTGGGTAACTTATCTGGGAACTAGTTTGGAATTCCATGGCGGTTTTTGCGGGTGGAGTTCCCTGGGCTGCTCTCCAAGTGCAATGGGATCACAGTTGCCCTCAGGATATCTGTTTTCTCTCCTGAAAATAAATAGATAAATTGGAAAAAAAATTTAAATTTCTTGTCTGTTTATGTTGCAGAAAACGGTTGGAAGAAAAGCCTTCAGTACCAGCAATAGTGAAGCCAAAAAGAGAAGCTGAGGTTGATAGTACTGAAAATGTGGTTTTGGGAAAAAAGCCAAAACTGGAAGATGTTTTATCAGAAGATGTTAAGTAAGTGCTCYTATTAATGTTATTAGTAGTATGGGTATTTATAATAAGCCACATTGGTTAGGTTAGCTAGTTGGGAGCAGGTTAGGTGTGCCAGTTGGGAGCAGTCAATATAAAGTAGTTTTGTAGCGTTTTCACATGAAGATGAATCTGYTCAAGTTTGATTATCCATTATCTTTTTAAGAGAGAATGTACTGGTAATTCAGCCTCAGCAGTGGTGAGCACAGAGTGTGTTTAAGATATACTGCAATTCCATAGGTGTTTGCAGTACAAAATGTTCATGAATTTATTTACATGAATTGGTGACTCTTGATCAAAGTCATCGTTTGTATTTCACACAGAGTAGATGAGCTGGAAGTATGTGGGAGGAGGCAGGCTTGCTGTGTGTCATGACATTGAAAGACATGGTTYGTTTGGGTTACAGGAGGAGTAAATTGGCAAATAAACAAGGCTTTTGAGGCATGTGACAACTACATTGTCATTTGCACTTGCATATAACTTTTCTGAAGTTCAATGTCGAATTTTCTGTTAGAAGCTCATGAGAAGACTTTTCAGAGTACTCTAAACAAGGAATAAGTGTATAGAAGGAAAACAGAACGAGAGCCATCTAGTAGAATATATACTTGGCTGCAGTAGCCTACTAAGTATGTTAAAACCATCAGAAATAAACAGTTTCATGCATTGAGATTCTAGTCCCTCCTTGTGGCCATGAGAGAAGGAACTGGTAAAGAAAAAAGGGGTCTTGTCCTCAGGCAAGAGGATGCTTTAGACTCATTGCTAAAGCAATGAGATGGTTTAGACTCATTGGATGGGATGCTTTAGACTCATTCTGACTATTAGCAGGAGTACAGGTCTTGAATTTTGTTTAGTTGTGTATTAYAAAAAGCCCCTGTTTAAGTATAAAACTTCATGTGAACAAATGTGACCTAAGTGCTGTTTTGTGGTGCAATTTAATTTTTGAGTCAGTAGCTAAAGTAGATTTATATGGTAGCAAAAATTTAACCTCCAGGTAGTAAACTCTGCTGCCTGTCCATGCCAAGACTGCGCATCCCTTTTTTTTAATGTTACAGCTAAAGTAGAGGTGAAATTCAGCATGATCACATCTATRAAGAACATAGGATTTTTGAGTATTTTTTGGCAATCCTAACACCTAWTTCTTTAGTCTCACAGATCTGATGCCTCAAGTGAAGGTGCAGTCTGTGGACACTGTTGAAGGCTGTACACATGAGGTGAGTGCAGTAAAAATGCACATGATAAGTACACTYCTGTTTCATGTAATTTTGTATATCACTGCCAGTATAATAGCATTCTTTATTCTGTTTGTAATTATTATATTGTAGAATCACAGGTTTTTTAGGTTGGAAAAGGCCTTTGAGATCATTAAGTCCAGCCATTAATGTAGCACTGCCAAGTCCTCCACTAAACCTCAACCCCAAGTGCCACATTTACACATCTCTTTAATAGCTGTAGGGATGATAACTCAGCCACTCTTCTGGACAGCCTGGYTCAGTGCTTGACAACTCTTTTCTAATGTCCAATCTCCCCATTCACAGTTTGAGGTTATTTCATATTGTCCTTGTGCTTGTTACCTCAGAGAAAAAACTGACCCCCACCTGGTGGTGCCTGCAGGGCTTAATAGAGTTGTTAYGACCCAAGGGCAAGACCTGGGACTTGACCTTGTTGAACTTCACACCACTGATCTTTGCCCATGGATCCAGTCTGTCCAGATCCCTCTGCAGAGCCTTCCTGTCCTCCAGGAGATACAGTATTTCATACTGTGTTTAAGGTTGTGAAGAGTTTGAAGACACTGAGTATGTGCAAAATGCACTTGAAAATCAGTAGGCTATTTTACCAGAAGGAGCTTCAATCATAYTTCAAATTATTGTGAAAGGCTCGATGATAATGTTAGTTAGTTTCCATATTTGTTAGCTGCCAAGATAATTTTGAGCACTGCTGTTGAAAAAAACCTACTGGCTGGTAAAATAGGTTTGTGTTCAGTGTGGTAGATAGTGTGATCAGTGCATTGAAGTATTCTGCTATTCTATTCAAGAATGAAAGATTTTCTTGTAAAAGTGATTACTGTTGAAAATTATGTTTTCATGAAAATGAAAAATCAGATTTTCATATGTGCAAAGTAATGAAAACTACCTATTTTCAAATTGTGTCGCTAGACATAAACACAAATTTGGATATGAAAAATGTAAACTATTAATACTGTGGTTTTTAGAATCATCCTATAGCTATGTATGACTATCAGAAAAAGTTTGTATGAGAATCTAATATGTAAATTTTAGCTTCCTTATACTGTTATGGTCTTTTTCTCTTCTGTGCTGTTTTCCAGAACTAACTCAAGTTAATTAGGGTCAATTAATTAATTCAAGAGCTCTGAGCTCTGTATCATCAGACTTTTGTAATGAAGGAACTGTATGTACAGCTACTGTTAAGGGTTCTAAAGCCCATGCGTCTGTACAATTTTTGTTATTTTGAGATGTCCAGTAAAGGTTTGCCATCACTTARTTACTGAAGAGAGCTTAAGTATTAAGCATTAGTAAATGTTAGCTATTGGTCAGGAACAGGAATGTTACCAGTATAAAAACAGTGTACTTGGAAAGGGAACATTCTCGATGTGAGCTCAGTAATTGCTTTAAACATCCACTGGCTGGAAGACATGATTGTGACTTGGCCTGAAAAGCTAGTATTCGAAGGTAGCTGAAGCAGTAATAACCTCACACAAGACAGTAGGGATACCAGAGAAATGAGAGAAGGAGCATTGTTGGGCCAAAAGAATACAGAAATTGATTGAAAAAMTCTTGAGAAGGATCCCTTGACACCTAAGCTTGTAGAAATAGGATAACAGAAATTCAAATCAGTTTCCATACACTTGACATTGCCAGAAATGTCGCTCCTGTGAACCCAGAAATCTGCAACTGTTTTTATTTAAATGTATTTTATAGGTTGCGCTTCCAATAAATGAAGAATTCACCGGTCTGAAGCCAAGGACTGGGAAAGCTGCAAAAGTATGTGGCAGATGTCTTTTTCTTTTTGTACGTGTTTTATATATTAGGTGAGAGTAGAGAGRAAAAATGTGTACTTTGTTAGTAAGGTATATAAAAGATGGCCTGTCATAAGTAAGACGAATGTTTCTGTATTTAAAATTCGGTAGAGAAAATTAYGTGATGGAATGAGGTGTATAGGTTGTTGTGATGTCCATTCTTTCTCTAATGTCAGGCAGTGGCAGCACTGTAGTCTCYTCCTAAAAGAATAAATTAGAGAAAATTCAGTCATCAGGGTAAGATTTTCTTTTCTATGATAACAAGACATAAGCAAAGATCTTGGATATGCCATGAGATAAAAATATTTAAGTACAARGTCCTTGCATAATAGTGGATTACGATCAGTGAAAATTACAAGTAGCTGCAGGATTTAATTCTCTCATTTACACATTAAATCAGTCAGAAAAGATGACTTGATGTAAGTATGTCTTAAAATTCTATAACWTTTTTGCTTCTTTTCTTTCTAGGAATATCCATTTATTCTTGATGCCTTCCAGAGGGAAGCTATTCTTTGTGTGGATAATAACCAGTCTGTGTTAGTGTCAGCTCATACATCAGCTGGTAAAACTGTTTGTGCTGAGTAAGTACTTTCCTAGCAGGCTCTAATGAAAGAACAGTGTGATGTCCTTCGGTCGCTTCCTTGAACTGTCAGTAGCTGTTGTGTCCCAATTTCTGTCGCTGTTAGAATTGAAGTGGCTACTCTTGAGTATAATAATTACATCTTTCATCGTTCAGTGAGTAGTGAAAGGCTTAATTTATATTTAAAGATTAGCTTTTCTTTTTAAACTCTCAAGGTGTTACTGCATAGATTGACATGGAAGTTTCTTCAATACAGATTTGTGTAAATGTGGAAAAAATATCTTTGTTTTCTAGCCCCTGGCTAGAACTAATGAAGACTTTCTTGTGCGATTTTTTTTTTCTTTGTGAAAGCACTGGTTCRATTTAGTTGGCAACTTAGTATTTGGGCAAGAAATTTTTAGAAGGTAATATATATTTTTTGTTAGGGCTTGGTTCAGACAGTGAAGTGGCTTTGCTGACCTGTAGTGAGAAGTGAAAATGTGAGTGAAGATATGTTAGAGCATGGGTTCAATAATAATAGTTTTGTTGTGAGGCAGTGACAGTTTTTTAATGAACTACACATACTCTCGTGTCCATAAAAATCAGCTAACTTGGTGTTTGAAGATTTTTTATTCTCCGAAGATGCATATGTAGTTGATTTAAGGTTGCACTGAACTTGATAATGTGATATGAAATGCTAGATGTATTGGAGTGTGGGTTCAAATGCTGTGTATCATTCTCTTGATRTTCTGAATTGCACAGTTTTTGTTTTTAAGCAAAGTAGTATGCTGTGAACGTCTTCCTGACAATTATTAATATGGACATTGTTTGAATACAGGTATGCAATTGCCCTGGCTTTGAGGGAAAAGCAGCGTGTCATATTTACAAGTCCAATTAAAGCTTTGAGTAATCAGAAGTACCGTGAGATGTATGAAGAATTTCAGGATGTTGGTTTGATGACTGGGGATGTCACCATTAATCCTACAGCTTCTTGTTTGGTAATGACAACTGAGGTAAGATCAGACATTAATTCTTGATCTGTGTGTTTTCTTCTGCTCTTTTTTGATTGGGAAGGTCTCTTTTTAAAAGATTAGAGTTGCACGGTTAAGGTAGAAAATACTTCTAAGTTCATTATGACTCCTTAGAATGTTTTAAATTTTGGTTGTCTAGGAAGTTAGATAGGTCTCTGTGAATCATACTTTTGAACTGTAGGTCAGGAATTTTTGATCCTAATGTGGAGAAAGTCAGAATTGAATTTCCTGAGTGCTCAGGACACTAAGTGTTCTGTAGGTGTGAAGTGCTTCAAGTCAGATTTACTGAATCCTGTGGTTAGTATCTAGARGGGCAAAATGGGGAGAGGAAAATAGTTGAAGGATAGTTGAGTGGTTCACAGTAGGTGCTGGAACTCCAGAAATATGCAGCTTTTCACCTTTGGTAACAGYACTGTTTACAGAGTGTAGTATAACTTCTGTTACAGAAATGCAACCACGAGGTGGAATTTTCCTCTTTTTGCTTGTATCTGAAAGGAACAGGCAAAACTTAGGTAGGCATATATTAGAGAGACAGGATGATTTGATTTCTGACAGAAGATTTTCTCTTAATCACAAGGAGTTTTTCTATTAGGATAAGGGAAAAAGAGAGCTTGACATAAGTAGATCTGTAGACCTGTAACAATTATCTGCCATGTAGAAGCTTGGAGAAACACACTGTTTTATTCTTCCATKATTATTTCAGGGGAAACAAATTTTTCTCATGTAATGAGATTTGTTAGATTGAAATGGACTTGGAAAGCATCTTACAACCTATTCTTTAAATACTTTTTACATTTTGTGCAAAATACGACTTTTTCTATGCATTAAATGTGTTCCAAAAATTCTGGCAGTTTATTACMGATGTCCATGTAACGTGACTGTTGTTATTTCAATGTGAAGGGATTTAACCTTTACTTCCTTTTCTAGATTTTGAGAAGTATGCTTTACAGAGGTTCTGAGGTTATGCGTGAAGTTGCGTGGGTTATTTTTGATGAAATCCACTACATGAGAGATACAGGTATCCTATATGTACTACTTTTCTAATCTTTCTTTCCCCCAAGAACAATCTCCTTTTCTTTTGAAAAATTAAGTAGTTTTCTGTTTTAAAATCAGTCATCTTTATGTATAAATTATTTCAAATTTGTTTCTCACTGAATTTATATAATCATGTATTGCAGTTTGCATATCCTTGGCCAAAACAAAAACAACTTTGAGGGTATTTGATATACCCCACTTGTGTAAGGGGAACTAGTTTTAGTTTTTGTCTTACTTGGTTTTTAAGCATGTTGTTGTTTGGCTTCAAAGATGAAGAACATGCTTTGATCACATAAATTTCCCTTATGCCTTTCCATTTTCAGAACGAGGTGTGGTTTGGGAAGAAACAATTATTTTGCTTCCTGATAATGTGCACTATGTGTTCCTTTCTGCAACTATTCCAAATGCCCGCCAGTTTGCTGAATGGATCTGCCATCTTCACAAACAGGTTATATTCCTGACATGCTGTACCTCCATTCTTCTTGTTATGTGTCATAATACTGTCTGGTTGATATCTGGACCTCTGAGTATCTTTTTAGTCATCTTATTGTTTGTAGAAGATGGTATAGATCACTCCTGGGTTCTTTGGCTCTGTTCCTGCTTTTGATACTGCCTGTTGTTTCTACATGGCAGCATTAGAGCTGTTTCTAGATGTTGATTTTCCACAATTATTTAAGCACCTGCCTGATTTCAGCAAACCTGCTGAATTATGAAGCATGGTGAACATAAGGAGAGGGGGGAGATTTTTCTGAGGATTGGTAGACAAGAGGTTATTGGGAGAATCTGATTGAGGAGCTCTGTAGAAAGGTCATGCAGAAATCAAAAATGAATCTTATATCCATGGGAAATACTGTATATATTTTCAAGCAAAGTAAAAAAAAGTGTAGTTTAAAAAATCTATCCTGTTCAATTAACCTTTAGGTTTTAAGTTATATTCTGTTTTATCTRAGGCATGCTTTTATAGCAAATAATTTGTGAATTATAAGTGGTGGATTTAATAGCAGCAAGAAGTTGGTCCAATTTTAAAAGCATCCTGGAGATTGATTCTTAAGTTGTTTGTGATGGAGTATAATATAAAAGATGTCTATTTAACCTTGTCACAAAACCTTGGCTTTGTTTTGCAGAAGAACATTACGTGGGAGTTTTTAAAAGCAGATTTATGTAATATTTAATGTTTTAAAGGAAGTGGTTTATTTTTTTCCTAAAAGCTTTCTTGATGTATCAAAACCTTAAATGCTCAACAAAGTCTATTGTGAGYCTTTTTTAGGTGTTTTAGAAATACTTGAAGCTTTCTTTACAAAATATAAAAAATTAACAGGTTTATTCTTAATTTTAAAAGGTGTTAATATTTTAAGTCTGTCTAATAATGCAGAAAGAAATACTGCCTATCTTTACTTTTTCTGTTCACAATAAAGAATTTTTGTGGCCAGCTTCAGTTCTAAAACATTTGCAAACTTTGATTTTCTTAAGCAATTTCATTAGTATGAAATCCCTATTGAGGAAAAAAGTTWGTTAGTTGTGGAAAGCATTACTTTCTGGCCTTTAAGACAGTTATATTTTTATAATACTATATTGGTTTTTCCAGCAAGGGATATTCCTGTGCRGTTATAAGATATGTGAATTCTTTCTTTATAGCCTTGCCATGTGATTTACACCGACTATCGACCCACTCCACTGCAGCATTATATCTTTCCAGCAGGAGGAGATGGACTCCATCTGGTTGTTGATGAAAATGTAAGGAATGCTCAGTTCATTTTTAAGGTTGTTTTCCTCACTTAACAGTCAAAAGCTTGAACTGTTGCAAAATTTGGATAGGCCGTGTAAAGGATGTTTTTGTTAGTTAAAATTAAGTACAAGTGAGTAATGGTGTTCGCTGAATTGCTTTTAGATTTTTGGAGTCTTATACAAGAAATTGGTTYTATTATCTAATATCATGCAATCAACTGAGTAATGCTTTCCTGTGATGTCTTAAGTGCCCACATCCTTGCTTTTTTCTAAAGTGCATGCTGCTTTCTGTAAATCTGCAATGTAGTTGATGTTCCTTGTACTGTTTCTCACTCAAAAAACCCATAGGCAAGGAGGGAAAATAGTTTTGTTTCTTTAGGGGGTTTTGAACTAACCTGTATAAAATTTAACATCAGCTTGCTCCACAGTGGCTTTTGCCATCTTACAGTAGTGCTTGAAGGCAGGTATTCATTGGGCAGTGCAGTTTTATGTGGGCRTTCCTAAAAGTCAGTTTTGGTGTTCAGCACGTCTGATGTGGTGGGTAGTGTGGTAGATGGAGCAATGGGCAGTAAATTCAGAGCCACAGCAGTGTAATTCTGAGCTGTGACACTGACCTGGTGAACTCTCTTGCTAGCTTATGCATTGTATTTGTCCTTTTTTTCTGTGTATATATGGAGTAATGGCACTGGCTGTGCGAAGCAGTAAATATTTTTAAGTGGACTGTGTATGTAACTACTTACAGAGATTGYTTTTTACATCTAGGGAGATTTCAGAGAAGATAATTTTAATACAGCAATGCAAGTGCTTAGAGATGCAGGAGACTTAGCAAAAGGGGATCAGAAAGGCAGGAAAGGAGGAACAAAAGGTGAGTTGGAACAATTTTGAGATAATTGTTTGTATAAGTTTTTTTCAAAGTTCTGTGGATATTGTGCTTATGCCTCAATTACTCTCTAAGATTTTTTYTTGTAAAATATAATTAATTTAATGCAATCTCTTTGCAGGTCCTTCAAATGTTTTTAAGATTGTGAAGATGATTATGGAAAGGAATTTCCAACCTGTGATTATTTTTAGCTTTAGTAAGAAAGACTGTGAAGCCTATGCACTTCAGATGACGAAGTTGGATTTCAATACAGGTACAGATAAATCCAATATAAGTCTATTCACAGATGTAGTTTGATGTGTAATACTACTTTTCCTGTGGAATTTTGTGTAAAAAGAAAAATACATACGGCTTTCTTAACTTTCTGCTCTGGTGCATCAGTCGAAGCTATTGGCGCACAAAGTACTTGGTCATCACAATGTTGAACTGTTCATCCATTTTAAACTGCATTTCTTTCTCCCATATGCTTTTTATTGTAATAATAACACAAGAGTTCATAGAAAATTCTGTTTATAATGGGAAAAGACTAATCATCACAAAAGTATTTCCCAAAATTGTTATATTATGTCCATTAAAAGAATAGTATGCTCTCAAAGTCTGAACAACAGCCTAACAAAGCACTAGACTGTTCTTTCTTGACAATTCAGTCTTTCCTTCTTTCCCCTTCTCAAAGGAAAAACCAAAAGGTTAACAAAGAAGATTTTTTTATCTTGGTCTAAGACCATGCTTTGCAAATAAGTTTAAGCTCATCACTTCTTGGAAATCTAAAGAGTTTTTTTTTTTGAAGTAATTTGTTGGAAATCAATGTGTTGTTTGACATTTGTGAGCTGTGTAAGGTTCTTGCTTGCTTACTTGCTGCAGTCTGCTCATTTTGGTTCAGTGTTGGAGAATAATGCCGGCGCTTCTGGCAGAAAATTTAAASATGTGTAAAGAAAGCATTTTCATKTTTTCTTCAGAAGCACAACTTTGGATGTATATTCTTGATACTCATACTACTTAGTAGAACGGTTGCAAACTTTGAGAGTCAGGGAAGAGGCACTATGTTCTTACAGGCAGGGACTAGTAGATGGAAGAGGAACAAAGAAGGTTTTTTAAATAGACAGAGAGTACATAAAACTGATRAATACCAAGCTTGGAAGTAGCTGAAGTTTGACTATTCTAAAAGGTTTGTCCTGTTTTTTCTGATGGTCTGCTTGTGCTTACTGTTCGGGTCCTTCCAGCTTATTGGAAGTCGAGATCATCTGATTCAGTGTGGGTGGTTTTGTGTAGTATTCCACTCAATTTTTATTGTAAACTTCTGTAAGTACTAGACTGTGGTATCACTTTATTTACATCTGGTATTAGCCTTGTATATCTTGTAATACCTTAAAAATTTCCTTCTTAGATGAAGAAAAAAAGATGGTTGAAGAAGTGTTCAATAATGCAATAGATTGTCTCTCAGATGAAGACAAAAAGCTTCCTCAGGTGAGTGGAAGTTGAACAGGGTTCTTTTGAATTAACTTGTATTGCTGCTGTCCCATTTTCTGTGACTCATAAAGGTGTCTTTTGTAGAGGGATCAGAAATTATAAAACTGGATAATCTCCCCAGGTTTTAGTATCTCTTGCATTGCTTCTTGTCATTTATGAAGTAGGTGATTATGATTCCTTCCTATGATTCCAGCAGATGACATATGTCAGAATTAACAGKGGAGTGCCTGCCCCTTTATTTTTTTCAATTATGTTTTTAAGTAAACATAATCAGAGTTTGTAMAGTGGTAGACCTGGGTTAAAACAGTGTGGATAGTTCAAGTGAGAGTGCTGTATGCACTTATTAGTTATTAACTGCTGAGACTTTCAAAAAGTTGCATTGATGCATCTGCAATCTGATTTATAGTATAATGACTAAGCAAAGTGATGTTTTCCCATCATTACAGTGGACAAATAAAAAGTTTTAAGCAGACAGAATAATACAAGATTGACAGGGTAGTTATTGTCTTTTAAATTGGGCAAAAGTGCATTACATGAACACGGAGGCTTTCTATACAAGTTTTAGTAACAAATGCTAAAATTTGTTTGCTGGTCTTTTGTATGTTTTATCCCAGGTTGAACATGTGCTTCCCCTTCTGAAACGAGGAATTGGTATTCATCACGGTGGTTTGCTTCCTATCTTAAAAGAAACCATAGAAATTCTTTTCTCAGAGGGCCTAATAAAGGTATATTTTAAGACCATCTCTAATTTGTTCTCTTTTGTGAATACATGGCTTGTAATCATGAAAATCCAGAAGCATGCCTTAGTTCAGGGTGTATGCTAGTGTTAACAGTGGAGATCTATACAATTGCAGCTGTAGCTTTAAGTGTTCTGGATTTTGTTCAAAAGTATTTGTTAAGTACAGTGTCTGACTTAAATATTTCCATCAGCTATTTTTTGTTGCATATTTCTCCTGTATATGACTTTGGACATTTACCAAGCTGATTATTGGTTGTTCTGATGACAAATAATCAGAAAAGTGTAACCTTAGATGAAAATTGCGGTGGGTTTTTTTGATCTCTAATTCTTGTTTTCTTGCAAACTTGAATGTTGACATTAATCATTTTTATTGATTAATATAGTTGGCCCTCCATTGTGTTTTCTTCTGGAGTTTTTCACATAGTGCCATCTATCTAGTTTTCATGTTTTCCCAGGAAAAGTAAGGGAAGAGGGAAAGGATGGTCTTGGTCCAGTTTTTAAGTATTGAATATGCCTGTGTCCCTGTATTGACTGCACAGGTGTATTAAAATCTAGAGAGGTTTTGTGTAGCAATCCGGAGGGGTTTTGTGTAGCAATCTTTGACTATTTTCATGTGTGCTTGAGAACCTCTTTCTTTGCTTGCTTAACTTCAGTCTGTTTATTTAGGCCTTATTTGCAACAGAGACTTTTGCTATGGGGATTAATATGCCGGCCAGAACTGTGCTGTTTACRAGTGCTAGTAAATTTGATGGAAAAGATTTCCGATGGGTAAGTGATGAAGGGTTCSGTAGAATAACTGAAGTGTTTAAACCTTACTAGGATTAAATTTACTCTTCATATGTTCACCTCAATGTATTTTTTCTTTCAAAAATCTTWGTTGTCTAATCCACTTTTAGTTAATGTACAAATTCCTGAAGACAAAGGTTCCTCAGATTATCCATGAGATTAATTGATGCCTCAAAAGTGCATCAAACACAGGTTAGCAGCAGACATTGGATTAGACTGAGACTTCTGCACAACTTGTCCAAAACTGTGAGACACAGATATTTTATTTATGTGTGTCAGAGAACTGTCAGAATATGGACTTAGTATCCTGTTGTAATGATCACTGATTCTGACAGACCCAAGTGAAGAGATTATTTACCTTGGGAAAATATTGTTTTGTTAAAACAGATTTTTTTTCATAATTATAAAATCTTAAACATTAAAACCAAGTATGCAGTTTACCTAGAATAATAATGAGGTTTTGCAAGTCATCACAGCAAAGCTTCATCTTAATAACCTTCAGAGGTGGAAGAATTGGGTGAACAGGACAAAGTGTTTTGACCTATGCACTATGAAGTAAACTTTTCTTCAGTCTGAGTTCGGGCTGTTCAGTTTCACTCTTCATTCTGATTGCATGTCCTTAAGATATRTGTAATAATAAGTTACCTTTGAGGTATCAGAAATGGGGAACATCTGGAATTATTTAGCACAGTTTGCCTACATAATTTTTGAAATTAATCCAGACTTARACTTGGGGGAGTTGTTGAGAATTAAATTACGCATATGACAAAACCAGGTGTCTTAATACCTTAATGAGACAGCYGACAGTTATACCTGCCTCTTGCTCATGTCCCAGTTCTTTATAAACTCTTCCATTTCACAGCTAGGAGGCATAAAATATGCCTTTTGCAAATTTCAGTGTTTTGATGCTACTTTTGAATAATTTGAGTGAAATGATACATTGTTTGAAGATGTTGAAGATGTATTATCAGTATGTTGAAGATAYATCTTCACCATGCTCAACAACCTTCTAGTTTAGAAGATATTAGTAAAATGGTTTTAGTGCTTATTAAAATGATCCACCACAATTTGGAGCTATGGGAGCAATAGTTAACTCTTACTGCTGATTTACATTATTCATAGTCATGGATTTATATCCTTACTTAGTGATAATTATGACTAATGAAGTTAATCTGTGATAACTTTTCAATAACTTAGATAACCCTTCTTTGCTAGTTTTTATACATCATGGCCACTTACTGTGCAATTGTAATTAGCGCTTTATGTGTACTTGCTGTTTTTTTGATGTTTGTTAATTTTTCTTATTTTATCCTAGATATCCTCAGGYGAATACATTCAAATGTCAGGTCGTGCAGGACGCCGAGGCATGGACGACAGAGGAATAGTAATTCTTATGGTGGATGAAAAAATGAGTCCAACGATTGGCAAGCAGCTTTTGAAGGTAGGGGAGATGTGTTGTTTCTCTTYTCCCAGTAAGCTTGTGCTTATTTGAGTAATGTTATGTGCAAAATTATTCACCTTGAAGAAGATGATCATGCAGGCAGAAGATGACAACTCCTGAAAGTAGCTTTCAGTGAATTGTCATAGGAGTTTCTATTGCGAAACAGAATTAGAAGACTAATATCATCCGTATTTGTACAGAAGTAGTATCACCCATCTTTGTATAAAAGGGTTATCGGGCAGGACAAGTAGAACTATATCCTGTTCTCTAGTGATAGCATTACAGCTGTAGTATTCTGTTTGTTTCTTGCTGATTGAAGTCAGTTCAAGGGTTCTGCTGAAACTAGGAAAAGGTTTCATGATAATTAGTAAATTCTTGATTCAGTGATGAATAAAACTCTGTTAATTGTCAGTATGATAGACAAAATGGATAAGGCCATGCAAAAATTAAGTACGAACAATAAATAAGTGAAATGGCTGTCAGTGTGCTGAAATCAGCTATGGAGAAATAGACAGTTCTTGCGGAAGATATTGAGCTTTGGAAATGAAGAGTTGATAAAATCACTTTTTGTTGAGATGAGCATTAAATTACAGGACTTCCCCAAACTGTAATGGGAGTTGTTATAGATTTTTATGCTAGTACCCTCTTGCTTTAAAATTTGATTATKAAATACCACACTAATTACACTTCTATTTAAATTCCATGGCAAAAACAACCACAAAGATACAGTAACCTATTGTGTGAGTTGCTTATCTTAGGCTGCTTATGTTAATAGTACAGACATGTTAAAATTGAAAACCTGTGGAGTAACACTGCGCTCTATTCAGGAGCTTATAGCCTGAACATGGCAGGTTGTTTGTGTTAAAACAGCACTTTTAGTATTTCTAGGCTTAGTATAAGTTGTGGGAATTATCTTAAGTCAGCATCAAATTAAGTTAACAAAAGGCATGAAGGTGTTGCCAAAAAAAATGAGATGCCAGTGTTTCTTTTTATTCAGGCAAATTAGTAACAAGGGGGGAAATACTTACACAGYTGCTGCTAATTATGCAGATGCGGATTCTTCATTGCATTCTATATTCTATAGCTGTTAGTGCTACCCATTAATTGGTAATATATTCGATCTGTAAATATGTACATTACATGTAGGTTCTATACATAGGTTTACTTACAAGAAATCAGTAAAATTAGAAATTTCAGAAATATTAATGTATGGTAACATTACATTTTGAATTAATTTCTTAGTCCTGATTCAGTTTGTGTTTTCTCAGTGGTGTGTACACATTTCTTTACTCTTAATGCATGTGTACATCTCTGAGATATATGAAGACTAAGTTTTTAAACTGGATTATGAGCTTTTAAAACTGTTTAAGAAAAACTGTTTCGATACAATTTTGTGTCATACTTATTTTTAAAAGGTTTTATACATATGCAGTTCCACAGCTGAAAAATAAAGATCAGGAGATACAAAGAGAAGCAAAAAAAGAGTCCTTATAAATAGTACTAATTTTGTGTATTTGTAATCTGTATTTATTGAAAGGTACCAAAAGAATTAATTTTAATGAAATAATTGTTAATAGCTTAAGAAAGAATGGTGTATTTATATTCATACTTCAGACATTATAAGCTTACCCCAAAGATGGAGATGTTTTTGGAGTATTGAAAATTGAATAGTTTGATCACAATTGATCTCGATCAGAATGAAGACAGAAAAGGAAGCAGTAGATTGCCTACTTTCTTTTGATACTACCTTTCAGGGGTTTTGTTTTGATTTTAAGGAAATAATAAAGAATATTTCATTCATTGAAACTACAAGGCCTTTGATTTTCCTGCCATTTGAATTATAAGGAAACAAATAAGAAAATAATGGAAATTTTTTTTGCTTTCTRTGTTATATCTTGCTTCTTCTCCACTGATCTAAATGAATTAATATATTTAATTAGTATTTTGCACTACTTCACTTGTAGCAAAGACTGGATTTCAGATTTTTCTGAAGAAGATCAGAAGGGGCTAAAATGAASGTCTTTCTGTAGCATTGGTAACTATTTAGCCTATTGCTGTAAAGGCAGTGAAAGTTATCTTTTATGAAATGCGCAGTACAGCATTAAACCCCCCCCGCTTTTTTCCTTCTTAAATACAAAGCATCTAGRGGAAATTTCATGTCAAACATGCCAAGAGAATCTAATCAGACTAACATTTCTACTGTATTTCCAATTTGTAGGGATCATAAAGTATGTCTCAGTTAAGTTCTACTTGCTGACAGTATYTGTCTGTAGTAAGATCATGGTCGTGTCTTGTGGTAGTATTTTGCTTTTGGGTTAAGCTAAAGATTTATAGGAAAAACTCCAGAAGAAATAAATTAGCCCTATTRAGTATGAGAGAACATTTACACAGAACATTTTTGTCATAGCTCTTCAACCCTAATGTGTATCTGATCCAAACCATTTCCTGAACACTAGAGCAAAACATCTAGGAATTCTGTTGTCAGCTGCCACCCGCCGTGCTCGGTGAAGTGAGAGCTTTGAGCATATTGGTACCAGCAGCATTGCTGCAGCTGTGCTGCCTGGCTGGGGCACTGCTCATTGCAACATCGTATACAGTACTCCACACTTACATTCAGCATTCCATTCTTAGACGGAGTTCTTACAAGAGATATCTGTAAATATTTCTGAAACTCAGTACCTACATTTGTCTTCTGCAGTGTAACTAGTTTTTTTTTTGTTTATCCTTATTTGTTTAACCACTGAATATTTAGTAAACTGGTGACTTGCATAAATCTGTAAATGTAAATGCTTACGATACTATTGGGTCATCTTTCTGAAGATGGTGAATTGTAATGTTACATTTGCATCATACTAAGAAGTATTTAAATGGATTTTTTTTTTTGTTTTCTTAGCTAAAATCTTTAGTATGTTTTGTTGTTCAGGTAGGAAGTGTAAAGCTTCTTCTTGATGCTAGATTGCCTTTGAAACCAGTAGCAGCACCTCTTCAATTGGAACTTGGCCACCTTACAAGATGGATTCCTACAGAGACAGTTGAATTACTCAATAGTGGTAATTTGCTATGTCTCTAAAAGACAGATGTCTTAAGCTAATTATGTTATCAAAATGGATGATTGTACTGTCAAAGAAARTGTGCTACTTAAGTAAGTTTTTGAACTTCGAATTTGAGCATCTACTCAAATTTATCTGCAGTACTTTGCATCTACTTATTCCATCACAGTAAGACAGATGGACTGAAAAATTCAAAGAAAACATAGAAATGTAGAATCATCAAGGTTGGAAGAGCCCTTTAAGATCAGGAAGTTTGACTTTTATCAGAGSATTTACCAGTGCAAGCCCTAACCCWCTAAACCATATTAGTGCCAGATCCAGACAGCTCTTAAACACCTCCAGTGGTGGTGACTCCGCCACCTCCCTGGGCAACCTGTTCCAGGGCCTGAGCACCCTAACAGTGAAAAAACTTTTTCTACCATCTAATCTGAGTATTCTCTGTTTCAGGCTATTTCCTCTTGTCTTCTCACTGTAGGCACAGTAGAAGAGACCAGACCCCACCTTACTAACAACCTCCATTCAGGCAGTTATAGAGGGCAATGCAGATCCCACTGTGGCTCTTCTTCTCCAGAATAAAAAGCCCCAGCTCCCTCAGGTGTTCCCCGTAAAACGTGATCTCTAGGTGCTTCATGAGCGTTGCCACTCTTCTCTGGACATGGTCCAGCCCTTCAGTTATTTTTTAAGTGAAGGGCTCTAGAACTGAACACAACACTCACGSTGTAGCCTCACCAATTCCAGCCTCTTCCTAGTCCTGCTGGCTGCACTATTCCTGATACACTCATCTAGCTATGTAACATATATGTTAATATGCTTTCTTGTCATTTCTCCTATAGCCAAGCTGTAGGAGATACTCCAGTAGCTACATCTGGTTCCTTGCAGGGCCTCCATTTTATGGAGCTGGCTGTACTGTGCTTGTTTGGCCTGTATGCTGCTGTTAGAAGACTGGCTGGTGACTTWGCATATTATTTTTACTCTTAAGTTATTTTATTATACCAGACAAATGAGCAGGACAGAAGTTCAGACAGTTTAATAGTTTTCTCTGCAAACATCAGCTTAACATGCCATCTTAATTACACTATTATACTTCCATTTGACTCAGGACTTACTGCTAGGGGGTAAAAAAAATGCCTCAGGAGTTGAGAAATTTGCCAAACTGTACCTAGGGACAGAAAAACTTCAGCTGGAGGTTCACAGCACTAGTCCTAGTACTTAAAAAAGACATTGCAAAATCTAAAGTAATAGATTATCACTAGTGGTTGGAGGACAGTAAAATGTTCTTCTAAAGCTGTGACATAGATGATAATCACAATGAAACAAGTATTTTGGATACTTTATAAAAAGTATTTCGATACAAATATTTTTAATGTGAAATACGTGTTTTTACTGTAAACTGCCAAACTTTTCTTGTCCTTATGAATCATGCACTGCAGGAATCTTCCAGGCTTTGATTCGGGAAGGTGCTTAACTTTGAGCCTTAATTTAAATTAACAGGACTTTAAATCAAGTCAACAAGATTTTAGCATGAAATCACAGAGATAAGGGAGATGGATATTCAAGCACCTTTATGAKCAGGGTCACAGTTTCTTACATAATTTCTCAAGCCAGCAGATGGAAGAGAACAGCAAGCAGCTGTTCTTGCTGATGTTTTCAACCAAATTGTAGGAAAAGGGGTGCATCAAATGATGTGTAAAATGGTTTGTCATTCTTGAACTTCACCTCGGGATTTTCAAGAGCCTCTAGGACTAATGTAGTTGGTGTTACTTACTAATTGTGTTTGCTGCTTGTTAATACCACAGAATACTTAAAATTTWATTAGTTCAATCTGTGGAAAGCAGTTTTTCTCCAGATTTTTGCGAAGTTTACTTTGGTAAATTCATCACTATAAATGTGAACGCATTTTGGTAGTCTAAGCTAGGTTTTTTTCTTTACCTTCTTATTCTGAAATCAAAAAGGCTGAGTTTGAGATGAACAGATGACAAATGTACTTAATTTTTTAAATATATTTTATAGAAGAAAATAGTCTTTGCTAGGGAATGCTTTTAAGTTTAAAAATGCTGCAAATTTACTGAAATGGTGAAGTCCCATAAAAGAAATACRCAACTGTCTGCAGGCCTAGTGGCAAATCTGTTGAGGATCTCAGCAAGCTGCTTCTTGAAGATAGAGGATACCATTTGCTCTTTCCAAAAACAAAGAGCAGACCAGAACTTGAAGTTATCAGCCTGAAGCAAAACTAATTATATCTACAATGGTAGGAATTACTGTRTTAGGGTAAATTACTTAAACTTTCCATTATTCCGAGCTAACTTCAGGAGGTAGTATTTGCAGGGGAGAGTAACGGAGTTACAGAGTTTGTTTACAGAGTTACATTGTTTTCCTTCTAAGTCTCTTTTTACAACTGGAGCATTTGTTGAATCCAAGCCTGAGGTATTTTCACCATGAAAGCTTGCTAAAGCAGTGTTCTGCCACCCACAGTGGTTTCTGTTTGCTTTGGTGAAACTGGTTTTAGGGCAAAACAGTGAGCCAGATTGGTAATGTATTTGGGCTTAAAATAGCTGCTTACCATTGTCTATTAAAAATAACCTCACAGAAGACTTTTTTATTGATTTTGCAGTTGTACTAATGTAGCTCAGGGTAATTCTGCTATCAGTCTAACTACACAGGGTTTYTTTTCTAAGAGAGCACTGAATATTCATGTGGTTGCTCTGTTACTGATACATGGAAAAAAGTATGTTGTTATTTCATGAGAGGTGTTTCTGTGTCTTACAGTGTATCAAGCACTCGCATTTTTATTTAATAAGGATTTTAGCAGAAATTCATAACAATGARTGTTACAGACAGCTAAGTGTACTTATTTTCTCCTTATGATGAAAAAGGTGGAAATTCTTTTAATTATTGTCAGTTTGGTCTTTTTGTAAAGTGTTTTGTTATCTCATTTCTGTAAACTGACTGATTCAGTTTATTTCTGGAAACACTGATAAGTAAATGAAGCTGTCATTGGACCAAAATGGTGTAAATTATGTCCTGTGTTGTATCTAATTTCATCATTATGAAAGCTACTTTATTGTGGCTTTGCAATGTGGCTTTTTCATCTTTGTTACCTCATAATGTCCCTATGAATTAATCAGTTTCAGACAGTATTTGCTATCTGATGTTCCCATGAGGGCAAGAAACTTATGTGCAGAATTTGTTCCTCTCTCTTCATGGGAACAGATTTAAAAAATGTAAATATTTTTCTCCCACTGTAAGAGAGAACATGTTCTTCTTGCTCAACACTACATGCCATTATACAGCAATGACAGCTCTCATATGTGTGGTTAGACAAGACTTCCAATTCTTAGCAGTAGTTAAAAAACCCCAAAAAAACTACGTAGCAATTCCATGCACAACTCTTCATCATCCCAATCTTTATATCTTTCTAGTTATAGGAGCAAAAATTGGTATTACCACTAAATACTGAATGCCCTGCTGGATTGTTTCGTTGTTTCAAGAAGAGGGTCCACTTGAGCTGTTAGCAGTTAAACAGGGAACACTGTATAGCAGCTATAATTTTCAGCTTTTCATACTTTTTTTTTTTAGTTTTTTACTAAATGGCTTCTGTAGTAAATTGTTTATGGTCACATTAACAATTTCAGYTTAATCCAGTCATTCTTTTGCCACCCAAATATTGGAAAACTTGAAAGTGTTCTATTAATCTGTCCTTAAAATTTCTCAAGAAGTGGTTGCAAGCACACAAAAGTAGGTAACTGATTTTTGAGAACTTCAGTTGATATATGCAGGCTGTTGTCATSTATCCAGGCAATTGTTAACCAGCAGGATAGAAATCTTGCAAAGTCATTCTGCTTTCTAAAACTATATAGAAAAAAATCTGTTGCTGCTGTCTTGTTGAATAAATTGGAGTGAGGGTGACTGCCCTCTCTGAAAAAATGAAAAGGAGGATTGCAGAAAGGAGTCTGGAGAACTGGGATGGTAGTTCTCCAAGAGCAGTAAGTCATGGATGCAGTGCATGTTTCAAAGTGACTTCCTGATACCTTGTTCAAGGCAGTCTTTCTCATCAACTCTTTTTGCAGCTCTGATCAGTTAGGCTTTTGCCTGATCTGCATAGAGTGGTTCTTTCTTTCTCTAATATGGAGCTTTTTTGTGGAGACAAGGGCAAGGGTTTATCAGACCGAGAGATGTTGAGGCGGATGATGGTGTAGCCTAGCTTGCTGGAGAAAAGGTTGATATATTTGGACAGGAAGGTCTGTGGTATTTGGTGTACTACATGCTTCATAGAATTTTTAAGATAGTAAAGTCTAGTCTGGGTGCTGGTGGCTTAGGGTTTGAGCAAACAAAGGGGTTTCAAGAGGAGCAAACCATGATGGAGCAAATGYAAGTTAAAAGTGACTTACAACTTATTATATCTTGGCAACAGGAAAATCCAGGATAGTTGAACATGTTTTACTGTGAAGGCTCTTTGAAAGTAAGTCAGGAAGRAAAAACTCACCTTTTCCATTTTTCTGTCAGTAATATATCCTGTCTTTGCATCCCTCCACTGGATGTATCTAGTAGGTGTCTTTACGTAAGCACTGATTGTGTCTTCAGTAATCATGGCCATTTTTAGTATTTACAATTAAAGGCAATTCTCTACTCATGTCTTGAGTGCACTAATACCAAAATAGAGTTGTTTTCTTATACTAAGGTTTTCTTGCAGCTGCAAAATCTCAATATTGTTGCWAAGTAAATGAAGCAAGGGCATGCAGGTGATTGCTTCCTGTTAAGTGTGAGCCTATTGATAGGCTAGGGCCGTAGGTAAAAACTAATACACACTGCAGAGCTCACAGGCTGTGCTGAAGGTGTAATACAGTAAAGCTAGTATAGTTACATTTTTGTTGAAGAAAATGTAACTGAAAACTTCAGTTTTCAGACAAAATAAGCTTCTCAGAGCTCTTCATTTCAAATGTATTAGAGAACACTGAGAAGACAGGAGTTTCTGAAACTTGGAGAAACATGTGTTTATGAGATGATAGAATAACTTTTGCCAAAACATGATTTATATTTCAAATGCTATGTCTTAAAAGAATGATCATATTTTCAAATTGTAAACTGCTGACCATGTGTTTAAAATTAAAATTGCCACATCAGCAAYTGGCTGAAACATCACCTTTCAAGTAAGTCTGCTTTATATAATCTTGAAATAGCTGATTTTTTTTGTCTGTTTTTAGATCATTTCTTCGTAAGTGAATTCTGCTGATTTTTAAAAAGTCTTTGARATGAATCTGCAGGAATTGTTTGGTCTTTCTTGGCATGTTCTGTGCATTTACTATAGTTGCATGAAGTTCCTTGTTTTCTAACTTTATGATCACATTTAAGTGGGAGTGTGACACTCAAGGTTCTGTTCTTTCAAGTAGTTTATAATCTTGCAAGCACACAGCGAAGGTTTTTCCTCCAAGATGTGTAACATTGACAGGATGAAAAGAGAAATTRTTTCATAGTGTGATCAGAGCGGTCACACAGCAGCTTTTTGCCAGATCCCTGGCGCCTGTAGCCAGCTGGTGAGTGTATTCCATCTTCTTGAGCTGATGCCTGACTACAGCAGTGGACACTGCAGTAGGAAAGAATCTGACCCCTGTTAGCTGACACTAGCATAACTACTGTGCTATTCTTTAGTAAATGCCATTCTTTAAATGGCATTTTTTGCTATAGAGAGGCAAGCTTTTTAGGGAGTGATAATTTCTCTTTCCTAGAATAAATAATCTATTTAGAAAAAGGGACAGGAGCTTGGSTACATACATAGTCCTTTTTTCAGGTCTAAAGAAAAAGCTGTGTTACATGGTGGTTAGCATGAGCAACATAAGTTTGTCATCTTTATTTGATGTATCAGACCACAGGCATCTGTAGAAACTTGAGCACTACAGCTCAACTGTTGCTGGTGTAATTAGTGACACATTTCTGTTAGTAGAAACCCATCTGTGCTGATTTCAGAACTGACAACATTATTTTAAATACACATTTCGTGATTGAATTTAAGATGAACTTCTCTGAGGTGCATCACTTGAGGTGAAAACCTAGATGTGTATTTATGGTCCACTCACAGATGTAATTTAGAATGAATGAGTGGCCATGGGAGGAAAAACATTAGGCTTTTTGGTATGATTTATCTTAAACTTGTTTTACATGTATTCATGCTGGTACTTTTATAGTATAAACATAGTCTTCAGAGTGCTGAAGACTCTTCTGTAACAGCTGTGTTCTTTTCTGAGACAAAATAATCATGCAGTGAGTAGGATTCTAGCATTTGTAAGGTAATCTYATAAAGCTCTGTCTCACTTAAAGCAAATGGGATTACAGTATTCTTAAATCTTGTGCATGTGAAGGGGTTCTACATACAGTCTCTTACTGATTCAGTGCATCAGTGGATGTAGGATCTGAATTCCTGACAGTGCCTTTTGAAAGAAAATGGAAAAAAAAATGTAGTTTGTAGTAAATTGTAGTATCTGATATTATAGTATYGTCATTTAAAATCCAGTACACTTAGCTTGATCTAGAAAAACACTGGATCTAAATTTCAGCATTTGCATACATAAACTAATCATCAGATAAATTTATTAATAGTGGGGTTTTTTTAATTAGATATGACAAGGGACTACCGCTGCTTGATACTTTACTGTATAGAAAAAAAAATAAATAGATTAGTTGCAAGAAGATATAACTGGTTTTAGGGAAAGCAAATTTTGAGTTTAGAAAAGGATGCAAAATTGCATGTTTTCTAGTGTGAGCCTTTCTGAGCTTCTAACATGTCTAATAGAATGTGTGGAACTTAAAACAGTCATTTGTTTGTATGAAAACTGTCTTGAAACATCCTGATTTTCTTGTTGCATTTTAGTTTTTATTTAAAACATTCAGCCATAACTGAACTTACTCATAGGCCTTGTTGAAATAACAGTGCTTCTTCAGTAAATCTCTTATATTTCATATATACMTTATTTTAAAAGAGTGATAGATACAAAACCATTGCAAACTGTTTCCCATTGTCTTTTATTATAGTTTCAGATTAGGTTTGCCCTTGCTATTTTRTTCCTTGCCATGCATGGTTTGTGGATTTCTTGTTTTCTCAGAGATCTAGTACAATTTTTAGCAGACCTTAGTATTTTTCTATGTACACCTTTTTAGATTTAAGTCTCTTYTAGTCTCTGGGAAATTTTGCTTTGAAAAACACCACAACTGCACTGGTTTTCTGTTAGTAATTCAGAAGAGTTTGGATTTTTAAAATCCCTTAACTACGTATTATGTTATTGGTGGTGGTGAGTGTGTTGTCATAAGCATTTCAGGAATCAAGGAGGTGTGAGAGTCCATGTACTTGTTAGCAACTTCAAACAGCTCTGAAATACTTGTGAAATCTAACTTGATTTTATGAAAAGCTATTTATGTTGTTCTGCTGTATTCTGTCCAGCTATTTGTTGTTTCYGTTTCCCACTCCTTTAATTGCACAGAAGTTGTAATTTTCTGCTTCATAACTCCTGAATTTGCCTTTTATCCTTTCTGAAGGATTGTCAGGCACCTGTTTCTTCAATACTGGTGCTACTTGGATGAAAGGTTATGCAGCACAGATGTGACTTTTCATACTTCAGAAGTGTTGGGTCTCTCTCACCTGATTTCAGCAACTTGGTGTATCAGGATTAAAGTGAGAGACATTTCTCAGGCTTGCCCTTGCTTGGAGAGGCTGTGTTGAGCTCTTCTAGATCTTTCTTGGACACAGTTAAACTGTTTAGTTTGTTCTTTGAATAGCTGATTGTTTTAATCCATATAAATTAAATATTTGCTCTTTTATGATAATATGGGTGTCCTCTTATGTAGAACATAGTAACAGCCATGGTGAATCTGGCCAAAGATGCATTTACTTAGTCCAGTACCCCTTAAACAGAGGACAGTCATAGATATTCTTAAAAAAGTAAGAATGGGTAGAGAAGGTTGTGATGTGATATTTTCYCACTATGCTTTATCAGCATCCTTTCTTCTTAGGTTAATCAAAATACCTGTACATACCACCTTGTAAAAAAATTTTAACTTCCCACAATGGAGGGGTTGTGGAGTTCATCTTGTCCAAGACCCTGGCTCAAGCTGGATGATCTAGAGCAGGGTGCCCAGGACCACACCCAGATGGTTTTTCAATATATCTACAAGAGAAGAATWCACACTCTCTCTCAAGCTACCTGCAAATTACATTGATTTTATAGTGAYTCATAATTTAAGTTAAATAATTTGCAGATTGCCTATTTTTGAAGAGAATTCCCAAGACACCACTCTAATCAGTAAGTCTTAAGACTTGCAGATAAGGTTTTTTTCAGCATTAAAATAATGGAGTGCTTTAGATAGYTAACTGTTACTTTAATATTAATATAATGGAATCTGAATTGTAAACTGCAGGAAACATCTATATTCACCTGGACTTTTCATTTCAATCAAATATAATTTATAATATCCTAGCCGTGATGAGTATCCATACACTACAAATACTTTTTACATGTTCAGCATAATAAAATTGCTTAGGATTTTATAAAATGTGTAATCTAAATTCAAGTGAAGTTGTAGAGATCATCAGAGCAGCTCCTCATGTAAAATACTGCATCATTATTCATTCATTGTGTTCTTATATGCTTCAATTAGTACTTTTTTCAAATGGACAATGTTCTTGTATCTTTTTCAGGGTTCAGCTGATCCCTTAAACAGTGCATTCCACCTGACATACAACATGGTATTGAACTTGCTTCGAGTAGAGGAAATTAATCCTGAATACATGTTAGAAAAATCCTTTTATCAGTTCCAACATTACAGAACTATTCCAGAAATAGTGGAAAGTAAGTATTGCTGCATGTTATTCTCATGTGAGTAAGTATAAAATATGGTGAGATTGTGTAGTTAGACTTCATTATGCCCATAGAAGTTTATGTCTGTGCAGTTTTTGCTTTCCCTCTCCTCAGTTGCCACTGGATCGTTTGTTGCCCTGTTACAGYTTCAGTGAGAGTAATTGCCTCTTGTTCTTAGCACTTAAGAGTATCTGCTGTCAGTTTATGAAGAGAGCTTGCCTCTGTGAGTCAGACAAGAATGGTTGTCACATTGCTACACTATAGGGCAGGAAGAAGGAAAAACAATTTAAAATTTCYGGTGGCTTATTTGAGATGCATGAAAGAAAAATCTTAGGGAAGAAGTCTTCCACCTTTTAATATCTCAGTACAATTTGTAAAAAGAACTTATGCACACTGCATTCAAAGTAGTGTAGGTAAGGAATGTTTAATTATAATAAGAAGAAAACTTTGGAGAGGAACTGAGACTGATTATTTGCACTCCATCGAGTAACTGCATTTTGAGCCATGAGTGAGTTTAACTAGTGAGTTTCCATGAGCCAAAGTAATGATCTCAGCCACTGTTTGAGAGAGAGGCCTCCTTCAAAACTTAATGCAGAGACTCTTAAAACATGAGAGGTAATTATGATTAATGAGCAGTTCATCTATTCATTTGTTAATTTTACATTAAGAGAGAAAGTATATATGTACATGTAGCTTTGATAGACATGCAGAGGGAGGGGTTCAGTTACCTTTCTGTTAGTTTGCAGGTGCAGTAATAGTTAAATATAGTATTTGTTTCCTGAGATCTCTGTTCCAGCCAGCGTGCCTAAGTCTTTATTCTGTCATCCCATGCTGTTTAAATAGAAAAATGGACCTGAAGAACATTTTTCATGTTCCTGGACAGTTTCAGTTTAGGTACCATACTGGGCATTAGAATTTTATAAACACTTCAGCTGCAAGTAAGATACAAAGGAGAGAATTGGCWTCTTAGACTAAGGAAGAAAATATGCCATGGGTATGAATGGATGGCTTATTCCTTTAAAAAGCTGACAGGTAAAAATAAGGAGCTGTTCCCTTAGTTGTCTCTCAAGTTCCAGTGAAGTGGGATTYCTGGGCCACTTAAGAGCATTTAAAAATAGCACACAAGAGGATGAGTTGGTAGAGAAGAAAAAGGATTTTTATAATCTGTCCTTTGTTTATGTTTGCTGGTGTTATTACCACAATGAGAGAATGAATCATACTGCTTACAKTAAAAACTGATTTGCCTAAATACGGTGTAAATATAGGAGGAAGAAAATAACTGATTTTCAACTGATAATCAGAGGCTAAAACAAGTCAGGCAGAAGCAGAACATGTCCTAACAACTACCTTCTTGTTGGAACACATCTTTTTAGAAAACGTCTTTGTGCAATCTTACATTTGTAGGAGGAGATAGAAAGTTCTGGTAGGCATGGTATGTTTTACTACAAAATCACTGCCAGTTTTAATGCATCTTCTCCGCAAACATGAATCAGTTATTTCTGGATAATTGGATTCTAGCCTTTTCCAGTTTCTCAAGTTAGTTGTTTTAAGAAAATAACATGGTATTTAATTCTCTATAAATAAAAGTCAGTGGACAAATTTACAGATTTCTAACTTTCCAGAGAATGGATTATTGTAAATAGAAAATKAATATTAAAAGTGATTACAAAATATGGGTCATGTAGATCTGTAAGTGAAATGCTGATTTATTCCTCTGTGTGAAGCTATTAATTTCCATGAGATTTTACTTTCCATTACAGGAGTCAATAATTTGGAAGCACAGTACAACAAAATYGTAATTCCCAATGAAGAAAGTGTGGTGATATACTACAGAATCCGCCAGCAGCTTGCAAGACTGGGTAAAGACATTGAGGAATATATTCACAAACCAAAGTACTGCTTGCCCTTTCTACAGCCAGGAAGACTGGTAAAGGTAATTTGATTTTTTTTTTCTTTTGTTTTTCATTTCTACCTCTTTGTGAAATTTGCAAGATCTATTTGTGTCTGTCAGTTTACCATCTTGAAAAACTACATGCATCACACTAAGCATCAATTTTGACATGGTTTCTTTGCTAAGCATTCAATATATGCATTAAAAGAAATACTGTTTTCATGTTGAATAATAGTCCATGACTGCTGTTGTAAATATGAAAAAATACAAAAAGTTRTGTTTGCTAGGATATGATTATGTGGGGGTTATGTTATAATATCTTGTAATATTTCCAGGTGAAGAATGAAGGTGATGACTACGGATGGGGAGTGGTTGTTAATTTCTCTAAGAAATCAAATGTTAAGGTAAAATTTTCTCCATTAYCAAAATACATACCTTACGTTTTTTTCTGAAAATAAGATAAATTTTTTTTCACTTCAAAGGAAAAAAAAAATTCCTTTTACTCCAGATTTATAAAAACCTCTGAACTTCTTGAAGTGAAAATGTAAGGGAAAAAAGCTATAGAAGGTGGAGAGAATGCCAAATCTTGTGTTCATTTTTTAACTTTTAACATATTTGTGGAGGAAATGCTTGCTTTTACATAGCACTGAAAATGTTTCAAACTAAGTTGTTTCTGAGACATCACCAATGCTAATCTGCGCTGTTCATGAGAAAGATGCTGTGTTATTTCCTTTCAGAAAATCTATGGCTGCTCTAAGTGAGGGTTGAGAACACAGGGAGATTGACATTTAGCTCTATGAAGATGGTTATTTTAAGCTTGYAACTTGTGCCCTGAGTCCTAAGTTAGTGCATGAGACATGGAATTGCTTGTTTTCTGAGACTTTTCCATAAAGTTGGGAAATTAAAATACAAAGAGAGCAAAACAATAGAAATTCATCTGAGGACATTTGGAAGAAAGAACAGAGGGCAGTGATGTAATAGAGGCCAGCTTTGTTTTTATTTTCAAAAATGCATTTTCGTAGTTGATGTCCGCATAATCCCTAGATGTGTTGGTCTCCCTTTTAGAAATGTTTTGACACCTACTCTGCCCTCTAAATTAAAAGCTAAGATTAAAGCATATTTAGGTAGCATTTTTGCTATAATTACTAGGTCTAAATGTRAAGATATCTTCGTTAAGTTCTGGTGGTGCCTGTTCATTGTGTCACCTTTTGATGCTTCTGTAATATATATTCATTAAAGAGGAAAAGAGAAAAATGTGTCCATACAGAATTTACTAAAAGAGGTTTTGTTTTGGTATGCCATCTTCCTTTGGAAAGTCATAATTCTTTATTTTTTTAAGTTAAAAAACTGGACTGTTACTGACAGTCCGAAAACAACCCCTGTTGTTTAAACTTACGCTTGTAGATTGCTTTTCTCATATTAACACTCAAGTAGTAAACCAGATTTCCCCCTAGTCCCAGTTTTCTAAGTGAAATTGCCAACTTCTGTGTCATTTGGAGGCATTTCTTCTGTCATATTTTATTCACATACATGTTTGCCTTCCCTATCTGACCTGTCTGATTGTTATATAAACCTTAGGGTTTTAGTATTAACTTTGAAATTATGGTCTGTTCTACAAGAGATGGATCTGGCTCCAGCAGCACTTTTTTCATTAAGTCATTCTAGCAGCTGGGTTGAATTTTTCCTTCTGAGCATGTGGAAAGAATGAAAATAGGTGCTTGAAAGTAAGGAACAGACTTGAAGCTATGTAATTTCCAAAGTCAGTATGAAAAAACTAGTTTCTCTGAGCAGAGGCAAAACAAATTACTTGAAGAAGCTGTTTACCTATTTTATTGTCTATCCAGTGCATTTTTGCMCTGAGACACAGATGCCATTCCCCATTTCTATTTAATGGGTAGTAGTATACTTACTACTGGAAAGATATAATTTCAAAGGTCTTCAAACCTTCATCCACCTCTAAGCTGAGCAGTTCTTTGGATTTGCTTTMGGAGCTTCATTGAATTCAGTCTGTGTTGCTAGTTCAGTTGCAAATTTTTCTTTACTGTATCATGGTTTCTAATTAAGTCTTTTTTCTAATGAGAAATATATGTAATTARTAATGACATTTAGGGTTATAGTGTGTCTTTGTTTTATATAATGCTCATTTATTGCACGGTGAAAGTAAATGCATGAGTCATGAGTTACGTTTATTATTAATTATGTGTAGGTGCTTTTCCATCATAATTTCACAGTTCAGTTTCTAGCAGATTGTCAGCGCAGGTAGTGCTTTCCTGTCTACTGTTACTCAGAATAGAATTTGTTTCAAGTAGAGTTGCTTACTATGTATTCTACAATATCATAGGCAGCAAAGTAACTACATCCTTTGGMATTCATAAAAAGCCCAAATATTTTTAAGCAAGAAACTTTATTTCCACTAGATTGTGCCAGCAGTAAGCTAGTGATACTGTTGAGCKGTTGATAGTCCGTATTATCTGAACCCTGATTCTAGACATGAAATTTTTGTGTCTTAACAATTTTATTGATACTAAAATTTGAGATGCTGCAATTCTGTTTTCCCTGTTTAGATTATTATAATCCTTGTATATTTATATAAAATGTTTACTACATAAATATCTTAGTGCTGTGTCATGGTCATTGAATTTCCAGTGAATTCAGTGCTACTAATATTGGACTCTGAATTTGTTACCTGTGCTATACTGCTTGGTTCCTCGGCATGATCATCTTTCTTATTTTGGCTTGTTTCTAGCCACTTGAACTAAGAGATGTTTTAACACAAATCTAAAATCTTAAGAATATGGTTAGTCACACAGTACTCTGCCAAAAAGGRCTTAATTTCATTCTTGAAATATGAGAAGCAGTATGAATTAAAGAATCATTTAAACTTGATATGACAGAGAAGTCTGTGGCTAACATTTTTTTCAGGTTCTGGTTTCCTTTTATTCAGGCATATAGCAATGTCTGTTGCTGTTCAAGGGTTCAGCRCCTATATGTTGAAGGGAAACCCATGGAAGGAAGCAGTACACATTCAAAAAGCAGTTGTAGATTGAGATATGTCTAGTCAGCGTTGTCTAAAAGCTATTGTATGTGTATGTAAACTTGGATAGAGTAATACTAACAGCAAATGTTAATGATATTTATGCTCCTGCTTTATTAGTAAGTTTACAATGCAATCACAGAAATATTTTTTCCTCTTACAATTTTCTAGACACTTCCAATTCTAGTACATTTTCTGTAGCATACTTGTGCACCTATGAGTTTAGTCTCTGTTTCGTTGAAGTCAGCATTGTGCATTCCCGGGCTTTGGCTGAATACTGATCTGGTACATGTAGGTATTATTTTAAAATTCTGATTCAGAGAAGGGCARTGGTTCAAGTTTCCTACATGGCTATGAGTGCTTTCTGCAAATATAGGATGCAATTCAGAAGAACATTTTTCCCCCAGCAAGTAATTGTATTTCTTGAAGAAATTATTTAGCTTCTACAACAGGATAACGGTTTAGTTAATTAGTTTAGTTAGTAAACTGTTTAGTTTAGTTTACTATGGCAGTTTCTCATAGCACTTCTGAGAATCTCTTAAAAAGGCTAGTTGGTGTGCAGTGAAATAAAATATTATGTTATGGATTTGTAATGACAAATATTGCCCAGTAAAAATGAACTGAGTTAAGATAGGATTTTGGAAAGAATGTTTTATTTTTCTCTTGTATTTGGAAGCAGAARACTTGCACATGGTATTTTAAAAGATGATACCTGCCTTTTGTGTTAGGCCTGTAACTTACTTCTGTTCAAAGTCCTAAAAATACTTATTTATTGTAGGAGTGTATTTGAGCAACCCTAGTGCACATAGATCCAGTCAAATAACTAATGTCAGGCTTTTTTAAAGCATAAGGAAGATTATGGCCTTGTGAACAGTAGACTTTAACCACTACTGTGCATGTTTGTGTTCTTTAAATGAAAGTCACATGTAACATGTGCAGTTTGGGGTGTGTAAAGATGCAGCTTCCTGCAGATACAAGCTGTTATGCTTGAAAGATTTTTCTGTGGTCTTTGTTGTTCATGTAAACTTGAGCCTGTAAACCTGCAAATGAAAGAGATCCCCTAATTTTATTTTTTTTAATCCAAAATTCAGTACTGSTACTATGATACAAATATGCATCACTGTTTCAAAACATTGGCTTGCTTTGAAAGGGCTACATGTAGAAGAAAAGGCAGAAGTCCCTAAAGCTTCAAGGAGWTTTCAGGCTACACTGGCAAGGGAGGATGGGGGAGTGGTAATTTTTTCAATTGTGTTTATCCTTGGGAGGGATCTTTCAATCAATATTGATACACACCTGAAGGTACATTTTTAGAATGTGCTGCAACACTGAGCTGATGGTCTGTAAAGAGACCTTTAATGTTGGATAAATCATGTGTTTTCCACTCATTCTTGCTGGTATTTTAAAATAACCGTTGCAAAACTGCTTGTTTTCTGTACCCTCAACAGCCAAATTCCAGTGAATTGGACCCAYTGTATGTAGTTGAAGTGCTCCTGCACTGCAGCAAAGACAGTTTGAAAAATTCTGCTACTGAATCTGCAAAGCCTGCTAGACCTGAAGAGAAAGGAGAGATGCAGGTTTGTTACACCTATTTATTTTCAGTAGTTGCTTATAAGCTTTCTCAAAGCTTCATTTCTAAACCATTTGCAAACTATGGTAAAAGAGGGGCTGATGTATTAAAGGAAGAGAATCTGTACACCTAACTCTGTGTTCTTAATAAATTAAATTAATAAATTTTTAGCAGTGCTGCTTGGCAGATGCTTTTTTTAGCAGTATCTTGTCTCTGGGAACAGAATTCCTTTTTTATTTCTTAAAATAATTAAGGTTAGAAAAGACATCCAAGGTCATTGAGCCCAGCCTTTAACTGAACAYTAGCTTGTCACCTAAATCATAGCACAAAGTGTCACATCTGATTGTTCTTGAGCACTTCAGGGRTAGTGACTCCACCACCTCTCTGGACAGCTTTGCAAAACCTTCTCACCCTAAAATTAATTTGAAGGTTTTTTTAGGGAAAATATTTGCATTATTTAATTTTTTTTTAATTTGAAAMCCTGTGTGAAGGCAGACAGTTAAAATTTTCAGATCAGAAACAGTTGTTTAATTTGTCTGCATGGTTTTTGTCAGAAACACTTAAASCTTGACATGCAGTATTGATTCTTCGTGGTGTCATGATAGTTTTGATACTTAGGAATACCTATTTGCTGGTTCGATGTTCTCTGCTGTTAGCATTCTTTTTTAAGTATTATATGGCAATAATTTGTCTGGTTTAGATCATAAGAGGTATTCCAGCAGGTAAGACACAAGGTAGTAGAGAAGTTGTTGGTTTGTTTTCACTTGTGGTTCCCTCTCCAGATACAACTTTTGGACAATTACTTCTGTTCTTTATTAATATTTTATGTCAGCCACATTTTCCTGTTTTCTGATACTCCTTTACCCACTGCTAAGTCCTTGTGCATACAGTTTTCCTTTTCCCTTGAAAAAGTTTTGCTACGGACTTGTAATAGGAGGTATGTTTGTTACTGATTTAATGAGTTACTACACTCTCTTTGACAGGTTGTYCCCGTTCTGGTGCATCTTGTCACAGCCATCAGCAGTGTCCGCCTCTACATACCGAAAGACCTGAGGCCTGTTGATAACAGGCAAAGTGTATTAAAATCTGTACAAGTAAGTTCCACTAGGTTGTGTAGGCACTCTGCTCCAATTAGCGAGGTACTCTTGAACCCAAGGCAACTTGTTCTAAAGAAATTTGTGTAAAGCTTCTGTCTCATCTTCAGCCTTATTCTTTAAAGGGRTTGGAAGCCATAATGTATGTCAATTGTTTCTCCTTGTCAAGACATTTTAAAAYTATTTTGAAAACTGCTGAAACATCATATAACAAACTTAAATTACTGTCTTCTGTGTCTCTGTAGTTATGCCATCTTATTTGTACAATGTAGTTTATTTTACTGTTACTAATCTTTAAAAAAGTCCWTTTTTTCATTCTTTTAGGAAGTACAGAAACGATTTCCTGATGGAGTACCCTTACTAGACCCTATAGATGACATGGGCATCAAAGACCAAGGGTTGAAAAAAGTAATCCAAAAAATAGAGGCATTTGAGCATAGGATGTATTCACATCCTCTTCACAATGATCCAAACTTGGAAAACATATACAGACTTTGTGAAAAAAAGGCACAGGTAAAGATAAAACCTAAATGTCTTTGTGTTTGGCAGGTTGACTTSTTGCTTTTCTTTTTATTTGCAAAGCTCAAATAATGTTTTTTGTAAGTTAAGAACCCAAAATCAACCATTTTAAATATAGTAAAATTATTGACTCTCACAAACAAAATGGCTGAGTTAGTGGCATGCCCTTTATTGATAYAGATACAAAGTATGTCTGAAAACTCTTCTGAAGAAGTTTTTGGGAATTAAAAGGTTACAGGGGTTCAAGTCTTTTTCACTGAATAGGCATAGCACAACACAGCTTAGGAATGTATTCATATATTCACAGATAATTTTAATTGATTTTTTAATATACTTGTGCAACACTAAAGTTGAATTGATGGGGCTTATTAGCTTGAGGAGTGTACTACATAAATCACTGTGCTGCTGCTTCCTGAGCTGTCTCTCAGCCTGGTAGCAATGAACTTACTTATTTTGTACAGAGTTGTACTCTCCTGGACTGAAACTGGTTTTGCATAAAACCAGCTCTCATGTTTCAACCTGCTCTCATGCTGCTTGAGAAAACAGGTCCTCCAGAAGGCACTTCACAGAAGTGAGGTAGTTCTGGTATGGGCAGCACAAATTTGCGTGTGGTAAGACCTGATGGACCAAGCAGCTTTCTGTGACAGTGTGCCTGCTGTAAGGATGTGGACAGTGGTTATGGTGAACTGCAAGCCACTGAAAAAGCTCTAACAGCAGAAAATAATGCCTTTGGGTTACATTTTATTGTATAGTTGGGTACATGAGACTTAGTACAGGTCTCATCTGAGTGTTCATTTCCCAACCAAAGATCACTTGTCTTTTTAATGTGGGCTGGTTCGGTTTGTTTTCCATTGTGGGTAAACAGCTTAACTTCCCAAGTTTGCCAGAGGTATCAGTTAGTAAAGGGACTTACATTTTTATTATTATTATTATTATTATTATTATTATTATTATTGCTATTATTGTTGTTGTAATTTAATTTGTTTGAAACTTTCCTCTTAGAAGAGTTAGGCAGATCAACTAGTCAACTAGTATGTTCATACACATCCTCCTGAGGCCTTCATGTAAATTAAACAGTCTTTAAAAAGTTGCATCTGTTAAACCAGCACAGTGTAATTCCTCTCCTTGTGGCCCCCAGATTGCTGTGGATATTAAAGTAGCAAAGCGCGAATTGAAGAAAGCCAGAACTGTCCTACAAATGGATGAACTCAAATGCCGCAAACGTGTTTTGAGAAGACTGGGGTTTGCCACGTCTTCAGATGTTATTGAGATGAAAGGACGGGTTGCTTGTGAAATCAGCAGGTAACTGGCATCTGTGCAAACTGTTCATGGCTATGAATACACACTTTGCTGTCCTTGCTAAAATTAGTAGATTATATCTCGAAGTGTTGAGACCATTAGAAAAAAAGAAGAATATAGTGTAATAAAGGTAATACTCTGATTCAAGCAGTATAAGTAAAGGTAGCAACTTAAGGACAAAATATAGTACATTCTAAAATTAAAACATAGACATGGAAATGCCAAAACAGTGGCTATTTTTGTGCCTGGCTTAGGTAGTAGCATGTGTTTTCATGTAATGCTATACATTGCATAAGAGGATGGTCTTGATCTCTATGGTTGATGTTGAACAGGTTGGTTGGTACAGCCGCCATAAACAAGAGTGTAACAATGATTGTCAACAGTAACCAAGCCACTGACAGGTTTGGAATACAGCAAAGTTTCTTYTGTAGGGCTGTTGAAACAAGTCTCTGAACTGGTGCATTTTACTGTAATATTTTGTGGGTACATACTAATTGAAACAGAGGAGGCAGATGAAAAATCRTGAATCAGACTTTAATATTTTACAGTGTAACTCAGATTTTGATAGCATTTTRTATTTTTAAAAGTCACAGTGATTGCTGTGCTCCATGTCTTACAGATAATTTTGAAAGCTGCTACCTATATTTGTTTGATAGCTAATTGCCCTGCAAAATTTGATAGCAAATGGGGAAGCTGAATCAGAATTTTATCAACTTCCTGACTGYCTGGAACTGTTTGAGTTACGCATCTCCTTTTAAAAAGAATCCTACTTTGTTTTTCCCCATCCTGTGCAATTTTCTGATAAACRAAAAAGAAAGGTTTATTCATACCAAAAATGTTGGGTTTTATCCAAATAAGTATGTTTGGTTTTTGTGTCTGCATCGTGGACTTCCTTTTATAGTTAATTAAGTMTTTATTCTTCAAGTAAATTGAAGCAAGTTTGTTCCTTTGTTCAGTATTATGGAAATACCCAGTTGAATCTTTTCTGAGCAGCAGCAATACTAGTTTTAGTCCTTTTCCTAAGTTGCTGAACTCCCTGGTTCTTTTTCATCTCTTGATACTCTGTCTGATAGAAACTGACTAAATAGACTTTTCATACTAACTCATATGATCTGTCAGGAGAGTTTTACTGTAGTCCAATATGTGCTTTTAGTTTCTTCAAAATACTGTCTCAGTCTCTTATTAACTAGGATTCCCCTTAAAAAACTGATATTTGTGTGTGTATCTGTGTGTCTGTGTGTGTATTTGGTGTTCCTATCAGTAAAATTGAGATGCTGATTTTTTTATCCATGTCCAGTTGTTTCACAGGATAGTCTAATGGTTCTTCATTTAAAAATCACATTTTAGTCYTTCCCCTAAGTTTTCTTCTCTTTATTTTAGTGCTGATGAACTACTCCTGACAGAAATGATGTTCAATGGTCTCTTCAATGACTTGACTGCAGAACAGGCAGCTGCACTACTCAGCTGTTTTGTGTTTCAAGAGAATGTGAGTTACTTCTTCAAATCAAGAATTCTAGACATTCCTGTCTTCTAACAATACGGTTTATAATTCAGTTCCACAAATTGGGCAAACAGTATGAACCATTGCACATTTTTTATTGCTTCCTAAAGTGTTTGACGTGAATTCCCATTTAACTTAGTAAAAGCATTTCAGCTTCATTGCTGAAATGTCTTTCCTCGTGTGACATGTGTTGCAGTTTTCCTCATGCAGTGAAGCAATATCAATAGATTCTCAGGATATGTGCTGCTAYGAATACACATACACACCTCCATATAATATAAAATGTAGAATGATTATCTCAAGAAGAGGSTTAACAATAATTGCACCCTGCACTGTGGAGTGAGAGTATCATTAATTCTGAGGCATGTCCATGTTAAGTTACATGGTCGATACCTTCAGCCTATTGCTCGAAATGGTAGAAGCACATGAAGCACATGAAATTTGTCAAAAAGGCTGTTAAAATCAGACCATATGCTTTYAAAAGCAAAAACATGGACATTTAATACCAGGTGTTATTGTTTTTCCACCTGCAAGCTGTGTACAAGGTTAGTATCATCCCCAAAAGACAATAAACTCCAATATGAAATATTTTTGCAAGTAGCTAGCAAAATGTATCACTCATGTTGATTCTAAATATGGAAAAAAAAACCACATTAGCAGCAGATGCCAATGCATTCCATTTGTTAGTAGAAGGGATGCCAAGATAAGCCATTGTTAATTAGAATATTGAGGTTCACCCAACAATAGTACTTGAGTCTAAACAGCTAGGGCATAAAGATGTTCCTKTATTTTGAACAGCCGTATTTTCATACATTTCCATTGATGATTAAATTACTAAAAACATTTTCTTTTTATATTCTTAAAGAAAAGCTTTTTACTGTCAAAGTAATAGATGGCAGTTCATTTGTCACCTCAAAATTATGGTACAACTAAATGGAGGGAATTTTGGAAGTATCCAGAAAGCAGGTGCTGGTCTTCATAATGTTGGTATATGACACAGAAAGATTTCATTTTCTGATTTAGTTTGGGGAACAAGCATTTGGGGAATTCGGTGATTTTAGTGTTTGATAACAGGTTTGAAGGTGTTACTGGAATAATTTCGGATGGCATTATCACACACTGAACTTCTGGTTTTGCATTTAATTTGGTATACAGCAAATGTGTGGGAGCATGTGAGAATCTTTATGTCTTCTTTTTCAGTCCAGTGAAATGCCGAAATTGACTGAGCAGTTGGCAGGACCACTTCGGCAAATGCAGGTAATGAGAAATCTGTCTGTGCTCAGGGTTAATGTTAACATGAGCAAAGCTCATGAATAATGTATARCAAGTACACGGTAAAGACCTAACTTCAGATCTTCAGTGAATTTAGCTGGCACTGCATGTCATTTTGCAGTGTGTAATAATGTGTTACATTGTTTGCAAGAAAGCTTTATGCTAATTTAGGATGTGCCTTTAAAATTTTCATAAACTTGCTTATTACACTTTTTGTAGATTTTTAGTGCAGGCAGACTTCATGTAAACAGTGGTTTCCTTTCTGATTCTGAGTGATTTCACACTACAAAGTAAACCTCATCCTGTAATGCAATATCTGATAATGCACATGTCTTTCTGTCAGTTAAATACTTACTCTGGTTAAGTATATTAAAAATATAAAATATTTTATTTTAAAGGAGTGTGCAAAAAGAATTGCCAAAGTGTCAGCAGAAGCAAAACTGGAAATTGATGAAGAAAATTACTTAAATTCTTTCAGACCCAACCTAATGGATGTTGTGTATACATGGGCAAATGGAGCTAACTTTGCTCACATCTGCAAAATGACAGATGTGTTTGAAGGTAGGCTAATCAGTTGTTCTTTAGAAGGTACAAGCTGGTAACTGTACAAGARGGAATGGTAATACCAAATAACCTTATAGTAGACTCAAATGTATTCAAGCATCTGCATGGCTAAAACCCAGTAGGAAAGAAATCATTTACTTTATGTGTTGATTTATACTTACACACTGATGATAACTTAGAATCTAAGAAAGGGATATCTCTGTATTCTAAAAACTTTCTATAAAACTCAGATTCTAAGCATTACAACAAAAGGTAATGCTTACTTTTTCTAGTTAAAGGGAAAAAACATGTTCCAAATGCTTGTCATCAGGAAGTACAGCTCTTGCACTTGTCCTCATTGTAGTTAAGTTTTTTTATTTATTTGGTATTATCAGTTCCTCCRGCTGACTGAATGAGGACAGAAGTGAGAAGTGGTAACCAAATGATTTATGATGATTTAGAGTCCTGGTACTTTGTAAACAAACCATGAAGGTCAAAACAGAATAAAAACCAGCCTGCTGGAAGTTGTAAAGAACAGTAGGATGGATGTGCCAGTCTTAAAAGTATTCCTTTTTGAAGTTGTACTGTCACCGCTGCCTTTCTCAAATGCTGTTATCTTGTTTGCAGACGTTTATAAATTGCCCTAAAACAAGGGCACATAATTTATGCACATAATTTGTGCATGTATTCCAGTGCAGACCCAGAAAGTTTCTAATGTAAATTGCCTTTGAGCAGCACAAATCCAATGCAGTCTTTGTTTCTGCATGCATTCAGTAGATTCCTGCAATTGCAGTATCTGAGCCTTCTGTTTGCTGTGGAGGCACACTGAGTATGCAGAACACTAAAGCAGCAGTAGCTGGCCTGTTTTACACTGACACTTGAATGTTCAGAATACACTCGACAGTAGCACTTTCCATTTGCCATATTTGTACAARGGCAGTCAGCTTCTGCTCAATAGTGCCAGCTCCTTCAAAATTAGAGCTGCCTGCTTTGAGGTAGCTCTTGTGGCAGGCGTCAATGTATGATTCTTTCCTTAACTTTCTGAAGGCTAGTTTTCTGTACCTTAGCAAAAGGAAGGGAAGTGCCTCAAGCATCTGTTGTCGGTTATGAGTACCTTAAATGCATTGTGGTGTTCCTAAATCCCAGAGTAGTTTGCCTTGGTTATGCAAGTAACTGTAGTGATTTCAAAGAAAATCAGAACACAAAACAAGCCCAAATGCTCCAAGAGCAAGTGTGTTTGCTTTAAAGGGTAGTAGTATTGGTTTGCTAATGAAAATACTTTGTCTTTAAGTTGAAATATGTATATTGGGAAGAAATAAAAACAAGGGCAGCTTTTTTAAGCTGTTAGGGAAGAATGGGAAACTGAATTAATTAAAACTGTTAATTGCAGACCAACTCTTGCTTTGTGGAAATAGTAAATTATTTTAAATTTGCAATTTTCTTTTTATTGCACAAAAAACTCTGTCTGCAGCAAGCCCAGCTATGCTGCCTGTAAACAAGTACTCCCTGAAATGGTTTTCAGGTTGCCCCTGTAAATGGAGGTGAGCAGGATCTTTGAACAGCTGAGCCAGCGCCTGCCACAGTGCAGCAAGGCTTTACTCAGGGCAGCTGCCCCCAGGTCACTCATGTTGGTTTGTGTTCTGTGCTCAGGAAAACCCACAGGAAACCTACTATCTCATGTCTCATGTCCTGTGGGTTTTCCTTTCTCACATCTCGTGTCATACCAACAGGTTTTACAGATTGCTGCTCTTACACAAACTCTTCTCACTGTCGAAACTGACATGACCTATTGAGGGCCTATGAATGCTTTGTAGAAGAGAAGCATTACTTTATTTTCTACCATGTCTCACTTTCCCAAGAGCTTTGCAGAATGTTCTTTTCATACAGTCTTCCAAATGTTGTGCTTTAGAGGTATTATAGAAAGATCATCTAGTCTAAACCCCTTTCAGTGAGCAGGAACATCTTCCCCTAAATTTGGTTCCTCAGAGCACCACCCAACCTGACCTTGAATGTTTCCATGTATGAAAGGTCACAATAAGGTCACCCTGGAGCCTTCTCTTCCTTAAGCTGAACAACCCCAACTCTCTCAGCCTGTCCTCAAAGGAGATCTGTTCATCCCCAATCATCTTGGTGGCCTCCTCTGAACTCACTCCAACAGGTCAATGTCATTCCTGTGCAGGGACCCCAGAGCTGGATGCAGCAGGGCAGGTGGGGTTTCACCAGAGCAGAGGGACAGAATACCCTCCCTGGCCCTGCCAGCCACGGTGCTTTGGATGCAGCCCAGGACACTTTTGGCTTTCTGGGCTGCAAGTGCACTTTAATAGGTCATGTACAGCCTCTCATTCGCAGCACCCCCAGGTCCATTGCAGCAGTGCTGCTCTCAAGCCCTTCACCCCATTTTTATTCAATAAGTTACTTTGCCTACAGTAATTTTGACTGTAGGAGATGCTGCTGGAGGAAATGGTGGAACAAGATACTGTTTGCTTGTGGCAAGAAGAGCAGAAGCATTTAGGATTGTTTTGTGAAATTTGTAGCAGTGACTTGGGCTGAGCTGCAAGGACAAGTTCAAAGAGGAGATGAATGTGTARTAAATCACGAGTGGGTGTTGGTTTACAGTGTAGGAGGTGTGTCAAGATGCTTATGTGCATTATTGTAACCATGCGATTGAGTGATAGAGTGAGCCACACACTCTTGAGTGGCACAGGAGTACTAAGATAGATCATTTACTATTKCACTGCCTTTGCCAACTAAAGCTTACTAAAAAAAAATCCAAAATAAATCTGTGGTAGTTCTTGAAGCAGCAGATTTGTGAATCCATAATACTCATACTTAAAGAAAAATCCACTAGGAATTACTCAGTAGTCCAGAAAGTCCTATGACTAGATATTAGACACTGTAAAGACATTACAAAGGACAAGCATTTGGAAACAGCTTCAAGGAAATGCCTCACAAAGAAATTTACTGTGCAAAGAGAAACTAAGTTTAAGACATTTGGCTTCTTGGGGTTGTTGAAGGAACTATTAGTTTTGAGTAATTCAGGTAGTGACATCATGTGGCACAAAGTTTTCCTTTGCTCTTTCATGCAGGTAGCATAATTCGGTGCATGAGGCGTCTAGAAGAATTGCTTCGACAGATGTGTCAGGCTGCAAAAGCCATTGGGAACACAGAACTGGAAAACAAGTTTGCAGAGGGTATGTATGTCACTTTCAAAATAGATGAAGCAATTTTAGAAGAAAAAGTGATGGGGAGGAAGGGGCTGCACAGATAGTAAGGGATGAAGTGAATAATTATGTAATGTGAACTTCTGGTGTTGAGTTCATGGTGAACAGCAGCATTGCTGTTACCCTTCCAGATCACATCTGTGTTACGAAGTTTGGCTTAAAGAGGTGGATACTGCCAGTTTAACCAAGATTGTGGCTGAAAATTTAAAATTTAACTTCCATTTAATACTTGTAATGTGTATATAACTGTACTTAAGATAGTGGCTGTGTCAGTTAAGATTTTTAAGATATTAATATGCTCTTCCTTCTTAACAGGGATTACAAAAATCAAGAGAGATATTGTGTTTGCTGCAAGCCTTTACCTGTAACAGCAGATGTCTTCCAGAACCTATACTGACATGATGGAACAAATTCATCAGCGTCACATGTGGCTTCCATATCAAGTAATTCCTTTTAATGGTGTTTACTTAAACCACAGTTGATTCAACAAGGCATGTACAAACAGCAGTGTATGTAATATAACTTGTTACTGTTTTCAATAAAAATTTACAATTTAATAGCTTTCTTTTAAGCAAGAGCTTGAACCAACAGAAATCCAAAGTTTAGATATACAATAACTGTGGTAGATGTTACTATATACAGGTAAAGTGAGCATCCAAGAGCAGCAGCAGTCCCTTAAAGGCATTTACTTATATTACATAGTTAGACTTGTGAAATTGTTTTCTTTCAGAGCAACACAGGTGATGTGGTCATTCTTCATGGTTGATGATTGCTGCCAAAGTGATTTCCATTTGTTGGAGTCTCATGGAGGGTTGTGTGGGAATCTTCTTTTGGTTGAAATGTACATCCCCTTACTTTGAAGAAGTCCGACACATACACAACCTAAGTGAACAAATTAATGTTAAGTTCCTGCAGTCGTTAGTCTTTGAAACAGTGGCTCTGCAGAAGGCAAATTCTATGATCAGAACAAATAAAAAGCTTATCAGTTTAAAACATTAGAAAGTGCCTAGGAAGTACAAAATTCAGACTTCTGTTCTTTCAAAGCTTTTTCTCCTTGCCCTTGAGCATTTACCCACTGATAGTTTAAGCCAAATTCAAGGCTTGGGCTAACAAACTGCTGACTGCCTTATCAGGCACAGCTTCACTACAACAGCCATAGTTTGAACAACTCTAAATGAAGGAGCAAAATGTGCTTTCTGATGGCCCACAATGCAAATATAGTTTATTTTTTTTCTGTATTTTATGTAGAACAGAACAGCTGGTGCTTTAGTGGGACCCAGCAGCTGTAAGACCAGCTCTGCCTACACAGTCCTTTCCTGCCTTCCTTTGAACCTACCARCTCACTTTTTCACAGCTAAGAGAAATGTCCCTGACTACAGGTGCTTGATCCAATTCTGCAGCTTGCTGTCTTCCACTGCTCACTTCACCAAGTCCCATAGCAGAGCACAGTGCTGCATGGAATGCAATAAATCCAAAGCCTCACATGATCCCTTTCCTTCCTGCACTGTGTCTTCCCCTCCCACTGCAATCCTGATAACTGCAGAACACTGTCCACGGCAGAAGAAAAATCTTCCACCACCACTGGTGGTGACCAAGCACACTGCTGCAGCCACASACTGGCGAGTTTAGCTTCCACTTAATGCCTGGTGCCCCATTAAATTTAAGTGATCCATTTGCCATTGCTGCGCCACCATGCTCTAACCTCAGCTTACTGTTTCTGGAGAGAAACTTGCCAGTTTTTTCAGATACGAGTTTGGGGGTGGTGGTTGGTGCTAGTGTATGTTTTTTTTTGTAATTTCCTGACCGTTCAATTCTGCCTATTGTAATGCTACCTTCTACCTTTTCTTGTATTACTAAGCTCCTTCTGAACCATCCAACATCCTTGACTGAACTTGTTTTTCTAATAAAAGTGTCCTTTCCTCTTCAATCTCTGATGTTTCTTACTCTCTGAACTCCTTTCTTGGAAGAAGAGATTAGACAAAAATGAGAAGTAGGATTTATGACAACGTATAGCCATTTACTAATAGCTAATGCAGCCTGTAGGTCTCCTAGAGCTGCTCCAAGACTTGATTATTGATTATAACTAGTAGACAGCTTTGTCTTGAACCACACCCTTCTGACCTGAGAAAGCTGACACAGCATTTATTTTGGAGTGGTTCTTCCCAGCTAAGCCTCAGTTCCTGATAACTGAATCCTTCAGTATGGCCTCAGTTCATTCCCATCTCTGATCCTAAAGTCCTTCTGGTCTGCCGCTTCCAGTGGATGAATCAGCTATGGCACGCAGTACTACTGTTGCCACTAAGTCAACTGGGCCTGCTGTGACAAGTTTAGGCAAGTGTCTGTTCCCTGGGACAGCTTTATGCTTCTCTGCACAGCTAAGCTTCACAGGCTCCTTCTTCTAAATGTACCCAAGAAATGATGAAGTGTTTTAAGTTTCCCATCAGATAAAGCCCTCATTCTAACGTATAAGATGGTAGAGGCAGACATTTTGATGCTCTCGAAGCTTTAAGACCTTTTTTTTCCCCCCCATTTACCTTGTACAGAGTTCTCTGCTATTGTACTTGAGATTTAGAATTTGGAAGCAAAAAGCATGGTTTATATAGAGAGGCCTACGCAATTTGCAGTTGACCATTTCCATTTTAGTTATTTGAAAAGCTCTTGAGCAGAGACAAGTTCATTGTCCAGCAGTTAAACTGCTACTTGTATCACCAGGCCAGAGCCTGCCTCACTCTTTAAAGTACTATTACTACACCCAGTTCAAGGAGTTGTTTCCCTGCTTCAGGAATTTTTGAAGCATTAGAAATACAGGTTTAGCCTTCATCTGAATGCTGTCTGCAGTTCTAAGGTGCTGCTCATAAAAGCAGCATTTACACATGCACACTTCCTCAGGAATACTTACAATGAGCACAGCTACCACTGCACCCTGGATAAGTCCTGTTAAAACATCACTCCAGTGATGCTTGTAGTCAGAAACACGTGAGAGACCCACGTAGATAGATGCAGCAATGAGACCAAACTGTATGGTAGGACGTACAAGTCTTGCCCAGTCTCCTTTCATTCTTGCCTGAAGATAAAGCTGAAAGAAAAAGTTATAAAATTTAGTAAGTACAGAAGCAGTACAATTGTGTTGGGCCTTTTCAAAGAGTTGATTGATTGAGATAATATCCACAGCTGATTGAGATAATATCCACAGTTGATTGAGATAATATCCACAGCTGTTCTAAGTCCTATAGCTATACTCTCAAGGCTGCCAAAGCAGAATTTGATAGTTTTGGTCTTCATTTTATATAAACACTATCATGTTGGTCTGTTTGTACCAACATGACATGCATATTTTCAGGATAAAAGTCCTGGTAATACTAGAGCCACTTCCACTTGGAAAGAATCTAGTGGAAGTCAAACTCGTAATTTACATCTGCATGAACTACAGGTAAGCCTTACACAAAAAATAARATAAGTTTACTATACATAGAGCTGACAAGTTTAACTTCATTCTCAATTCCAGTCACCTTTAGTATATTCAGCTTTTAGCATAGTATTCCAGCTGTAGTCAAGTGTCAGAATTAACTATATAATGATCACATTTCTCAGTTGTGACTGGTATATTTCACTAAGCTCTGGTTGTTCATCACCCATTTCACATGTATATTAACCGTGGTAAGCATGTTCTGGTGGATATGTAAAGTTTCCATGTTTTCTCCTCCACCCAGGTTTGCTTTTGTTGTGTGTATCTATATTTTTGATGTGTTACCTCCAATTCACAGTATTTGTTACTTTCCCATCTGATCCAAGACCTTGCCTTTGTTTTTTCTCTGGTCTGTCTAGGATCTCCCTGTCTACATCTGTCTAGYGCTCTAGTATCTCCAAATACACTCTGTAAACATTATTGAATTTATTCTGAAACTTGATCCTATCACCAAAAAAGGCACCAGAGTTACTGCATTCACTGAGAAAACAATACAGTTGGAAGTTATATTTAACATTTCAAGTATATCTTCTCAGAGAAATCTAGAAACTTCAGGGCAAGGGCAAAACCTTAAGTGTAGAATGCAACACACAGGCATCAGACACTGAGGCAGCACACCAAACTCCTGGTAAATCCATCCACTGCCAACTTCAAAAGCCATGGCTAACTTTGAGAAGCAGTACATTTACAAGGTAAATACAGGCACAGAGAACACACTGTAGATGCAGAGGTGCTACTTTMCAAAGTTAAACATTTGGGGAATGTTTCTCTGAGTAACTTACATCATAATTTTGACATGCTGACATTTTCAGCTATAAATGGAGTATCAAAAACATCATAAATGGTTTTCTTTAATAGCAAGGTCAGGGTAAAATCAGACTCTGAAGAAGCTGCACCTAACCTGAACTGAAAAATAATTCTTCCCCTTCAAATTAGTGGGCATTGCCTATTTCTGTAGGCCTCAAATTCCCCACTAGGGGAAAAACAGTTTACCACTTCAAATATTACCTGTCACACAAAGTTAATTTAACAAAAGGTTTTTTAATGGACTTACAGTGATACTACTTCCGGATGTAACAACAATATTCCAGAAAACTACAACATGCCTATGGAGCAGAGGTAGGTYCAAAGAGTGCATGCTGCTAGCCTAAAGAGTTGGCTGATGATTTGATACTGGCTGTTCTTTCCTCTTTCCRTATTCCCACTCAATTTTGCTGAAGGCAGTTAAAATACCTTGCTGCAATGAAGTTTTTTCCACATAAGCATTTTTGAAAGTTGGCAAAGGGTATATAGTCATAGTAGGAAAAAAAGATTATGCAACTGCAGGTGTGAGAAAACAAGTTTACTTCTGAACATAAGAAAATAGGGCAAGCCATGCAAATACCACCTTGGAAAGATGCCAGCCCCATGCACTGCATGATCAATAGTCTTTGCCCTTATGCAGCATGTATTCAAATTTTATTTCTGCTTGACAAAGCATCAAACAAGAAACTTGGATCTGGCATCTTTGTGAAAGCTTGATTTCTGCACTATGAAAGCAATCTCCTTGACAGAGAAGATCTGGAGCTATTCTGTCAGCTGCAGAGGACAAGCAGTTGGCTGTAGACCAGCAAACAGATTCACATTCTTGTAAAACTAGGTGTGACAAGGGTGAGAAATGAAACCACAGATAAGTGTCAGGGTCACTGATCACTGCTGTATTTAATTTCAGAAGCAACAGCTGTCATTCTGGTTGCAATTGGGCCAGGTTTTTTTGGGGGTGTTTTTGTGTTAAGCTGAAAGCAATTGCTTACTAACCAGCTGCTCCAATAGCAGATGTCATGTTAGTTTTAAGCAGGTAACTTCAAACTGACACTGCTTTCAAAAGGCTCAGAGTTTTGCTTCCCTGCTGAGCTTCCTCCCACCACTGTGATTTGCTCTTAGAAAGAAAGCAGTAACATGTCTGGRCTGCAAGAGGCCATCAGGTCCACACAGGAAAATAAAGCAGTCAAGGAGWGGAAGAGTTTTTGTCTGTAATTCATTAAACACAAACCAAAGTTGATACTGGAAATATTCCCAATCTACCTTTTTATAGAATTAGCCGTTATGTAGCATTATTTAATTAGCACAATACGGAGATGTCCTAGCCCCATGCTATATTAACTCTAGCTACTATTTTGATTTTGACCCTGTTAACTAACAGAGGGCAATGGCTTTAGGCTGTTTACAGAGCCCCCTCCTTCACAGCATACCTCAGGTTCCTTTGCTCTTTGAAGTCATTTACAGCATAGCCTTAGAGAAGGAAAAGAGAAGCAAATCCCTGTCTCCCCACCCAAGCCTCTTTGCCAGAAAGGAAWAAGCTTTATAAGTAAAACTTGTAATCTGTGGAAGCCACAGAAAMTTTATGAAATGTCTTCTAGTTAATATTACTGAAATGCCTCCAACCAGCATTTCGTATGTTGCTGAGAAACAAATCTGTGAGCCTGTGAACACAGTAGGAGCATCCCAARCCACTCTGGTAGTGACCCGCTCCTGTCAGACAGCATTTTGACCATGCCAGCTTTCTTCCACACTGTTCTGAGCAGTCTGATGCTTCAGCAATTGCTCTCCACTCCTCCATCCTGCTCTTTCTCGTGTTTGTTTCATTAATTCATTTTAAAAATGCAAAGAGATTTCATAAAACTTTTTTTTTAATGAGATTACATAATCTCCAGCTTTTTTTCCTACTAGTTTAGTCTATAATGAAAATATGTTCTCTATGCCACACATATCCTGAGCACAAGTTTCTTCTTAATCTATGGTCTAGTACTTCATTTCTAAAAATACAGCAATGAAGAGAAACTCRCAGCTACTTTGTGGCTTCTTGCAAGAAGCCACAAACATGAATGGAAGGGTCTCTGCATCTGCAGTATTTGCTACTCTTAMCATTTCTACCATGGCTTTCAAGCGTTTGCTCTTTCACCAGAGCAGTATTAATTTACATAAACACATTCCTACCTAACTTTAAAATACAGTGACTTATATTTCCTACATGGGACTTCTGGAGGTACAACCATGTCGCTTCACAAGGAAATTTCCTAACATTACATCTCAACTTTAAAGGTACAAAATTCTTTTCTATCTACCAAAACCTACTCACTTCACCAACCAAGGTAGTATTTCAGATATTTAGTTTCAATTCTTAAAACRCATTGGTTGTTTTTCATTCAATACCTTCTCATATTTTTTCCTCAAAATCCAGTTATACAAAAACTTGGTAGTGCAAAATAATTTTGCCTGTGAATGTATGGAAAATCCTTCTGCACTTGTTCAAGAATGGAAAARGAAGACATTTGGGGAGCAGGGGATAGTGGTGGTGTTCTCCCCACCATGTAATAATACTACTTGTAACAACTGATTTGTTCTGTTCTTTTCAAAAATGGATTTACTCCTGATACCACAAGGCCCCAGTAACTGCATTTCCTATAAGTGTCCTGTTCTGTCCTAAGGAACAGAAGCAAGGCGGCACACTTTCCCTTTCGAGATATACCTACCTACTTTTCCTCTTATTTCTCTCTCTCCAATCCTAACAGACTCACAACGGCATCATAAACTTAAGAGCAAAAAGTGAGAAAACMGTTTCCAAGACACTTTCCATTTGTCCAAGTACAAGTATTAAGATTCTGGAGACAAAACAAAGATGCTTAAAATAGTTTTCATTAAAGTAATCCCAATTCTGAGAGACCTTARTAGTCAATACAAGCTTTAGAAGCAAGAAAGTAGCACTGACTTGACTTAGCTTAGCATTTATCATGAGTCATGTCTCAGTTTGGTTTATGRTATCTGCCCAAGCACAAGGAAGAGCCCTATGGCATTACTGTTGTAGGAGGCACAAAATACTGCTGTGGTTATAATTAGGACTTGGATCAATTAACGGCTACCATTAGGAAGAGCTCATACTTGAAGCAAGTCTGCTGAGCCATAAAGTCCCAAGAGGCACAAACCTTAAGGATTCTTCCTAAACCAAGAAAGGAATGCTTAAGCACACTCGAGTCCATGTAYACAAGTATGTGGTTTGCTTTGGGATTTCAGAGGTGGAGGGAGTAGATACGAAGGTACTGTGTTTAGGTGGGTTTGTTGGTGAGGCAGGGGTAGTAGGAAAGGAAAGTACAGGAGGCACCAGTGTTTTGAKGTATTCAGGAAAAAACGGCCTTTCCGCAACTAATATGAAAAGATGGGGCAAAACTTTTCAGGAGACCTGGGATTAGGCATTAACAGCTGAGAATCCAGGCACATTTTTTAGAGAGGAAAAGACCGTTTCTCCAGATACCCCAAGGACATCATTAGAGGAGGCAATAACCCCACTCCCAAGACAGTGAAGCCTTGCATTTGGAAGCTGAGCAGATGCACTGAGTGCCTAAGTAACTATTCACCCTCTGACTCCATCAGTAAACACACACTGTTGCCTTTCCTTGAGGAAAGGGCCCTGTGGTAACCACAGAACTACACACTTGCAAGAGACACACTTTGCCTCTGAGCATCTTTGTTAAAAGCCCTTATTAAAACATGATCCCCTAGATAATGAACAAGCTGAGACATTCAGGCTAGATTCTTGCGTAATGTTATAAAGCAGCAGGAAGCAAACATTTAGATTGGTGCACATTTAGATAAGTGATCTGCCATCCCTGTTCAACAATCCAGAAACCTCTGCCCTGCTCAGACTAAGCAACAGTAGAGAGAACGGCTCCCTTCAGAGATTTTCTAAGCTTTCTGCTACAACTGTAAATGTCTGCACAACAGCTCTTCCCTTTCTGCTTGTTATAGGGAAACTTGAGATATGCCTTCATATAAAAGCTAGTTTATATAAATGCTATTACTCAAATAGTTTTGTATGAAAGTTGTTAATCATATTTCAGTTAGCACAAACTCTGGAATTCAAGGAAATATGAGAAATCCAGTAAAAAAAATTGCAGTTCTGAGCACAAAAGAGCACAAGGGGTGCTGAGAAATAACCTGTCATGTTCAATCTTGTGTTTATGCAAATATTACATGCAAGTGTAACAGCTTTTTTTATATCTGGAAGCACTGTATCTATGAATAAACATAGATGTTGGCATCAGCCAACAAGATATTGCCTGCAAACCAGAAATGTAGATAAGTTCTCTCCAATGTGCTTTTAAATGCACCAGGCTCACATCCAAAATGAAAACTGTATTATGCAAGGATTCCAGAGCTGTAGGAGAATTCATGAGTCACTCATGATCTGGGCTTCTCAAAGAAATATTTAAAAGAACGTTAAAAACCAACTTAGACTTTGATGTCTGTCAATGATTTTTGCCTTTTTAATGAGATCACCTCCTTTTCTTAAATACATATTTATGATTTCTTGTTAAATCTGCATTATTTTATGTTCACGAGGGGTTTTTTGATTGGGCAGAAAACTATGAAGAAAGAAGCAATAGTTTCCTTCCCCTTCCAGGGAAGGAAAAGGACATAGGTCTGCAGTAACTTCAATGTAGTATAACGTCTGGGCTGTTGTTCAAAGCTATGATATATTCCTATTACTCTGACCACATCTGACTCCCCTGTGTCAGCTCTGGTGTTTGAGCAGCCCTGCAGTGAGTGAACTGATCTGTTGGGGAGCTGAACTGGGGGTGGAAAATGACTGAACTAGGGAGAAAAGGCAGAATATGTACTGTCTGGGCTCTTTAAGACAGTTGCATACTGTTGTCCAAAGGCAATTGAAGTGCAAGAGCTGCCTCGTAAGCAATGGGGATAAAATCCTGTTACTAGTAATGGCTCAACTTTCAGTTCAATATCAAAAGTATAGTCAATCTGTTCTAAACAAACACTACTTGTCCAGTGGGCAATGGGTTTTTCTGGGGTTTTTATCTTCCAGCTTCAACTTGGCTGTACATTGCCAAAATAACTGCACATTGACATCATTTTTACCATAGAGCAGGATAAACAATAACATTTTATTCCATTACACATTGCAATACAACACTTGGCTCTTTTCTGATGAGAAAAGAAACTTGGTGTTAATATTTTAACCTTTACTAGAAGAACTAAAGCACTGCAAGATATTGCTTTCAGCTCAGTCCTCCAGGAGCCAATTCACAATACTGGCATTACTACTACCAGCCCTAACTTCCAAGCACACCATGGAGAAATAATTTTTGTTGGTTTACTATTAAAAAAGCTAAATATTGATATTAAAAGAATACTAGAGCACACAGAAGAGCACACAGAAGTAGAAGCACAAGTGTTTCCATATTTGATCCTTGCAGCATGACTAGTTTTTYATCTCTGCTGAAAGTAAGATACCTGATACTACCAACAATCAGCCAAACAAACCATTTTCAGTAACAAATGTCTTTGCTTTAGTTTTAGAAGACAAGTAGTCCTCAACTTTCATGTGGCAGGAACACATTAAAAGATTGTTCTGTAGCTCTAGTCAATAGCATTTGGGAAAGGGAAGAAGTTGCTGCTGTGCAGACATACCTAAAATACTGGGTTAAAGACTTGTTTGAGAATGGTTTCACTCAACCTCCAATCCCGACGTGATCAACTGAAGTCAGAGTTTGAGAGCAGAGCTTGACTGGCTCATTTGGGAGCATGAGTACCAAAWGCAGCCTAAAGCCTGCTTTCACTTKGTTTATTCTAYGACGCCTCTCAAAAGAAGGCTGTCAATCCCAGCCACTGAAACACCAGTTGCCTTCTCATCTGTAATTCCATGTCCTTGGATCCATAAGATGTTCCCAAAGACAGGTGGGAGAACCTGAGAGCCAYTCAAGTTACATGGTGCAAGGTTCATCATCCCTTTTTGTCCCAAGTCTAAGCAGCACAAACATGTTGCCATCCCCAGAATAGCAGCGCCTCTTGGCTGSGTTTGGGCAGCCCTATTCTTCATCCTGGGACAGGTGCCTGCAGGGAAGTGCCCAGGCAAACTACAGCCAAGACTGACTCAGTTACAGCAACATAATCCTCGGGGCTACACCCATTTCTGCCAACCGCCAACACTTGTGGTGGATCATTCTCGCTACCGATGGCAGCATGCATTTAGCATCTTAACGTACAACAGCTTTTAAAACATGCTTAAAAGGAAAAGTCAAAGCAAAAACTAGCTGCAGCATCTCCTCCTCTATGGGCAGGGTGCTAGTTTGGTCACATGGACTCAGGTAGAAGAGGTGTTCACTACACTTGCATCCTTTCTCCAAACCAAGATTAAATGGTTTTGTTGACACAAGAGAGGCCATGCCAGCTGTTTAACTATGAAAGGAAAGGAGCAGCTTGGAGAGAGGACAACAGTGACAATTTGGGATCCAGCAGCTGTTAGTAGGTCTCTGGGTTCCCACATACTGTTGCGGTCAAACTCCCTCTAGTTTTCACACAAAGCTGCTGTTGGCAGAAGCTCTTATCTTAGAGATAACTGCTGTGCCTCAACCCAAACTAACCCATTGAGCTCTGCCAAATTAATCTCAAAATACATTCTCCACTCTAGCTTCCTAGACTGACAGCCTGCAAGCAGGTTTTTTTTTCTGGAGTTTGACTCATTCTATGCACAACAAGTTAGAAATATAAGAAACTGTAACTTTAACCTGGAGGTGCACTGAAAACTCACGCTTTAAACTAGTCTAGCTAGATACAACAGCTTTTGTATAGGTGCAATGACTATGCTGTGAGAACAAGTGATGCATACTGCTGCTTATTTAAATAGATAGATAATATAAATTATTTAACATTCTCATGCAACAAACAGTTAAGGTAGAGAAWTTGGTGACTAACACAGTGAGCAGCCCTTACTGTGAGGTGGAACATGCAGCACAGGATTATGTTCAAAATAGCAGTTTTTTCTCCTGAAACCAGCAAGCCATGCAGTCAGAAYTCAGATAATTTTGGAAATCTCCCATAGGCAGAAGAAAGGAATACTCAGCACAATTCAGACTCTTGAAAAAATCCTAATAGTGCCAARTCATAAATGTCATAGAATCATAGAATTGTTTAGGTTGGAAAAGACACTTGAGATCATTTGAGTTCAACTGTTAACTTAGCACTGCCAAGTCCACTAAATCATATCCCCAAATGCCAYATCCACACATCTTTTAACTACCTCCAGGGATGGCRATTCCACCACTTCCCTGGGGYAGCCTGGTCCAATACTTAATCCTTTCCAAGAAGAAATTTTTTCCTCATATCCCGTCTAAACCTCCCTTGGCACAATTTCAGGCCATTTAGCCTCATCCTATTACTTGCTGCCTGGGAGAAAAGGCYAAACTCCACCCGGCCACAGCCTCCCTTCAGGCAGTTGTAGAGTGATGCAGTCAGCCCTGTGCCTCCTTTTCTCCAGGCTGAACATCCCCAGCTCCCTCAGCTGCTCCTCACAGGACTGGTTCAGTACAGAGTCATAGATTCACCTGACACAGCACACCCGTTCAGCAGGTAGCATTTAAGAGCACATTTTCTGCAGTGCACACACCCCSCCTCCCAGATCCTCCAGCCTCCCCAGAAAGCAGCTTGCTAGTGTCTGGTTATGATTAACACTGCTTCTGAGTAATGCCACATGTTAACAGCCTCTCTTGGTGATGACTCAGCCCGTGGCTGCAGAACGTGTGCAGGGAGCAGATGAAGCCAACATCAGAGTTCAGMGAATGAACAAGCCATCAAGCGCAGATTTGGCTTACAGCCAGCAGCAGCACTCTGCCTTGCCACGTGGGCAAGCATGTGTGTGTGTTTTCCTCCCCTTCCTGTACTAGTTGCCTTTTTGCAGATATTTGCACTCAATTTGGGTTTTTGGTATGCAGTAAACCTGTGTTAATCAGCAAGATAAAAACACACTGCACAGGAGCCATTAACCTCCTTTAGATATCCCTACAACGGCCTCATAGCAGTTTCTAGATGAATAGTCTTATTAATGGACAGAAGGAAGTAGAAGTCTAATCTTATTATTGGACAAAAGGAAGTACTAGTCTAATCTCCAGCCTCTTATTTTTACTGGGCAATATAGCCAGAGACAAGAAACTGGGGTGCAGGAAAAGACAGGACACTGGTTACTCTTTGACTGGTTTCTGATTAACAAACTGATCTCCAATGAAAGATTTTCTGTTCAACAAATGTCATCTTAGAAGAGTTAAAGGCATTTTTACCCCTCTTACTACTAAATAAAGCTAAATTTTGCAGTTACTACAGAATTGAATGAGCACAAGGACAGCTCTGAGCACACCAAGTGTCTGAACCGGGATGGACAAAAGGCCAGGATTTATGGTATTTTGAAGTGTCTTGCATAGCAGGGGTTTGATTTGCACTTGACTTGCCACCTGCCCATGTGGGAGGTTGCCAAGGCTGATGCTCGCAGACTCAAAGCCCTAACACAGCTAAGGTTCATAATTTTGTCTTCAAGAGCCTTCCAGACAAGCTCTTTTGCATGGATTAAAAAAAAAAATGCCACAGACAGCTACAGAAAGCATTATTCAACCCACATGAAGTAAGTGACTTCAAAATAAAGAATTCTTTACTTTCTTGCCAAAGGCTGAATTTTTTCCAAGCCTACTAGGTTACCTAAACAAGGTCTTAACTCCAGTCTGTTCAGCATATCTTCTCCTATCTTGTATCAGCTAGAGAGTTAGAGTTACATTATCTAATGTGACCTATTTCCTTGTATTCAATTAATGAATTGAGAATTCCTCCAGACCACCACCATTTGCCCAGGCTGCAGCAGAATGCCCTCACCGAGGTAAAAGCTCTGACATCTTCAGACCCCTGAGAGATTACTGTAATCCAGTCAGTATAAATGATAAAAAATACATATGTTACACACCTACCAAGGTTTTTCTTATCTCCAGGTTTGTCCTTGTGTGGTGTGGCAGCATCACTTTATGACATTGCTCAACAAAACCACCTATGAAGGCACTGGATGAGAAGGGTCTGGCTGATCCAGAGGGGCAAACCAGTATTAGGGTGCTATCTATACAGTAGTAATTGCTTCACTGTACTGTGGAAAGAGTGGGTTTGGGTTTGAAATGCTACTATGAGTGGAGCCATATAGTTTTGGAGACTGCCAATCATAATGAGCAAGCAAAGACACTTTTTTTAAAAAAAAACAAACACCTCACATATTCTAGTCAAACCCAGGACATGATATTTTTATGAACTATTTGTATTTACATTCAGGTAAGACCAGTAAGGAGAGGAGAGGAACCAAACAGATTTGGCCATAAAAAACCTGCATGATAGATCCAAACTGAACACCAAGCTTCTGAAAGAAGTTTATTTTAAAATAAAGCTAAAAAAATACCTACATCATACTGAAGAGCCACCCATTGTGTGYGTGTGTGTAGTTGTAGGGTTTTTTGTTTAGTTTTAACAATCAGTCCTCTTACTGTGGATGTTACATTATTGACAAAAAGACAGGGAAAAAATTTAAAATGCACCCAAAACAAGAAAGCAAATTGCATCTGTGGTCTGTAAAGATTCTGGAATGTATATATTGTTAGCAACTTATGTCCAAGACTAGACTTTAATTTTGCAATTACATTAACAACAAAATTCCACAAAGTTTTTAATGACTTCTGTGTTACCAGTTAGCAGGGGGAGAACAACAATCTATTATATTACAAACCTTATGCTAAGAGTGAAGATAATATGCCCTCATTGACTTGGAACAATTTCMGCTAAAATATATGAATCTCCAACTGAAGCAATTCTGAATTATTCCTGTCATTAATATTTACTTTCCCAGACAGATCAGGAATACTGAACATAATTCTACTTTTTGTCCCAGTATCACTACCCTTACAATTCCTGCTGAGCAATCTTTACCTGTACAGACAAGAATCCTACAAAAGCAATGTCCCTTGTGCAAAGCAGCCAAGAAAATATTTCAATTTTTGTACTGTGCAACCAACAGATCTTCTGTTATCASTTAGATGGAAAGAGCATACTTACTGCCACGAAGAGCATGCAGTACATGGAGAATGAAGAATGGCCAGAATAAAAGGATAGTCTGGAAGAGAAAAGGTCAGACATCATCAGTTTTCTTCTACAACATTCAGTGTGCAGTGATACTGATCTATACAAGTGAACTGGTGAAATGCAAACATGTCCATACAATTCTTCAAGGAGGCTCTCTAGGCACATCACACACATTTGACAACAGCTTTTAACAAACAGTACAGACTTCACTACTCGGYAGTTATCCTTTTCCAGGGTAAAGCTGATCTCTGATCTCCACATCACACAATAACTACTYGACCTTTGACAGAAGTTTGAACAGCAAGGGAACACATCTTCAAAAATAGAAATCAAGTGTCCTTTAAAGCTGTATACTTGTTTCATCTTGACAAATGCCAGGATACTTTAAATGTAATTACCTCTTGAAATTCTGTATCTTATAGTCACAGTACATGTATGACTACAAATRACAATAAACACCCCAAACCAATTATTTGCATTTAGTCACCATCAAGATGCAGCAGTTAACTCATATGTAGCAGTTTATAGTACATAGGTACACCTTTGTTAAATGTATGATTTACACAGTGGGTAATTTACATGTATGATTTACACAGTGATCACTGAAGGGTAGGGGGAAAGGCAGAAATGCAGTTTATTAGCCAGCCAACCACAAAAGATGACACCTGATCTAGTATTTGTAGAAATACCTTCATACTTGGCTATCTCATTTAAAGTGTCAACATTGCCTTCAACTCCCAAAGGCTTTTAGCAGGTCCTGAAGAGACCTGACTGACACTTGACAGTGATGCCCAGGACGCCTTTGGCCAGGCCCTCCCCTGCACAGCTGGTTTTGAGGAGCCACAGCTGTAAAATAAATGCCACCCATCTCAAAGAGGAGAAAACACAACAGAAAGAGATTTCTAATTTAGTCTGAAGTAGGGAGGTGAAAGAACTGTACTTAGTACTACTTTATTTCACTTTATGCACAGAGCCTTCTAACAGTGCTGCTTCATAGGCCACCTGCCAGGTCTCAGCCAGGCTTCTGTGCAATTTAGCCACATGAACAGAGCACTCCTTCCTCAGCAGTCTGGCATACACAAGTAAGGCCAGCTTAATAAAAAGTTCCACAGTTTTCCAGTTTGACCTCTATCATACCCAGCAGGTCCCTGTTTTGGTGCCTCTGCCAGGTAGAGACCCCAAGGCCAGGGAAATTCCTGGTTAAGGGAAACATTTCTACTCTTTGGACTAAGAGTCACGAAAGCAGCTCTGACGTGTACCAAGGTAATTAGGTTAAACATACCCTGCTCAAATACCACAAAGAAGGCAATGAAACGCTCCTGTGCACAAGTGAAATGGTACAATTTCCTGAATGAATTTGCAYGTATAACATTTAGTAACTGTGTCAGGAAAAACCTACATACATTTATTCCAGCAGTTTTAGAGCTTTTGATTTATGGTTGATTTAAAACACTGGCAATAGCTTTTGGTTTCAGAGATACTAAATAAGCTATCTGAAATAAGATGACTTTTGTTTCACCAGCTGGTTTTTTTCCAATTAACTTCTTAGAAAGAAAAACTGTATTGACAATGTATCATCTTCAGAGTTTCAAAGTTCAAAACCATTAAGACTACACTGTAGTTAGACAACCCCTTTACCACTTTTGTACTGTAGCACTTAATTTATGGGCAAAAGTCCATTAGAAAAACCAACAAGCATTTTTGAAGAGCTCTGTCCTTCAAACAAATGTCATCTGAGAATGCAAAGCAAGCTGTTCTACAGAAGATAGAGAATAAGGAATTCCTAGCTCCTATGACAATATTTTATCCAATGGTTCTAGGGCTACTCCTCTTGACCATAAGATGACATTTCCTACAATTACTGAAAACAACCCAGAGCCAACTGAAAGAATTTAGAAGACTAGCAACTTCTGATAAAACAAAAACATACCAGTTTTTATGTTTCTTTTGGAATCTCTATACCATTTAAAATTGTTGACTGCTGATATTTTTTGTTTTCAGAAAGTATTAGCCTAAGGTAACATTAAGAATGTCTTGTCCTAAGTTGAAGATTACAAATTTTGAATGCATTCTTACCAGGCACAGGTAAGAATGCTGTACATGTGCCATGATTTCAGCCCTGGCCAAATGCCAAGGCACCCAGAATGCTTCCCCCCGCACCCCTCGGAGAGGCAGAAGGGAGAGAAAAAAAGCCTAATTATCACAAAGATTTATGGATTTTACATAAGAGTTTCATGAGAGGAAGATTTTTTTCACACCTCAAAATGGTTAAACAGGCTRTACAGGCAAAATAGACTTACAACTAAAACTACAAAGAATACCACATGGAAAGAAAGAAGAAACTAAGCCAGAGTAAGGGGGGGAGGAGGTGGCCACAAGGAGAAAAATGGACCCTTAAGACACCCTTCTCTTATCGTCCTTCCCAGCTCTCCCACCTTCCTGTGTGCAAGGGAGGGGGCAGAGTGTTGGAGTTTTCTGTTGAGTTCATCACCCCAGGTCCATTCCAATACCTCAAGAAGAGTCCTTCCTGTGCTCCACATCACTGTGGGGTGCTTCACAGGAACAGCTACTCTGTCAAACTGCTGATGGCATGGGATTCCTTGCCCACAAGAAGGGAAGCTGTCCTCCCAAGGCTAGGCTGCTTCATTCCGGGAGCAAGGCCAGTCCCAATGGCAGCTGCTGCAAACTAACTTGTTTTGGATTCTTCTTGAGACCATACATCATCACAGAGATGTGACCAGCATCTCCAGCTGGCCCARGCTTAGCCAGCAGTATGTCCATCACCTTCAGAGCCATCRGAGACTGGCTCTACAACACAGGGGCGGGTAGGGCTTTTTTGCTGGACATGATGAAGAAGACTTCCAGAATCTTCTCACGGGAGCCATTTTGTGGTTACCGTGGTCCTCCCYCACCACTAAAAAAACTGGACCAAACAAGCCCACCACAACATTTCTGAAAATACGTTGCTTATCACATTAAATATTGCCAGAAATGCAACAGGGACAAAGTATTGATCCAACTTGTACATTGTGCAATCCCAGTGAAATGCCTTTGGCAACACTGCTGTCTCTAGACTTCTTTAAAAAACAGACATTTAGAAAAATCTTAAAATCCTTTCAAACACTAAGACTGACAATGAAAAAGTTTTCCAACAATTCATCAGCACACCTTCCCAAACCCAGAGAACACCCTATCTATCACACCAACCAAGCAGTTGCACAGCCCAGGCTTCTTTGCAGTTGTGCTGCAAGTGCTGGTTTGCCATGAGCCAGCAATAAAACAGTATAGTTAACTCTCCAAATCCCTACCTTTCACCAGTGAAAGAAAAAAATTATCTCAACAGGAATTCACACACCAGATTCCAAAACAACCTTTTCAAAACAGTATTAGTGTAACATCCAGTAAAACAAAAGTATCATAGAATAGAGCTGGCAAGTGCGAAGTCTTGATCTGATGGTTTCCCAAGTGGCCAATTCTGACATCAAAAAGTTTTTCAGAGATGTATGCCTTTCATTTCATCAATACCTACCTCACAGATCTCTTCCTATTTCAAGAACAAGCCTTCACAAAAAAAAAGCATAAGCTTGAATTATTTCCACTTGGATAATATATGATTCCCAAATTAGAAGAATGCCTTAAGTAGTTAACATCAAACCACCTTCAGGTCTGGTCAGTTGAGGTCTAAAATATACTTCTAGTTTCCAATTTCTACAGTAGAGCTGGACATCATAAAAAGGTCTTAAGGTAATTTAAGGTCTGTTTAGCTTTCCTGAAACTTAGTTTTGCCATGAATTTCACATGGTTTCCAATAAAGACAAAAGAGAGACACAATAGTTCTTAAAATGGTTGCCAAAAGATTGACTACAATTAAACACTAGGTTTATTACTTAAGTCTGCATTTTTAAAGAATACCTGGAAAAATAATCAAACTACAAACAATTCCTACAGGAAACGTATCAGCTGAAATACTTTGTTATTTTAGCTGGGATTTCTAAGTCCAGATAAGCAAGACTAAGAGAGATTGCCTTGCAGGACTCAACACTGACAACCTTTTATTCTTTTCCACGCACAAGGGCGCATTAGCATAGGGAGCAGAGCCAGCCTGATAGGTTATGTTTCTTCAGTTCGTAGAAAAATGGAACATAGCACACAGCACATAAAAGGATCATTTGTCTTGGACTGTGACTTAAAATAAATAGCATATTTAAAGTACTAAGTTCTGCTTGGCAGAGTTTTGTAAAGTGCATTATTTCTTAAGTGAATTCTTAAGTGCACCATGGAATGCAGTAAACAAGCTCAATGTTTAGTCTTACTTTAATGTCTTCATATGAATACCCGAATGTGCAGAAACTTTAAGACAAGTGCTGGAATCTGACAAGAAAATCAATAGCCTTAGGGAAACACAAAACTAGAGAACAGCTAAACAATTATGGTGCATTAAATGGTGAGAAATTAAGTGCTAGAAATGACAGTAGAAAGAATAAGCCACAAGAAAGGGTATCCTGTTGTTTTCACAATAAATCTAGCAGAGGCTAAATGATAAAGCAATCTTCCCAATATAGGTATAGAATTATGGAATGATTCCTTGGAGAAAAACAGGAGGCTGAGCAAAACATGATGCATACTCGCACATTAAAGCAAATAAATACACCCAAACTGGATTAGCCAACAAGTCCTTTCCATCTTCAAATTCCCTGGATTCTCCCAGTCTGATTCAAAGCTTCCACTGACATTTGTGTTACCCATTCAATCATCTGGAGGGGAATAAATGCCAGAGTGCTTACTCAGCACGCCTGTGTTGAGTAAGCCAGAGAGCTCCATGTGCTTGTCGGTGAAATATTCCTAGTATTTCAGTGCCATGATTTAGTAAAGTCTTAGTTCTATGCTTAAGCAAAAGCATCATGTTCTTAAAGTCAATTTTCTCTGCATTCAACAATCAACTTGTTCTCCAGGACCCTCTTTCTACACATGCTGGACTTGCACTGCTACAACTTTCAAGACCAGTGTGGGCTGAGAGGTTTGAGGATTCTGAAATTAAGCACTTTTATCGTTACTGCAAAGAAAAGTTTGAATAAATGCACAAGCAGTACACTTAGTGAACAATATCAGCAATACTCAGAACCCATTTTCAAAAGACAACATCCTCAATTTCTCCACTTTGTCCCTTCTCTGCCAGCACATACCCATATACTTACACGCAGGACAACACTTCCAGTCCTTCCAATTCAGTAACCCTCATCTGGAAAATTTTACTGACAGGTTTTTCAACATGAGACCTAACATTTAATAGCAAGTATCTTGCACAATTCCCTAATCGTATCTATGCTGAAGGGTGGATCCACTCAGTTCTACTTTAAGCAATAGCAGATAATGAGAAAACTGCCAATGCTGGCATTCAACAAATGTAATTTAATACTATGCCCATGTTTTTGCAGACCTTTCCACCATTTTTCGTTTTACAGACTATCCCACACAAATTTCCCTGCTAACCCTGCTGATAAACMCAAACTAACCTGCTCTGCAAAGAGACAGGTATTTTCTAATTTCTAACCAATTTCCTCATCACCAGCCTTCTAAACAAATGCTGCAGACAGTGCAAGAAGCAGGGGTATAAAGGAACTTCTTCACAAGTTCAGGATGAAGTAGTTTTACTCAGCCTTAAGTACCACAAGGGTTGTCTTCATTGCTAGATTGGTCAGATTCTGAAGTTGGTAAAATCTTCTTGATTTGATGGGTGTTTGTGTGTTATTCTCTGGGAATTGAAGAAGTTAACTGACAACACTAAAGTGCACAGATATTCTGTAAATTCTATTTAAACAGAAGTATTACACACTGATGAACAACTTAACTGAGCAGTGACTATTTAGCTAGCTATTTTGCATCTGGCAGCAGAAGTATATACCAGCAGCTACCAGGGAAATGCAAGATAACCAGCATTAAAAATATACTCCTACTGTTTTTTCCTTTTTAAATGAGTAGCAATCAACCTGCACACGGAACTTCCAAATTTTTTACATTCTTATCTTGGAAGGAAGAAGTTACCAACTCCTGGCATTTACGTCACACAGAAACATGTGCATTTTAAGCTTTCAATATTACAAAGTCCAACCAAATTCCATGCACCAATTTCCTCATGCACATCGCAAAACCATTACCAAAATAAGTTATCTTTCATGAGTTCTGATTTTATCACTCCATTTAACTCAATGCACAAAAGGAAAGTTTAACTTTCCACTACATTCCTAGCTAGCCTCCTCCAATAAGGMAAAAGAGAAATTAGGACTTTGCTTACTTCTCTTCTTAGTAATCTCCTCTCAGGAAAGAGTAAAAATGAAAAAAAAAAAACGGAAATACTCAAATACTCAAACAAACATTTCTGAAGGTTAACAGTTTTCACATGTACTAGATTACAGGCTCCTGTTCCATTAATTATGTCTGCATAACTTATGCACATAATACTTTTTGACCAACAATAGTGTTACTTTACATAAAGGGAATGAAGACAGAAAAAATATAACCACGATTAAACCAGGATTTATGTGATCTTTAGGGAACTGGTTTGGGCAAGAAGTGTTTGACAAGTGTGCAGAATACATCTTTTGGCAGATTCTTGTAATTTTTGAAGGGAAGAGGAAAAGGAGGCAGCAGAACCATCAGCATTAAGAGGATACCTGTTGTTGCACTACTGTTTGATTGACAGTTACACCCAAACCCCTATGTTAAGAGATTTCTCCCTCCTGTTACCAGATACAAACTTTGCAAACCAGTGAAATTCTCTGAAGAATGAGAAGATGCATCTACGTACTTGCTTGGCCACAGCTAGCTTCCAAATAGTTTTCAGGGCAGTGAACACAAGGTTCAAATTTTGATTTCTAATGACTTTAAACATCATAAGCTACTGAAACAGACAGACTTCAAGGCTAGCTTTGTTTGAAAACATTAGAGGGGGAAGACTATTATTTTTAGTCATTAAACTAAATGTTACCCATCACTACTCAAAAGGTCCAGCTCCTGCTAGCACAAAGGAGATGTAAATTCAGAAACAAGATCCAGACTGCAGAACTGCATCTCATTTGGTTAGAGCATGTTCACCTTTCAGATTCAATTCTCCTTACCACCAGTTAGTTTCTGTTACAAAGGCCGCTCCTTTTGCTCCCAGATCAAGCACAGCCCCATTTCAACATGCACTGCAGCCCAAAAGCTTCTAAGGCTTAAATATTTAAAGGCTTTTATTCACTACCATCTCTCTTTTTTTCCGTACATGTAAAAACTACATGTATTTGCCCTGACTAAGCACCACTTCTCAAATGTGATGAACTGTTTCCTTAGGACTCCAAGTGTTCCCAAACCAGCCGTATTGTATCTTGAATAATAGTAATGACAGAAGGGTGAAAAGTTTTTAAGGAAAAAGCTGAGCCATCTGAATAGCAGTACACATGTGACCTTCCATTCCTTTAAAATGCCTTGGTATACAAGCTGCTTCAGACTTTTTTTGCATGTGTTTTCAGAAGTGCAAATGAGTAAATTAGCCTCCAATGAAAAGTCCTATATGTACAAATTTCAGTAGTGTAAAGTGCTTCACAGGATAAAAGCTCCCTAAAATAAATAATCATTATTACACAGAACATACCAGTGTGCCCCTAGCAAACACATAGAAGTCTCTAGCACATCAGAGAAACTCCTGATTCATGATGCTGATAGAAACTGCCAGGTGAGAAATAATCCATTTAGTTATGGCTTGAATTATTAAATGCAGTGTGGTTTTCAACAAAGCTTTAGAAACTTTAGAAGAAGTTTCCAAGCAGAATACTGGTACATTTTCTAAAAAGACTAATCATTTTACTGCAAAATAATGCTTCATTATAGAATTTCTTCCAGTACTAACAGGCCAGGGGTAAGAAGAGGGATAAGGAGAGGGAGAGACAGGTTACTTAATAGAGATGGGTTAACTTAAAGCAAATACTGAATCTCTTGACTTCAGTTTAAATATTCTAGAGCAAACCAATTGCTATCTAATGAAACAAGGGAAAATAAACGCATTCATTAATATAGAAGTAAGCAATGTATGAGGCTTGGAAGTTTTGCAAACGTTTTTTGGTTTTGTAGTTGTTGTTTTAATAGCTTTGAAGAGGTACATAGAACAGACAACAAGAGTTTCAGAAGTTTAGTTTCATTTCAAAGTTCCATAGGTTAGTGCCATACCAATTGTGTGGCATGGATGCCCAGCTTCTGGGAACTGCTCAGTAATTTAACTGCACCTACAGCACATGCAGGGCTACAACCTGACAAAGAGCTATGAACAAAGCTGACAAATTCTGGCAAATGACTGGTAAAAGGCACCACCTTGGTAATTGTGTTGAAATAAATTATTGAGGTCAAAACAGTCAGCTCTTATTTCCTAAAAACTTCCTTTGAAGAGCACTTGTTGAGTTTGCAGTAGCAGATTACACACAGCTTGTTTGAGTGCAGTAAGCATGGGAGCAGTATGTAAACTGAATCAGGGAACTATTTTTTCCTTTAGACATCTGAGTTGTAATATGAATCTGTACATTAGTAATACAATTATAATTATGAATCTTGACAGCTGTGTTATTTGTTGCCACCAACAGAAAACTCACAGACTGAAATTAGACAACTACAAATATCCAGAGTTAAGTTTAACTTAAAAGGAAGTGTTCCACACACATACACATCCTTGCTAGTTGTACAAGTCTGCTTTGGGGACCAACAAAGTTCAGACTGCACAAAGTGCCTTTGAAGTAGCAACCTTCTATAACATAGCGTAGTATCTACAACTGCAGGTTCAAAGGTTTAATTTCTACGTATGTGCTTAGTGAGCTGATAAATAATCCAGGAAGAACAGTTTCCTGGACAGATTCCTGGATTTACTTCGTCAGCAGGCTTTCAGTGTTGCTCGAAACCCAGAACTCAGAACTTTTAGGTTCTACTCTAATGCCCATACTCATTAAAAAGTAAAAAAAGGAATATCTAATAAAAATATTTAGAAGTCAGTGACTGCATTATTGTGACAAACCTGCACTGCCCAGCTAAAATGTAATAAATATTGCATTCAAGAAAAACTTGTAGTAAATTCAGGAAGCCCAAGCATGTAGATTAAGGAGCCCTTAGCACACACAAGGACAATTAGACATGAGGAAAAAAAAATTACACTGTACAAGAATTTGTACTGAGGAGAATTAATTTAACCAGTGTTAAAGCAATAAGATACAACAAAGTACTGCAAACTGCAACCAAAATTAGCATCATTAGAAGAGAAGGGCGCTATCAAACTATGTGAATATGCTGGCATCCAGTTCAACTTCTGAACACTCATGCCACTGCTCTGTTACTCCTTCACACTTACCTGTTCCATTAAGGGAAAAGATGCATTTTTGGGAACAATAAATAATTGCTTTTTCCTAACTTCATTCTACACCTCTGAAATATTAAACCATGTCATCAGAATTGGTTCATAACATAATTGAAAGTTCAGCTACAAAAAGTCTAACAGCAAATTCCTCATAATATGTACAGGAGAAGATAATTAAGGCAACCACTTTGTACATCCACTGTCAGTACTCATTTGAAAATCACCCAGACCGCTTCTATTTGCTCAGAAACACAGGTTAGGCAAAACATGGTATGTATGCACATGAATACTGCATGCACACACATGTACTGCTCCGTTAGAAACCTGCTATCATACCTAAAACTGTTTGTTTAAAGGGCCAGTCTGTCAAAGGATTATATGTTTAGACATATATTTTCACATCCTTCACAAGAAAAGATCCAGATCCTTCCTTCCCATTCCCAGCTTTGCAGAGTGTTACACTTAAGGCCATCTGTCTGCAACTGTTCCATGCCTAAGAGAAGGATACTTAAGCACTTTACACTCCTGGAATAAAAAAGCTGTTCAGTTTATATGATCAGTATAGCTCATTGCTAAATGCATACAATTGCCCAGCTTTCTCCCTTTTAAAGAGCATGAAATAACCAGGGGAAATGGCATGATTGCTACATGCATCTTTTTTCTTTAATGAATACTGCTCCCTCCACTTCCAGAAAAAGAAACCTGAACTGTCTCCTTGTACAACACTGAAACTGCATTTTATGGAACTAGTACCAGTATTTCAATTTCAAAAGTGTGAAATAAGGTTTGGAATTGCATTCCAGAAGACTAGATTTTATTATATTTTTTAAAAACCCAAAAGCTGGACCCAGTAATTACCCATATTTGAAATTCAATCCAGATTTTTCAGTTGCACTCCAAAAGGACAATAAAATTCCTTCACAAAGGGACACATCYGGCAGTTATAAAATCCAGATCCCATATATGACGAACCAAAAAGGCCTCCTATCGGTATCTCAAGAGAAGAACCAAAACAAGCCAGCCATATCTCAACTGTAGATCTTCTACGAGACAGGAGTGCCTCCAAATCTGCACCTTAAATGAGAGCTCAATAAATAAACTTGGAAGTAAAAGTTAGTGAATTGAAGGTTTCAAAAATTAAACCATATGTTGATTCTTCTGCTTTTAGTTCACCATAAGGTGCAGCTGGAGAGGCATAAAAACAAAATGCAAATGCATTAAAGAAGGTCAGAAAGGAGAAAGAACTTTTCAGCCTCCCAGGTCTCCATGCTTAATAGTAAATTTCAGAGAAGGGAAGTACTGCTATGCAGCCATAGAAGATCCAACCACGATTACTGAAAAGCCAGACTTGGATGCCCATGAGTCTGTAAGACATGCATGCAGTGCTGCTGAGGAAGGCAGGTGATACCAGGATGAGGCTGTCTAGATACCTTAAAAAGCCATGCAAAGGACCAAGGGTGTCCCTTGGATGGTTTAAAAAATGGATCAGTATTCACAGAGGTTTGTCAAAGCTCAACAGCTACTTCGACATTAATGAAATATTTAACCTATTCTTGCCAGTCACTGTAACAACATCTCCGCAGCCTTCAAGATGATGTAGACATTAATAATGGGGGAAAGGTTACTGAAAAGGTGTACTCAAAAGGGTAGAAAACAATCTTTTATGAGAAACCAGCATATTTATTTTCTGACATTACTTAATCTTTTTCTAGTCATATTTTAGACTTTTTTTAAACAGCTTTCACCATCATCGGTGCAAAAGTACGTGTTTCACATTAATCCAAAACTATGAAGAATAATTAATAATTTTGTAATCCAATTACCAGGTACCTGCATTGATTCTCAAACTTGTATCCACTAAGTGGATTGGCCCCATCAGTCTGTTTCAGATACCTACATGTCCACTATGGCAAAACAAGACCAGGTACACTGAACGTGCAAGAAGTGGAACACAATAAATAAAACCCTTTGTCTTTCAAGGGTTCTAAGTTCAACACAGCTTTAGCAAATTTGTGTTTCTCACTGCTTAATGAACACACACATTGTAAACCTACTTTTTTTTCCTACAGTATTACTCAGGAAATTATTTTTAAACCAAAAAAATTAAAGAAGCATGCTGTAAAGCTTTGAAGTTCTAAAGAGGCTTCACCTGCATGAGCACTAACTAGTACATTACACCATAGAATAATACTGTCCCTGTGAAATTATTCGGCAGACACCGCACAAGAGTACAGCATACTTCATACTACAACATTTATTCTTAACATTTTGTGGATAAAATCTAAGTTTAAATAGTATCAGATTCAATATACCTGACCTTTACACAAGCCTTTAATGTGCACTTTGTGCTGCCAAGTTTATAAAATTATATATATATATATATATATATATATATATATATATACACACACTGAAGTGACAGCACAATCCTAAATTAAATTCTAAAAATACTGTAAGCTCTATATAGCATCTGCTACATTGTTTGAGACTTAAATAAGACTAATTGAAATATTATTTCAATCACACACAACTTATCAGTATCAGAAGTTTGCCTTTGAGGTTCTATGTTGTTTTTACAGAGGTTTTGTTCAATTTTGGCTTGTTTTTTGCTGGGTAGGCTTAGGCAGTTGTGTTTGTTGTTGTTTTAGTTTTTATTTGCTTGTGGGAAAGAACTTTATAAAACAGGAGAGAAACACCTACCACCATTACAAAGTTCTCACCCTCCTCCAGAAAAAAATATTGACAGAACCTTTATTTAAATCTCATTTACTTTTTTTGAGATTAGATTTTCCAAGCAATAGGAAATACACATTCTTTGCTTAAGGTGACCACTAACGCCAACCTTTACCACGTTCAGATCGGTCTGGTAAAATGTGTCCCCTGGATTCCTGATCCTACTTCCTAGAGATTATCAACGCTTGCCTATGCAAAGGCAACCAATTTTGCCTTAGCAATTCCTGATTGCCAAAATTAGTTGGGAGACACCAGATAATATTGCCACACCATGGCTCAGTACATCCCAATGATATAGTCAGAAGGCACATTAAACCATCCTGAAATCTTGAAGCACAATATATTTCAGCTTAACTGAACAAATACGTTATAAAATTGTCCTGTTTCCCCCTCTAGCAAACGTTAAAAAAAAAAAAATCTATTCCAGAGCAATCAAGTGCTGATTTACTAGAGAAAAAGAGCAGCTCTTGATGTTCTCCTCTGTTACTCTCAGACACTCAAACCTCACTGTTTACACACTCAATTCAGACAACCAGTAACTACAGCTAAATACACTTACCAGAGGAACAGTGAAATACTAATTCAGAGCTGCTGCTGCACGTCCATGGTTTTCTGCTAAATCATCTGGATAAAGGAAAGCTAGCAAAGAGGATGTATGAACAATCTGCCATGGACTGGCTAGAGCAGACAGGTTTGGGAATTATGCCTTAGCTACCAATACCGAATGGAGAAACCATCCCCTCGCCTATCTGCCTACTTCTCCTTGAGGAATTTTGGTATTTTGCCAATCAAAGCCAGGCAAAGGTTTCCAGTGGAAAGACAGAAGAAAAGGAAGATGAGCAAAAATGGAAGCTGCAAAAGCCAGAGATCAGAGATTAGTAGACACTGCTCACTCACACCTCCACTTTATCAGGGCTATAGCCTGGCACACCTACCTATTGTACTGAACCCTGCTTTGTCTATTTGAAAGGGAAAAAGAGCAACTGACTAGTTATATTTATAGGTGCCAACGAATCACCTCAAAGGCAATTCAGTAGCATTAAAGTACACAGTAGAACAATAAAAGTGCAAGAACCAATTACAGGAGTACACCATGACTTTGATCTGTCTTGATTCATAGACACTGTAACTTGTGCATCTATATCAAATTTACTTTTCTGTAACTAAAACAAGCCACGTCAGGCACCTATATTGAGTTACTAGTCTTAGTATTTATTTGGAAGGAATACTACACAGCTCAACACACAACTAGATAACAATCAAACCTATCAACACCTCTGTAAAGCTTGAGATGGCAGTTTGGTACAAGTCATTCACCTAAGAAAAGTGCCATTGAGTGGCTCATTTAAACTAGACACTGAAGCTTGCAATTACATGCCAAACACTGCCTGAAGAAAGCAATTGCCTTACAAAGAAGCACAGAAAAAAAAAGTACAGTTTATAATAATATTTAACTAGCAATTTTTTATATAGCCACTGGTTTCCATGCATATTTTACAGTTCTTCAAGTCCGACAAACTTGGACGTATACGTGCCAAGTCCTACATGCATCTTTCAGCAAATATGAATGTGATTTACTAAGTAGACAATTGTGCTTGTGATCTTCTGGTGTGCTGAGCCACCAGTAGTAATGGAAGTGCAAACATACTCTAAAAGTTGTCAAGGAGAACCTAAGGTCTTTAAAACTGAAGAGGACTGTTTTCAGCATGATAGACAGCAAGCAAGATGCCTCAATGAACAAGAATTATCTTACTCATCTCAAGTTAGAAAGAGAAACCTTATTGAAACTAACCCACTAACCCATGGGCACTTCACTCTTTTAGACAATCAACCCTAAATCCACTGGTTTACATTCCCAATAAAACATGCATGTGTTCTAATACTGTTGTTGGCACTGAGAAATAAAAAAATAATTACTATAATTCTCTTACACCCCCATGTTATAATATAACAGACATTTGCAAAGAGCTGGAAGCATCCGTTTTACAGAAAAGAGTACTGGAACATAATACGCAATATGTTTGCCTAGAACATTCTCAGCCTCCAACCATAACTTATGGGCTTCCAGAAACACAGGCTGCTTTTTAGTGGTTAGTCTTCTAGAAGTCTCTGCAAATGGTGTTTTGAAATCCCTTTGAATCAAACTTACACATTAAGTACTATGAAGTACTTTCAAGAACTTACACAGCTTATTCCTTAATCTTCATATGGGAAAAATTAAACCACTTCACATGTTTCCCCTTCCACTTTTACTGTCAAGGAAGAAATGGAAACACTGATTGATTACCTAATTTCTGACCACTTCCAGAGTATCCTTTAGAAACTTCTATCTTACACCCATCTCTTCAACACACACACACACACTCTATTTCAGACCAAGAGGTCTGATCTACTCAGGAATGCTGCATACCAAAATTACTTTATACTTTTGATTAGCATAAAATGCTAAAAAGAAATGAGAAGGGAGATAACTGATCAGAAGAATACAATACAAATAGTGAAAGCACACAATGAATTTTTACACTGCTCTCATTGTTTTCTATGAAAAAATATGTATTAGATTTGTCTTTTTGACTGTACTATCAAGCATGAAACTTTCAAAATATTAAAACACAACTTCAAGTTTTACTACTATACAGGAATCATAGGTTCAATTCAGAACATATTATTTTATATGCAACACAACAATGCTGTCCCATTCTCATTCCTTCTTTACATTTCTACCTGCCCATTTAATCTATGCTAAATGAGCCTAGATGGTACTAGGTTTGCCACTATTATTTTGTAACTGATATAGAAATTCATCTCTGGGTTACAGATTGAGAGGCTACCGACCTCTTCCAGCTTGCTGTAAAACTCACTGCAATCCACCTCTCTCTCTTCATGGGCTATTAACTGAAAGGTTAATGCCCTTGGGCACATAGCCTCTCCACAGACTTATGACCCAACATCATTGAAACCCAATTTCCATAGGATACCCTGAGAGATTTACTGGGTCACTGCATCCAGGTCATCCACCTGTAGGATAAATAGGATAATGTCCTATTTTAATCTATCCTATTCCTCTTTGACCACTCACAAACGTTTTGTTTACAACTTCCTGTGCATGGAAGAGCCTCAGCTGAGAACAGAAGCCCCACAAGTGAGCTCACACTTAAGTGAACATTTCAAGACAAGTGCTGACCAAACAGGAGAGCCCTCTCAAATCACTCTACAGGCAAACAGTGGGCACAGAAATGGGGAACACAACAGGGCTGGAAATACAAACCTAATAGCTGATCAGTTAAGAGATGACAAACACATCATGCTTCCAATATGCAAGTCAGATTTCACAGCACAGGGGAAAATACAAGGTAAGTGACCACAACGCCATTGTTCCTTCATACAATTCTCATACAAGAAACGCTTATTTTTTTGTTTAAGGATAAGCTAATTCTTGTTTGTCAGCATCCCCAGAAAGATTTATTTCAGGACCATTTCAGTCATCAAACAACCAATTCAAATTTTCTCCATGCCCCTTTTTACATGGAAGTATTTTTAGAGTCATGAAAAAGTTAAACTAAAGACTTGGAGCTGGCTGGCACTGGCTCTGTGGACACAGCAGCTTCTGCCACACATACCTAGTGTGCTGCTCTACTTCCTCTCCATGCACTTGCTCCTCTACCACCAACAGCCATTCACATTTCATAAATGTGTTCCTATGGCTACTGAGAAATGCTATGCATGCTATTGGAAAATTATAGGGAACACATGCTAGAAGAGAAAAGGAGCACAGAGGACAGTAAGCAAAATTACACACACCCACTTAAAAACCACATGAAGTTCTAACTAAGAGGGCATATGGAGCTGGTAAAAGAATGGCTAGTACTCTACTATAAACCTAAGGTTGCAGAAAGCTCAAGCAACTCAAATTATTCTGAATATACTTCTAACATTTCCAACAGCACTCAAACACTGCGTTTATTGCACAGTGATTAAACTGTGATGTGTCAGATGCTTTATTCTTGTTTCCACACTTGCAGTATCTTGCTGCAATTGAACTGGCAGGAAAGTATTTAAGATTAAAAAATTATTAATAATGAGAAAAATTAATAGTGTTATTCTCCTAATATTCCTGCACATTTGTATGGATGTGCAGTTTTTATTTGTTTCCATTCCAAAATGAAAAGATTTCCTTTGCTATTCTACACCCAATTTCTAAGGCAGATTTCAAATTCTTCCCTTCATTGTGGTGCAGACATTTTAGAAACATAAATAAAAGCTGGTTAAAACAAAAAAATGCCAATCACACACATTTTCTAAATAAGCAGAAATAAACACACAATCAGGCATTTATCTACACATTAATAAAACAAGCTTTCACAAAATGAAAAAAACCTCCCAGTGTCTAGACAGGGTTTAAAGTTTAAAATTCATTACAATAAATTTATTCTAGAAGCACAAGAACTGCAGCAGCATTACCAAACTCATTGTTTCAAGTTAACAAACGTGTTATATAAGCAAGTATACAAGGTTAGTCAGACTCACCTTCCCTCATTGATTTTTGCTTTGTCCCCATGGCAAGTGAAGTTCTCAATGTAGCCCAGGCTGCAGTTGATCCGCGACCAGTCGGGCTGGCACACAGCAAGGAAGTGAGGACGCAGTCTGCCTATGGAGTACTTGGCAATGTCTGTCAACGACTGGCTAGCAGCTGCCCCAAAAATGAAGGTCCCAATGGCTTTGTAAATAGTGGCTATGTAGTTATTTCTGACAAATGAATTTGAGTGCAAATTATTATAAAAGACTGAGAGAGCCTCTCCTACGATTATCTGAAAGAGAAATAAGGAGAACAAGTTAAAGACAATAACTTTAAAAGAAAAGTATTATGTTATTTTTGTTAATATTCAGACATGCAGTTTCAGAAATTATCTTTTTATGAACACTAAGCTGCAAATTTAAGTTTTCTAAGAGTCAGCAATAACCATATCCAAACATTATAAACACTTTCACACAGAAAAGAAGCACTCTTTTACTTTATCCTGCTTCATGTTGAACTTAATCATATTATTTTCAGAATACTTATTAAAACAAAGCCTTCTCAGAGAAGTATTTATCCATACTACTTGGCATGGCCCTATTCAGAAACATTTTCTCCTGTATAACTTCATTCTACATTGAGTCTTCTTCAACTAGCTTCTCCTGAGCAAAATTTTTCTAAGCTTGTTAGGTTTCTCATGAAACCAGAAACTATTCTGAAGGGCCAAGAATTTGTATCCAGATCTGAAAGGCCAGATGTTTCAACAAAGATATTTGCTATCCCTCATGAAAATTAAATCCTTTGGGAAGAAAACTAATGAGAGTAGGGAAAGACAAGTTTTACTGAGGTTACATGTCTAAGGTACATGTACCAAATATTGACAAGAAAGCAGATCGAATTTTGTTTTCCTGCAATTTTGTCTTTTGCAGAAAGTAAGTTTTTCCTTATGTCAAATACAGAACTTCACTCCAGATAATTTGGATATTGAACCAGATGATTCCATTCTGTACAAAAAGGATCAATTCATACAGATGATCAGATATGCAAGGGGCTATATAAAGTTATATGCAAAGTTATCTTGAAAAATCATGTGAAAATTAAAATTATTACTCTGTCACTTGAGAGTGCCAGATCCTGGATCCCAGCAAGGCAAAGCTTTGGTGAATGAAGCCATTACTTAGATACTGCCACCCAGGCACACAGAGTGACAGCTTGTCAGAAGCTTTGCATGATGACACTGTCAGATGTGTGACACTGAAGCTTTACACCCTCCTCCATACCCAAACAAGGACTGAAGCAGAAAAATACCGGAACACGGACTGAAGCTGAGGAAGTGTTCAGTAAAGTACATAGACAATCCACCTAATCCAGAAAGTAACCTCTTCAGGAACATAGATGTGCACAAATAGCCATGATAGGTAAATAATTAATCCCTCGCAAAGAACACTGCTGCAAAACCTGCAAGAAGGTCACTTATCTCAGCTGAGATAACAAAATAATTAGTTGATGTCAATGCAATTACTTCCCTGGACAGATATCAAAGTATATTCAACTTCAATAATCTGACTTGAGCATTGAGTAAAGGACACCAATGTTTGCTTTTACCATCTGATTATGAAGCAATCTTGACAGAAAAGCCTGATTTCACAACTAAAACATGGTCCCTGATTTTGCAAAAGTAACTTTGTTAGCTATATGTTCATAGAGGCTCAAATGGAGATTAGACTAACTCACAGGGAATACATTCATTAAAAAAATTATATTCAGTGGAGCCTTTTCTGACTCAGGAAGTCCCTGAGTTGTAAATGGCTGGTAGCCAAGTACTGAGGGCAAAATACCCATCTTTCCATGCTCTATTCTGTTCTTCCTCACATAACTTTTTTAACTGCTCTAGAACTGAGATAAGCTATGTGGGCTTCAGTTCTGATGAAGCACTAATGCTCTCAAGTAGCATCAAAGGTAGTAACAGTGAGAAAAAAAAAAAAATAAAGTCTGATCTTAAATGGATCTTTGGCAAAAACCACCTGCCAGTTAGCAGAATACACAGCCCCTCCCCCCACCCCAAATTTCATCTGCTTCAGAAATATTTCCACAAGTTTTTGAAGCAGCTTTTCCAAGAAAAGGGAAACCAAGCAAGTCACAGTTTCAATTCTCACACCGTATTTCTACACTTACAAAAAAAATTGGGACTGATGAGCAAACATGAGCTGCAAGTTGACCTTTATGTTGGATCCTTGATAAAAATCTGTGCAATCCCTATGCAAGGCAGAACTAGATGATCATAATATGCCTCCTGATGTTAATCCGTTAGCCCAGAGAAACAGCTGGTCAATAGTGAGGATTATATTTAGCTGTGCCTTTTCATTTTGATCATACTCCTAAATATACTTGGATAAATATTTATAAACCTAAAAATCTTATTTTGCATAAGTGACTTTTAACTCTGTTCAAGGTGTGGCTCTGATGAGCTTAGATGCCATCCAATGGAGCTATCAGTGGAGACTGAAGTTTTTTTGCCCCACTGGATAAGGATCTCAAGGCCCTAGCTGAAGGATCCTTGTAGGAACTGAAGTCCCATCAGACTTAGGAAATGAAATGGTTAACTGAAGAGGTCCAACTGTCCCCTCTGCTCATGAGGACATGTCCCAGCTACTTTTTACCCCCGCACTGATATTCTTCCATAGCTCAAAGAAAGCTGTTGTCTTCTGCCAGGCTAAGGAATTTAACTAACTGATCCGGGCTCAGACAAGCCACAGGAGGTGGCAACAAACAGGGCAATAGCAGGACCTCAACYTTTGTCCATATATAGTAAGCTATTAGGTTAGCTCAGCTGGCAGCTTATAATTAAGTATTAGGGATAGAGAGTCACTACATGCTTCAGACGGTTCAGCTGAGCTAGGAGCTGTGGCAGAGAGATCCCAAATGAGTAGTCACAGAGAATCTCTTTAGCTCACTGATCCTGTGTGATGAGAAGGAAAGAAGTACCCTGTTTTCAGCCAGGTTAGGTGAAATGTGAAAGGTGGCCCCCATAGTTTTATGCGGACGTTCAGGGAAAATCTCCACAGCTACTTATTCTTTTTACTCTTTTTTATGCTTTTGATAAGATGTGACTGGAAGCAGTGGTATTTTTCTTAAACAGGCTACTATCTGTTGTTACACTTCCACACACAAATATTCCCAATGATTTTGCATCAAATAAAAATGATGACTTAATACGTCATGCCCACTGATATTCTGACAGTAGCAGGTCCCAAAATAAAAAGACTTCGGACAGTCACTTACACATTAGTGTTATTTTCAACAAATATGGTTTTAAAAAAATAGGTTTTATATCTCAGACTATAGATCTAAACCCCCATAGTTCTAGGGTTCTTATGCATTCTTTTTCTGTGCTGTAATTCTAGCTGTTTGACCTTGATTAAAGAAAACCTTTTCATTATTAGCAGAACACCATTTCTACTGCTTTAGCACCTGGCCTAAGGACATTATTTTAAGATTGAGAAATCTTACAGAATACAGTTTTGTAAATCTATATTAACAGAGTGCCCCTCCTCCCTCTTCCCCACCCCCACTGAAATTAAAAACAATGAAGAAAAGTTTAACTTACAACAATTACACTGAAAGGAATAATTATTCCTGCTAAGAACTTATAAGAAATGGTGTCCTCTTTGTATGGATACCGGATGGATTCATCACTACAGAAAACGCCTCTCTGGAAGGGGATACGTCGTGAACTGAGAATTGCAAAAGGCAAGCCAGCTGGCAAAAAGGAATACAAAATACATTACAAAAGCAAAACAAAGTGGTGATGATCATACCCCCGCATTTCCAAAGAGAAGTGCATAAAGAGGAATGGGCATGCAGGAAGTTAGAAGGTTATGCACTTCTCTTGGCCAATGACTACTGCCTTGACTTTGCAGCTTCCAGGAAGAATTGATRAATGAAGGAGTGCAGGGCAGGATTCCTCTCACCTTCATTTTTGTGGCATTTCAAGTATGGAAGCATGCCAAAATCATGACCAAGTCAATACTTCAATGACACCCACTGAAGTGCTCAATCTGCTGCTACTGGCACAATCATCAAATATTTCCTTATATTCCAGTGAGCAACAGTTGCCCCTGTATATCTTCCCTGGACAGCTTCACAAGTCAGAAGAGCAAAAATTGCATTTCATGAAAGCAGGAAAGGAGATGCTTCTCAGGGAGTACAAGTGCAAGGGAGTTTCTGGGAATATGGAGAAAAGGAAATTACACATGCATGAGATCCCCTTACTTCCTCACACACTGGATAGCTTCCTAGAAGAACATGGTCCCTGCATAAGCCCTACAGCCTCAGGGCATGGAGATTTTATTCCTACCTCTTCCAACAAAGAAGATGCCTTTAGCTCAATCTAACTAATCTAAATCCTGTTCTTCCATGTTTAACACACATATCACATCTGCACAATCTGTTTGAGTACAGGGATGAATATTTTCAGAAAGAAATGGCTGTACAGAACACAAGAAGTGAGGGACTACAAAGAATGTCTAACAAAACGATAAATAATCTTTAACTTAGAAATGTACAGCCCAGTAGCACAGAAGTCCTTGACTTTGTGCTCAAAATACAGCAGTATTGCAAGTAAAAYGTATACCACTTTAGAGTCAGCCAACAAAAATTATGTGGGGCCAATAATCCCTACCAGTAAGGGATCAGAAAGATAAAATCATCCTTTCCATTCTTTCTTCCCAGCAGGAAAAGATGTTGCTGTAGTCTCAGTTCTCTCCTCAAGACCACTGTGCCAAGGCACAGCCTACCTTTTCCTTTCCAGATATACAGCTACCCCAAATAAAAAGCATGTGTAAACAGAAGTAGATGTGTAAGTAACAGGTGAAAAAGTAAGAAAAAAAAGATACCAACCAAGCATCACAAGAAGTATTAGGGAAGAGACCTAGGATCCTTTCCAATCCTCTTTCCTTTTACCTCTGTCCATGAAGTCCTCCAAACTAAGCCTGACTCCTGGGTCCAAATGATACAACTGGGATTTCACCAATAATTTGCTATCAATTTTGTTGTTCACACCATAAAGTGCTAAAAAAATACTTCAATTTGAAAACAAAAGAACAAATAACAAACTAATGGTTCAAAGGGGGGAGTTCACAAAGTTCCTTGTGTGAACTCTGGTGAATGACACACCCTTATTCCTTGATGAAGCAGTTATAGGTCAATCATATGGACCCACGAATTCCAGCTAAGCCTGTTGCAAAGAACCATGTATCTTCTGTAGTGTTACAGTCATGAAACCAATAGCAGACAAAACCTACCCTCCAAAAGTGTCAGAAAAAGACCACTGTCACTGTCAGGAGAGGTTGTTTCCAAGTCGACACCAGTGGGACTACAACTGACACAGCTCTGGAAGCCATCCAAGCACACCAACAAAGCAGAAGGACAGCAGGATGGGCTAAGAGCCAAGCCAGAGCCTCACCAAAACACTGCACTATTCAGATATCAACCAGCACAGAGCCCAGGAGCTGCACTCCGCAGCACAGTGCAAAAACACAGCCATTCCTACTAGGAAAAAAATTCCTCTCCCTTTCTCTTAACAGGAAGAATATCAGGGGGTTGAAACACGCTGCAGCCCAGATCTCATTTTTTCCCTACCCTTGTGTCAGTATTGTGACGGATGTCATGATACACCATCAATTGTTTAGTATTTGGCTGACTTGTATCAAGGATGAGGCAGAAGCATGTGCAGCCATGGTGAGGGAAGGTGACTTGTCAGCATAATGACATGGTACTTCCAACACCATTTATTCTACAAAATATGTATGGAATGAAAAACGTCATCATTTGCCCTGTACACATACAAACACTAACATTCAAGACTGAGTATTTGAGAAAAATGTATTGTTTGGATCCCCAAAAATAGAGAATTAGGTATACACAGATAATAATTTTTTAAATTTTTTACATGGTTATTTCTTTAGAGTGGGTAGTTTTGATTATCTTGATAAAGCAGTTGTTCACAAAATTATGTTAAGCCCAAAAGAACCTTATCACAGCTTCAGCACACTGCCACAAACACCTGTGATTTTAATTAGATAGTGTCACTGACATATCACTAGCTCTGCATTACCATTTTTAAAGACATGCTCTGTGAATAATGGTGTCATGGTGGCTTACTCCTCATTTCCTCTTATCCACACCTTGATGTTCCAGCTTTTCAAGGTGAGAGATGGAAGATTTTCAGAACGATGGGACTATCCAGGGAGGAGCTTTTTTAAATGAAACTTCCAGCTACTAAATCAGAAATAAAAAGCAATGGTGTGTGGATCACGGGAATAGTCTCTCATGCAGTGACGATCTGTGCTCTTCCATGCTAAGTGAAGCTGCTTGAAGTGTGCATGCTCACTCCACGGCAATATTGAGATTATGATGTAATTAGCCTGTAATTGCCCCTTCCTGTATCCAGATCATGCAAACAAATACCAAACAAGTCAAGGGTTGTTTTTGTTTTGCTTTGTAAGCAAGTATGAACAGATAAAATAAAGTTATTGTCTTCTCTTTCATAAATTCTTTCCACCTCCTTTATGCTGAGTCTTAGAAGTTCTAGGTGGTCATTAGGTACACATTAAGTTGCCAATAAGTAATCATTAATTGAAAGATTTATGCACTGAAATACAATACTACTAATAAACCTTACACAGTAAACATAAGTGTTTCTTCAGTTTCCCCCAACTGCACAACAGATTAAAAAGTAATTCCACCAGTCATTTATCTTATTGCTGATCTCAGCACCTTTCACAGTTGAAAAGATACATGCTCCATGAAAGTTTAAGAGAAAAGTTTTAATTGCTAAAAAACAGATTACAGTAAAACTGATCAGATTAACACTGTTAAATTGTAAACCGAAGTCATAGAACTACAATATTTGTAATTTACCTCTTGCTCAATCCAAGGCAGTCATTAGCCTGAAAAAACTTGCCAGTAGGGACTTTCGTTATCTTTCTGGTTGAAGTACTCTCCAATGTCAATACCTGATCCCTCCATAGAGCAGGTTTAATCTACTTCTTTAAAACACACATGAATTGACTTCACTATTCCACGGTGGGAGAGAGAAGTCAAACCAGAGGAGCAGCAGGTGTTTTATGGCACATGAAGCTGATAAGAGAACCTTCTCACAATACTTAGGGTCCTGTTCCGTTTTTCTGGTTTTGTGTGCTTTTGTGGGTTTCCAAGGTTTTGGTTTTCACTTCTAAAATCAAATCAAGAGTACTTAAAATAAATAGCTTAAATACGTTCTGCAGTTCAAGTCTGTATCCCTTCAAGACAAAAAAGAGACAGAAAAAAATAGTTCCGCTCTCCATTACTGCAAGCAGGACTAACGAGCAGAAGAACTGTCCTAAGTGATGAAGAGGCAAAGCTTCTTACAACAGCAAGTACAACAGTAGGGTTTCCCCTATGTGATAGATAYGTTACCTTTTCACCTTGACAGGTATCCATTTCAGAAGACCGGAAAAAGCTTTTGCATCACAAGAGCCATTTCCTAAGCATGGAAGCTCCTGGTACAGGAGGACTGGATACGAGTGAAGATATCAAATGATACTTGTCTTCACAATGGTACAACTATCACTAGTGTCAATGTCTTTAACTTCACAGACACAAGTGAGGAGAAAATGTTTAATTTAGGAATTTAGGATAGGAAGTGGTGTACTTCGACAGTAGATTTACTCATATAAATATCTAAAACAGTTTCTCAAGAGAAAGTAGCAAGGATTCAGCAGCACATCCCTGTAAGAAGAAATCCTGTTCCTCTGCCAGCCACACTGCCACGCTGAGTTAAACGAAAGGTCCTACAGTGTCCCAAAAATACCCATTTTGCTGCTAAACAAGCTACAACTTCTAAGGCCAGTCTGGCACATTAAAATTTAGAATTAGTTGGATTCAGTTTTCCCTGAAAGCAGAAGAAATTGGGAGTTTAAGCACTCCTTTTATGTAAGAAGTGGAGACAGCAGAGGATCAGTAAAGTCTCTGTACCGAATACTTCCCATATGACAATACAAAAAGCATCCCTGATGTTTACTTCATCTTCTAAGTAAATTGTAATGTAGTGAAGAAATTGCCTAAAGGGAAAATTACAACATGTATATGAAGAGGAATTATAAATTTGGGAAGAGGTTACCTGTAGGGTAATCTCAAGGATAAAGCCAACATGCTGGTGTTACGCAGTGCATATGCGTCTTTAATGAATAACTAGCAGATGTACTGCTGACAGAGCTGGCAATTCTTTGATACAGTGGAAGATCAAGGCCAGCCAGTTCTGCCTGCRAAACAAGTCTTAAAGACTGAGGCAAGAGAACATATGGAGATTTGTGCAGTAATGAGTTCATTTGGACGTTAAACACCTCTGTTGAGTTGGGAGCTTGTCAGTTCAAAATAGCAGGGGGAAAATAATGTCTGTTTCCTGTGGTGGTTGTGTATCGATATAATAGCGTGACCATTAGACAAGTCTTTCCAAAGGCATTWATAGTTTTAACCATCTGGCAAGAATTTGTTCTGAAACAGTATTCAAATTATTATTGGCAAATGCATTTAAATTCATCTGTCTGAAGTGCAGACAGAGAAGGACTGCTAGGATACATTCCTTATTATCTCAAAAACAAGAAGAGTTTGGTTTTGCATAGCCCAGCAGAGCCTAAGGGCTGTAAAACAACCAAGTGCATAAGTAGTAGGTTTTAGAAAAAAAGAGTAATACTGACCCAACAAGCAACCAAGCACTAAGGAACAACACAGTCAGTAATAAAGACATAGGGAGAAATATAGGCTTTGAATAGATGGAGTAGAAACACAAGTAGCTCAACTGATAAGACTAAATATTTTAAAAAGCTATTAAACCCTTGTCCAAAAATCTGTCTCATGCAGTGTAACAGAACACATTTCCTCATAAACGGGATTTCTGACTGATTATGTTAGGTTTTTCTTCATAAATATCCTGTATAACACAGGTCTATTCCTTTCCAAATTTTTAATCTTTATTAGGTTTTCTTCACTGTGTGAAGTTGATCTCTCCACTGAAGCTGACCATTATCATTACTAAGAGAGAGAACATCAGATCGTACACTTCACACAAGATGTCCTTTACACTCTTCTTAGGAAGGATATTACTTGACATTTATCCAAGCTGTATTTCACCAGCTATTTTACTGCCATCTTTTGTAGTTATTACTCTGAGTTTCCTACTTTGCTGCCTCATTGCACACACTGTCTCTCCTCCAGGGCATTTACGACTATACTGAACAGGGCAGACTCCCAGAGAACTCTGTTTGACATCCTCCTTCCTTGCGAAGGCCAAGGACYATTTATTTCCTACTGTTTACTTCTCACAGTTCCATGAATTATTTTTACATTTAAGGATTCTTTATCTAATCCCATCACTATTTAGTTTCTCAGAGTTTGTTGAATTAATCATTTGAATATAAACATCTAAATAATGAGATTTACTAAAATAAATGCTGCCTTTATCCTGAGTTCACCATCTTCCTAGTGTGTCACAGAGATTAGGATGAGAACAGATGTGACTGGCACCAGGAAACGGTTATGCTTCTGACAAAGCAGCTTTCAACACCTATGGTTAAGTGGTGGGGTAGCAACTCTCTTTCCCCAGAGCTCAGAAACAAAATAAAGTTAAAAGGATTTTGCTGTCTTCTCCCTCAGCACCTCAAAAAAAGCTGCCACTACTCTAATGCCAACTTCATTGCTGTAGCTTTAAACTAGAAGTGACACCTAGACCTCTTTTTTAAAAACCGTAAGTAATATTTGGAGGTTTAAGTCTCCTTACACCAGAAAATCAGATAGAAAGTAGAATTTAACATTTTTCCCAAATATGCTGTAGATATTTCAATATTAATTCCATCCACAAGAACATCCATAGTATTCATTACAACACTAGAAATACTCCCTGGTGTGTTGCCAAAGCTTGATTAAAACTTTTGAGCTGAGTATTGCTGCTCATTCTGTGAAGGCTGGGTATGGTGTCACAAAACTCTTGCAGATTAAGACTTTGGCTTCTCCTGAGTCTAAGAACAGTGCCACTTTCCATTTCTTTTAAGAGTTTTAGCATTCAGGAGAGCATCTACCAAGAAATATACCATCACGCCACAGTTAACCAAGATTAATGGTTTCATTTACTGTCATTCAGCTTTCTGCTGAAAAGGTGGGTAAAAACTACCTCTTTGCATGAGCATTCCACTACTCAAGGCAGAACAGAAAAAGGTACAATGATGTGAGCCATTTGAAGGGAAATAGAGGCAGCACAAAAAGGAACACTCCCCTCTGTGCCTTGCTTTCCCTGTAGCTCACCTCTGGTTTCCAGTGCAGATACCCCCTTCCCCAGTCTCTGGTCTAAGTCCTGAATGTCAACAGCACATTATTAGAAACTGTGTGTCAGACTTAAGACAAAGAAAAATCTGTGCCACAGACTGTTTGGTTTGTTTTTTTTTTCCTTACGTTACAAGACTTGAAATAAATTGCAAGTCACTCTACCTACATTTCTCCCTATTCCATTTACCCCTTTTGTATACTTTGCTTGGAAAAAAACTTCCATACCAATGTGACTGCTTGGCTTTCTCATAGATGTGACCAAGCTTCACTCAGCATTTTAAAAGCCCTTGTCTGGAGTTCCTCCCACTGTCAGAATGCCAACTGCCTTACTCAGTTTCATACACTGTGCATTCTCCTTCACTGTATTAACAAATGCACCTGAAGAGTTGAGGGAAGCACAGTAATGAATTCATAGGCTGAACAAGTAAGTTGCTACCATTTATTTACTTAAAATACAATTGCACTGGTAAGAGTGATTTGTACAAGTAACAGAGGCAAATGGTGCTCCTCAGATCTTTCCTCACCTGATTTCAAACAAAGCCCACCAGAACACTCACTCCATGGACAGGTCACAAAGTGGAACCAAAAGCTGGATGGTACCACCTTTTCAGCCTCTGTCCCCCACAGCACTGATCTCAGCCAGGAATTACTCATCAATTCAACAAGTCACCAGACTTCATTGCCCTGCACATTAACCCTTCACAGAGCAAAAATATGCGTTATTATTACTATGTTTGTTCTAAAAAGAGTTACAATAACAACAACAACAAAAATTTGTAGTTTATTCCTCAGAATAAGCTTGGGTTCAGAGATAATGCTGACCCATAGTAGCATGAGATGAATAGTTAGGATCAAGTAGAACTCATGACAGATTATGAAGCTCAACAGCATTGCTCAAAAAAGTTTCCAATGCCATAAATATACSAAAAAAGTTTACCAGCTAAGAGGCAGTCTTGCTCAGAGTGTAATAAAACCACTTAACAAGTAAACTGAAAACTAAGAGTTAGGTTGAAATCCACTCCAGTGACAAGCAACAGGTTCAGTTTCAATTAGTTGCAAAATAAACAACAGTGGCTTAAAAAGCTTTGACGCTGCTGAAAAAGTGAAGAGCACATCTACCAATCAATAGTCTTCAATAGATTTCATTAATCCACTGCTTTATTAATCTCTATCACAGCAGTAACTACATTTGTCCATGAAGACATATAAAATAAGCCCAGTAAGTGCTTAGTTGGTCAATCAAATAGCTACTGTCAATAAAAGTTTCCCTTCAAAATGCATCCCTTTCATAAACAGAGCATAAAAGATCAGGGTTTTTTTTTCCATAAAAGAAATCAGTAAACTGACTCCAAAGTGTGATTGTACTAATCTGCACAGAGAAAAGTTTCAGTCAGAACATAGTTACATGTGGCATAAGGAGGCATTCCCTAAAACATTATGCCTAATGACTAATAGATTAAAGCTAGCACAGGAGAAAACTACCTAGGTCTCTTTTGGGAAGTCATCATGATACTGAGCACATTTTGCCAAACCAAACTTAGGAAYGTTTTATTTTGCCTTTTTTTTTGTTGTTTAACTTAGAAATCTATGTAACCTGACTAGCTAAGTATGTTTCGGATGTGTTAAAGGAGGAGGCTCCATCATGTTCTTTTCTCTTAAAGAAGTTCCAAATAGCATTGCTCATCTCAGAGAAGTGATTTAATCAAAACTATTTACTAATGAACACTTCCCTGTCAGGAACGAACACTTCCCTGTCAGGAACATCAGCATTTGCATTACTTGTTCTAGTAGCAACAAGTTATGGAGAAGGACTTGGTTTCCCAGAAACTCAATGCAGCACTTTGGCTGAATCAGAACATCTGAACTCTTCTCCCTACATCAGTCATTATTTAATAGAAGTGTACCATCGGGTGAGTATTCAGGTCTGGAACACAGCTGACAGGCAAAGCTTTGGCAGGGAACCACAAAAATCCTCTTCAAAAATCAGAACAAGGAACAGACAGAATTCAGAAACTCTCATGTTGCTTTCTTGTTCTGCTCCTCTGGTGAGAAGGATGTTCCAGAGAGGTTTCCCTTGGTCTGTGCTTCTCCCTCCCTTAATGTAACCCACCCCTGGAGCTAAGGGAAGCCACATGAGTGTCACTGAAGGTAGCAGTCTGAAGAATCAAGATGACTGGAGGAAAAGAAAATCAATTTGGAGGTCAAGTTACCAGAACAACCTAACTGAACAGAACATCTACAAACAGACATAGTATGACCTCATTGGAGGAGAAGACATTAATCTGTCATTTAGACATTAATCTGTCATTTAGACTTGAAAAAGTTGGTCTCATGCAGACAAATGAAAACCAAAAATGCTGGACCAAGTACATTTCCAAATACTCCTAGAGCTGCAAGTCATAGACACCAACCCCTAATTAGTCATGGCATTTTTTCTCAGACATTTTATTTCCTGATAAAAGGTGGCAATGGCAAAAGAAATGGTTCAGAGTTACAAACAGAATTATGATTCCTAAGAGCATTCTTCTATTTAAATATTTTTTTCAAGATTTCTGAGTTTCTAAACATCTTGCACATCTTCATAAAATATCATTAAAACAAATCAATATTCATGCAGTCTTTTTATGCATAGGAGTCTAAATAAAATACATATGTATGTTTGGAGGTTTTGGGGTTGTTCTGTTTATTGGGGTTTTTTTTCTCTTTGAAGTTATTTTATATTCCATTATGAGACCACCCCAACAAGACCTTTTTGTAGTATTATTATAATAGAGCAAGATGTTCAGGCCATTTCTTATTACATTCTGAAGACAAGCAGGCCCATAGTGCAGGGGCATATGCATAAAAGAATGTCCTACCACTTAGGAACAAGTATCATGTTCAAGACACTCTGACTAGGGAAGAGAAGTCTGCACAAAGGTGCAATTCATCAATCTAGATTGAATTTTTATCATCAAATCCTTCATTGAGTATTCTGTTCCTTTCAGGAAAGTCTCATGTCAGGATAACAATTTTTACTAGATGTGGGATAATTGGAGTTATTGCCCAAAAGTCTTTCATGAGCAAGCTGTGTTCCTATTGAGGATATTGTCTCTGGAACACATTACTTCCAAAAACTTAAACTCCTTTGGAAAAAGTCTCAAGACTCCATTGAGTCAGACCAAAACAAAAAACATTCCATATTCACATTCTCAGCCTGATCAACTTTCTCTGTCCATTCTGAATAAAGGCAAGCTTGAAGACTGAAACCATTCAACTGAAAACCACTTTCAGTTTGGGAAATTATAATATCTCGCGTCCCATACTCCCTAGCTGGACAGCTTACTCTTAGCCCTTAGTTTTGAGTAGCCATAGGAGATTTTTCACCACTTGCAAGAGATTATAGAGCTGTCTAAATCTAAAATTGAGATTAAGAGAGCCAGGTTAACATGCTAACTACAGCAAGCATTTGCTTTAAGGCTAGTAAAATGTTCAGACTGAAAAGCAAATGACCTGGTTAGACTGTATTGTAACAACCCCAAGTGCCCTAGAATTTTTTTTTAAACCGCTCAGCATGGAGACCAGAAGTGATTGTTCCAATTATAAACTCCAGCCCTTGCACAAAGACAGGAAATAAAATCCACTGTGTGACTCCAACAAAAGCATCATAGCATAAAAGTATCAAAATAGACTGGACTTACTGACATATCTAATTTTAAGATGCAACTTAGGTTAGATGCAACAAAGGTTACCTAAAATTATAATAGTCACTACCACTCTATGAATGCTCACAACTTCACATGAACTAGTTCAAACTCAGATGTTTCTCCACTGCGTTAGAGACAGGAAAAAAAACAACTCTCAATCAATTTTATATTACACTAACAACTTCAAACCTAAAAATAAAAAGATAATTAAAAATAGCAAGCATTTCAACAGATTCTTTAACTGCAGCTAGAACATTTATTTAAAATCCCAGAAGTGCACAAGGCTTCAATTGTTAGTTCTCCTGCACCCATATCAATYACAGTACACAGGAAACTTACAGGAAAATAAATTTTCCTAAAGGTGTGCTGAAGATAAATGTACTTGTCCAAGTGACAATCTCTCCTTAAAAGTGAAACTATACAAGTGATAACTGGTTGTGCCAACCTCCTATTTATTGCACAGGTCTAATGGAGGCTTTAATAAATAAGCATTTAAGAGAAAACTAGAGTAATCATTGTAGAAGTTCTGCAGGTAGCTGTTCACTTGTTTTAAATTACTGCCTTCCATGCTCAAACCATTTAATGTACTTCTTATTCAGCTTATACATTTATCAGATAATAAATATTATCATCATCTTTTATATGGCTTGGTCAAGCAGGCAGAAACAAGATGTAGTTTCAGGTTCAAGACTATTCTGCATAGTTAAATTTTGGTTATCTAAATCTGCCCAAACTGTACGGAAAACTGGGATACACACAGGCTTAAAATATTACAAAGGTCTGCTGAAGAATTAAGTTGCTCTTTGTCAAAAATCATGCAGTCTTTAAAACCTGAGCCCTTTTTCTACAATTAGATTTTCAGTCTCTGTATCCCATTTTATCCCTCTCTTCTTTAAAGAAGAGTCCTCACATTACTTTTAAGCCTAGAAAAAACTTCTGAGTCAAAAGCAGACTTATTTTTGTAGAAAGTACATGGAATCAACAGTCACCAGTTACAGGTATGTGCACTCCACCACAGTGCCAGGTTTTAATATCACAAGTGTTTAAACTACCACACTAACCCTTTCTGAACAAGAGATGTAATCATTCCATAGCATTTTGAAAGACATTTTTCCTCTCCAGTGATAAAAGCCTAGACTAATATATTTTCTCCTGTTACATAACAAATTAGCAACACTAGCAGTTAGAGATTAGTTCCAGACTTTCTGAGCAAACAAAGTAGCAATAGCACCTTTCACATGCATATGATACATATATGGGATTTCACCTATATAGACTTGTCTTCGACTCATTCATGGTGCTGAGCTCTTGGAAGGCATACATTTTACTCCCATCACCAAAGCTCCCTATATATTAGCTACTTACAGAGAAAATGGGCAGGGTGAACCCCACTGTGTAGAGGACAGTGGATGTGATGGTACTGTCATGGAACGGATACTTGATGCTGTCATCATTACAGAAAAAGCCTCTCTGATACGGTTTTATTTTGGCCAAGTTTAGAACACCAAGGGGTAAGCCAGCTGTTGGGGGAAGGAAAACAAAAAAAACAAAAACAAGAAATACATGTGGTTAAATCAAAAAAAAAAAATCATTTCTAAACATGCATGGAGGAAGCGGCCAAACATGCATAACTCAAATTTCCTAAGTATCATGCAATGCATACACTTACCAAGCCCTCTTTATAGACATTTCTTTTTTATAAGATTACTTCAAAGAGACTCTGATGTTGCCCATCAGGTGTTAAAAAAAATACAGTTCAAAGTCTTCCATCCATAACATGAGTTGCCATACACTGAATCAAGATTATGTTCAAGAAAATGCCTTTGCCCCTCACACAACTAAATAGTTACTGAGGGCTGGCAGCCTTCTGTGCCCCCTCCTTTGCCACCACCCCATGATCCTGACTTGTATCTGATATGCCAGCCTTGTTCTACACACTACAATCTGGTCAGATCTGGTTTACAGATAAGACAAAAAAATACACACAAATTTTGCCATAGTTAACGAGGTAAATATTTCATGCAGACAGTTTTCATGCAGGTAATGGGAACAAGAGAAATGTAGGACACCAATGGACACTTTGGATGGATTGCATCTCCAGGTAATTAACCTTAAGATTGCATTTACACAATTTCTGTACATTTTGGAAGATTTCTGCATGAAAATAGGCAAATTATCAGCATAGCAACTGAGACCCAGGTACAAATTATAGCTCAGAATTTACACACTGTGACATACTACCTCTCTTACAGGTTAACTAGCCCTATACTGACAGTCATGCCAAAGAAGCCATCAAGGCTTTTGACAATTATATTCAGGTCTGACTTATTTCTGATAAGAATCACCTGCCATGGAATACACATTTGCAGGAGCAATAACCTCAGGAAATCCAACTTCCTTTTCACTCTACTTTCTCATAGAATCATTTAGGTTAGGAAAGACCTCCAAGACTCCAAGTTCAGCCTCCAACCAAATAACACCATGCCCACTGTCCCCCTTTCCTTTGATCAACTGAGCAAGCAATAGATTAAAGTGCATAAATTATGTAATGCTAAATCCCCAAGCAAAACAAAAAGTGGACTTTGTTTTAATGCATTGTAAAAAAGGGCAAATAACTTTGTTTTCCCCAACATCCATATAATATGCAGTTCTGCAAATAGGTGTTATATATAGAAATTAGAGGATAAGTGCAATTACTGAAGCAGTAAAGACTACTCAGTATATGAACAACCAGCTGCACAGAGAACAAAACACCTTTCAAAAAAGGTAACATGATGAGTGATTGCTTTGATTTCTGATGACACCTGTTGACTATCAGGTAAGTAGCTTAAAGGGGTTTTGTGTAAGCTTGTTTCCATATACTTCATTACAAGAAGAGACATCAAGAGTGAAACGGTAGAATTGYGTCATAAATCCTGGCCCCTTTTTTGGGCTGCTGAGCTGCAGTGCAAAGGCTTGTGAAATGCATATGGAAACTGTATATGGTTGGTAGTACCCCAGCTTTCAACTCATCTTCTACAAAAATTGCTATGGCCACAGAAAACAATTTGGGAGTAACTTAAATCCTCTTATAGAGCAGAGAGAAATCTTTTCCACAAAAGATCTGAAATATGAAAGCTACCCACACTTACAGATACTTGCTACCCCACACAGAAAAAAAATGAACAAAAAGACAAATGGCATCAAGCTTATTCAACTTTAAGCAGAAAGTTTTTCATTAGGAAGCATGGTATACCATTGAATAAACTATATCTTAAAGGTCTCTCTCCTTCCTTCTGCTCTGATGACTGAGAAAAGAGCTAGAGCTTGACCAAGTACAGGTGGCAAAAGTAGGTGAAACAGAATTGCAGCTCTTCAACCATGAAGGGAGCCATACTGAAGACCTCACAAAGTTCACTCTGACCAAAGGGCATTGCTGTACTTTTATATGCCTGGAGCCAAATTTCAGCTACACTCAAGGCCATGGCAAGATTCCACTAACATAACAGAAACCAGGGTTCCTGTCTTTACCTCTTCAATTGCATACCCAGCGCCAGATAATGGGATTATCACTCCATCATCCTATTTGATACAATCATATCTTCCCAAACAGGTCACCAGATTTTCCGACATGGAAATATCACATGCTCATGATTAACTTAAGCACCAGCTTTTGTTTTGTACAAGTGGACTACTTCACAGATATAAACACACAGTTTTCAAGAAAAGCTGTAGCAACCTAATATCAAGAACTATAACATATAATGAATTTTCAGCCTGGGAAGAGGGGAAAGTGAAAAGCAGCAAATAAAAGGGTCAGATGAGAAGAGTTTTAAAGTGACTGCAAAATTCATCTGCATAGTCTACATGAAAAGAATTCAATTAAAAAGGAAGTTGGTTACATCTTACACTGACTACCCATTTCCATTTTTTTCATTACTGTTAAAATTCTTACTGCAATCTAAATAATGCACTGCTTTCCAAGAGAGCAATAGAAGATTTTGTGAAGTGGTATTCAGTTGATCAGTAACCTATCCCAAAGAGTGCTAGCATTTTTACTGTTGCTCATTTTACAGGGAGAAAAGACTTAGCACATGTAAGCAAACAGTCCTGAACTTTTCACTGTAAGCAGAAAAACACCCCATCACTAATGTGCATAACTGGTCAATATTCCCACTGGAAGTGCCAAGCATCTCCATGACCTTTAAGCAGGCTGAACTTCTGAGGAATGTACTTATGTTCAGTCTCATTAGGTTCTACAAACTGGAGCAAAGAGCGACCAAGATCTTGTGCAAGATCGCCAGGCTAAAAGGCAATCTTGTAGAGTAGCTCTCATGCCTTATCCTCTTCACAGTACACCTTCTCTTCCTTTTCGCCTACCCAGTACSAGCAGTAATCTCCAAGGTGCTCTTCTGAACCAGGTAACCTTATACCTTTAGGCATCTTAATGGCTTACTTGTTACTCGTATCCTACAAAGCATGACCTTCAGCTGCAAGAAAGGACTATTACTTGAAGTTATCTGTTGTTCAGACTGGAACATGTCAGAATTGGAGTTTATCTATTTTCTGGTAACATTTGTGCATCTTATCTTGTCTAGTGACCAACAGATTCTGGGCTAAGGAGTAGCAAGAAACAGCAGTCCTCTGATCTGCTTTCTCTCCCCTTTAAATATAAAGAGAAAACAACCTGGTCACTCCACGGCTCTGTAATTGTTACAAAAGGGCATGCTTCTGCAAGGCTCACACGAAGACTCTAGCTAACCTCCAGGCCAGGCTGGATGGGGCTTGCAGCAACACAATCCGATGGAATGTGTTCTACCCATGGCAGGCATATTGGAACAAGATAATCTTTAAAATCGCCTCCACCCAAAATGCCCTGTGGTTTTATAACCCCAAAAGTTACAGATGTAGTAACAAAGTTGAATAGGAAAAGAGACTGCAAAGGTTTGAAGCCTTTACCTATGAAAGAAAGGTAAACAAGTTTCCTACACACGGACAAGAATAAAAGCAAACAAAGTAAAGAGAGAGAAAGGAAAGATAGATGCTTGAACTACTGGGCAGGGATTGCAGGAAAGGAAAAGCCTTAAGTTTTTGGCTAAAACTGTAAGAACAGGGCAACACATTTTTGTTGCACAGTGAGGCTAATCTAGTTACATTGGGTAAACTGATCTCACAAGGAGTTTCCAATTCTAATTCGTACGTCCAAGCCAGTTGCAGTGTAGTTTCCATAGAACACCTACGGTAATTCACAGTAACATATATTGCCTTCAGGAACCGTTTGACCACATCTGGCTGCATGACATTGCGCTACAAATGCCTATAAAGAAGGAAGGAAGGGAAGTCCTGGGAGAATAGGGAGGAAATCCTTGTTGGAATGGTCCACCACCCATAGAAAAAGAATGTTAAAAATACCAGTACTCAAGGGGAGAAAGTAAAGTCTTCCTTTTTTTACCAAAGGAAGTCTGTTGAATAAAAAAAATGTTGATTTCTTATATTTTTAGTGGTGTTTTAAGACTAAAAAAATTCTTAAATTCCCCAGTTTATACTTCAAATGGAAGTGATTATTATCAATCCATCAACTTTTTAATGCTGCACTACTGTTCTGATCTGTGGCATTTATCACACCAGCAATTTTAGGGTTAGGTGTTTAAGTTGGGAGAGTCAGATTGTGACTCTCAGGTATCCATGCAGATTTGGCAGCAAGCTACATATTTTTCTTAAACAGGAGAAAAGTCGCACTTTTAGCTGAATTAGTGTCTTTTATAGCAGTTGCCAGAAATATTTAAGACCACCAAAGAATATTGTTGTTCTRTGTCTAAAAGGGAAGAAACTCAAAGTTTCTAATAATTTCAGATACTGTATTACATAGTTCAGAACCAGCTTGATTATTAAACAAAGRTTTTTCCTTATGCTGCAATGGACTCTAAGTGTTAATTAAGAGAACCTGTACTAGACTAACATGAGACTGAGAATAACTTCTGTTTCTCTACAATTACCCTGAAAAATACAATACACTCTGSATTTGATATGCTGATAAAATCAGCTTCAGGTTTTGTAAAGAAATATACAATTTACYGTTCAGTTAGGGAATGTCAAACAGTAATTCTAGCTGTATCAGAGAAATAATGAAATACTCTATAACACACAGCAAATTATTTCCTCAGATCAGCTATGTTTAACAACTTACATTCTTATTAGACACATGATGCTGTTCATAGCCCTACAGAAATGTCACTATTTCAAGCTAAACCTATACAGCTGGTAATTACTACCAAGAGCGAGAGAGAATTTCAGTTSTCCTAGTCTTAGATGTGTATTTTTWCTTTTATTTTCAGACAGGACAACCATGTTTGCTTTGCTGTTCGTTCTTCAGAGTACAGTCTGGGGTGAGGAAGTACGCAACGCAATTTAAAGAAACTCAGGTCAACCTCATGCTACTGGAGAGAGTTTGAAAATATCTGTTAGAGATACTGTTCTCTGCAGAAAAGGAGATGGGCTGAAATTCTTTTTCTATGAACAGTCAAGAGAAAGAATCAACATCTTTTAAGGCAAGAGGTTCTGGGAATACAAAAAACTATCAAGATGAAAAAGATATTAAAATAATGAGAAAGCCTTTAGATTTTTGATACCCAGAAGTAACACGTGTACAAGAGAAAAATCAGTGCACAATTTATTTGCAATAACGAAGTAGATAGTCCACATCTTRCCTCCTGACCACTTTAAAGAACTTTATCTTACTTTTCTACACTGAGGAATGTGAAGTATTTCTAATATCAGCAAACTGATTGTTCTGATAATGCCAGAAGCTGTGACAGGCTTCAGTAAACAGTGTACATGTATTTAAAAGCATGAACAACATTCTAATCTCTCCTACTATTCTATATGCAACTTTATGATATTTATGATATTTACATTTATATTGTTCCCTGATCTATGACTTGGCCAACAGAGAAGCCAGATCAGCMACTGAGCAAGCTCCTCACCACTTAGTCATGCCAGGCAAAGGTGATGGAGGCAGGAAGCAAAGGAAATAAATCTTCCTCTGAGCTGGAACAGCCTCAGCACACGAGCACGCAATTTCTAGTCCTGTCATTTACTAAGACAGAACTGCATCAACAGTTTTTACTACACGGGACTGCTGGGTTCAGTATATGTGTATATATATACATATATATATAGTTTTATGTATATAGCTCAGTTTTATATAATCCAAATTCATTAGAACAGGCCATAATACATGTTTAAATACATTAGCATGGACAAATGTATTCTTCTTTATATCTGATTTCACTCCAAAAAAAGACTTTTACGAGCACTAGGTACTTGTTAGTCTAAAACCCATGCAATTGTCTCTCCTGTGAGCGCTTATATAAGTGAAAATGCAAAAATAAGGCAATAATATATCCTATCCTGCTTTATTACTTACACAGAGAAACACACGCTAGTCAAGTGAACCAACTGGAGGTCACAAGCAAATGCTGTGCCCTAGGCTCTGCTCTGCTCAGGGCTAAGAGAAGGCTGAAGCTGGCCCAGGCATGGATACACACCTGGAAATCATTAGCAGTTCACCCAGTGCTGCAGAGGCCAACTGCCCCATTACTGACAGACCCAAAAACAGTAAAGATCCCCGGAATAACAACTGAAAGACACTGGGGGGCAGAGGTAGAGAGGGGAACAGGAGAGGTTAGCAGTTCTCTGCATTGCAGTGCTGCTCAGGGGGTGGGGAAGAATCCAGCTGGCTGCAGCCAGAGCAAATTAGAGTGACTTCTCCCACTATAATCTCTCCTGTGTAGGGGAAATGAAATATTTCATGCTTGCATTATGTGCTCAGCATTATATTCAGTTAAAGACTTTGATGATACTGTATAAAGAATTAAAAACCATGTACATGCACCCAGAGACATAGATTGTGTGCAGGAATCTAACTCACCAAGCTCACAGACCAGGAGAGTAACAGCCRAAGAAACTGAACTGTCAAGGTTAGCTGCTGGTAAGACAAGGAGGGATTTCATTTTTTTTTAAGGTAGGTGCCACCCACTTTGAACGGCATTCGAGACTACTGTTCTTTTAAGCCCCAGAAGTTGTTAACAATTTTCCCATTTTAATCTTTTGTTTTGTGGGAGTGCATAACAAGAGGCTTACAGAGTATTTCACATATAATACACACCCTAACTTGAAATACCATTCAGTCTCTAGAAATATAATAGGCAATTAGTTGTCAGGAACGTAAATGGTCTTTTTCCAATGAGTCCTACAAGTATAGCAGTATTTTATTTAAACAGTCTTTAACAAAGTCTGGCCTTACAACAGCAGTGCTACAGAGGGACTCAGAATTTCCATGACATTGTATACCCTGTCATACACCACAACGTCACTTTACACTGTACACACTGCTGCACTGCCACCATGTTTAAAAGAACAGAACTTCTTTTTCATGTTAGGCTGAAGTTTGTAGTGTCTAATGGTACATTGTAAGAACAAACTCCATAGAAAGCTCAATCTAAACAGATCTTAAAAGGACAAGTGACAGCAGTCTACATATTCTTGAGCTTTCAAAACAGTTTTCTTTTGTACTGATTCAAAATGTCCATTATTTCACAATTTGCAAAAAATATTGATACAACATTGCTCTTGATACTTGAGTACAATGAATAATGCCACAGCATAAAAAGTCTTACAGTAATCATAATAGAGCAGGTGCTGCTTTCCAGCTGCAGAAGAAGTTACCAGCATTAGATTTGTGAACTTATACCTTAATACATAGGAACTATCTTTTTCTAGTGTTAATGACTGGACTCTTGTGATTAAAGAAGAGATGGGAAGAATGATGAGTCTGCAAGTAGAAACAGTGACCTGACTTCCAGCCCCAGGATCCCCATTAGAGTTAGACTCAACCATCACACTGGCTTGGATTATTTTAACTGAATACTAGTACTGAAGTACCAGCTCACCTAACAATACAAAACTGAAGTCTTCATTTCCAGGAGTGAGCAAAAAGCTACAAAACTCACTCCAAGGAACACCAAAAAAAGCAGACACTGAGTAAAATAATAACTAAGATKATTTTTGGAATTTAACAGAGAATAGTTTCTGACTACTTGATAGGCTCCATCTGACTGCCTGCCTTCTTCACCCCTTTAGGGCCATATATGCTCCCCATTAGTTTGCTGCACATTGTAAATTTTCCCTGGTTATAATAAGCAGTTTATTCTTTCAGGTCTCTCCATCACCAGCTTCCAAGTTGACCATAGTACACTGCCCTCAGTTTCAGAAAATATTGCACCTATTGCTTAGTAATCTAAGACTTTCTGMAATAACAGAACTAAGTGAAATGGACAAAAATGAACTAATATTAATTTGAGGTAAAAATTCCATCTTATTTTGAGAGGCAGAAGCCATCCAAGATGCTAAAMTTTGATATATAATTACTTCCACATTAAGGTAGAAACCGAGCATAATTCCTGTTTGGTASAGTTTCCTCCGTTCCTAGGAAAGCCATCACATAAAAAATTGTTACCCTTCTTCTAAACCAGGGATGGCTAATGAAGCTACCTTATGAGATCCATGAAATGCCCATGTAGCTCCTCTGAAAGCTGCATGATTAGCAGAGGCGGCCAGAGGAGAGGAAGCACTAGAATCTATGCCATGTCTTACAAAATCCATTGTTTGATCAGCAGCATCACAGGAATAAGGGGATAATGACATTACCATACCTTCGTCCATACTGTCAGTTTCATTTAGCAGCATCTGGTAGACATTCCAAGATTGTGTCCTGACCTGACATACTTGTATTTTTTAATTTAAATTTTTTTTAAAACCTTCATTTTCCTGTTGTCAAATATCAAGACACCAAGAGTGAGAGATGGTAAAACTGAGTTGAAGTACAATACAAACATAACTGAACTGCCTTCACAAACTTCCAAAGCTTTCTAAGGATGAATCAGCAAAGTCTAGAGCAAAGCAAGAACAGCCTATTCTTGTACTGCTCATTTGCTCTAACTCAATGTGATAACAGAAAGAGCATTCAATAAATGCACCAGAAGACAGTTTCAACATTAACTTTCTATATATTTTGCTAAAGAAGCTTATTTGGGTCTAATTTTGGCTTCCATACAAATAAGCAGTCTTGATTTTAAGAGCTGTATCCAACTGTATGAGAAGTATTAATGGACCAGAGAATTTGGCAAAAGTAGAGTCAAAAACACAATGCAGGTTTATCAACAATTTTTAGTTCTGTGCCTTTGAGATCAGTCTCATAACCTGAAAAAAGAAAATTTCTCCCAGAAAGTGGGTCAGCTCATTAGCAGTCAATTGTTAAACAAGAAGAGTCAGGAATCAGATCCTTAATATAAGCAGCACAGTTTTCTTAGTTTTAAAACTGTAGGACTGAACTATTCTGGCTGGAAAATTGCTTATGAGTCTATCCATAGGCAGGACAGATCTATTTGCTACAGCTGAAGTGAGTACCTGTTCTAGTGGAAAGTGTTCCTRTCCATGGCAGGGAGSGGGGTGGAACCACATGATCTTTAAGGTCCCTTCCAACACAGACCATTCCATGATTCTATGACTAGTGTTTCCTGATGTAGTGGCAACTATATTGAAAAAATACATTTTTATTATATAAATATATACATTAAAAATATATTTTTTTAAAAAAAAGAACAAAACGGTTTCAGCAAGTATATTAAGGAAATCTTGCTTCTTCAAAACAGCTTAAAATAATTTTAATTTTTGTCATAAAACTAGTTGTTTGCTAGTCATCCATTACCTGAATTTCTAGTAAATTTTTCTGTTGTTTTCCATAAACTATTTTATCTGTATAAACCCCAAGAATTACAAGCCTCTTTTGCAGGATAGGGATAAAGAAAAGAAGCACCACCACCAATCTAAGCAGATATGGCAAAAAATCAAGTGCATTTTAAAGTCATAATTCTATGGGTACATATCTTGCCAATGGGTTTCATGTAATTCTGTTCAGCATTTTTTTCTTTTCATCTAAGGTAAATTTGTTTTAACTCTCCTGAACTAATTCTGGAAAAAGGATTATCGATTGTTGGGGATAATAAATCCGAGTCTCTTGGCAAGCTGCAAGGCTCAAGGTCTCTTCTCATTGGGTACCTTCAAGAGTTGGGTCACCTCTTGTGCTACCTGCCTTCCACAGCTCCCACATAATCAYACACAGAGGATTATCAGAGCTTTATCCCTTCATCAGCATCTGGTTAGCAACAGTGCTCCTACACAAAACTATGCAGTAACAGGCAACCAGTAATCAATKATTTCCCCCAATTGGAGTTGTGATTGTGCAGCCTTCAGACCAAGCTACTTTCAGTCAGTAGGAGCTCATACTGCCCAACTCTTGGAAACCAGTAGGTGTGTTGCATCAGCTCAGCAAAGCACAAACAAGCACTCATGTAGTTACAGAGAGGAGGCAGGAGCTCTTCAGTTCTGAGWGACTAGCTATTTTACAATTTAATCGTTGTGTGATATTTTTATTTTCTACAAAAAATGTCAGAAACCCTTTMCCTTTTATTCCCTTATGCAAAGGTCACCGCCCTCATGTAAGAATACTGCAAGAGCCCTTCTGGCCGTTTTAGGCTAAGGAAAAAAAAAAACACCAGGACTCAAGGAGCTGGTAAGGAACCTAAGAGCTGATAAGCATCTTGTTCTATTATGCCAAGAGAAAAGAATATAGTCCTGAGTTGAAGATTTAGCTCTTGGAAAAGAAGCGGAAAGTGGACTAGGATTCAGGCATTGCTGTGAAAAATTAAGTGCAAGAACTTCTGGTTTTGAGTCAGGAGTTACTACAAGATATACTTTAACAGCAAAAACTGGCGGAGCAAGAATGAGATTGCTGACTTTGAAGAGTGTTCATTAACTAACTGAGTTCTTACCTAAAGCTTTTCTACAAGCTTCTGATCAAGAGGGAGAGAATCTTTGGTAAAGCATCTTATTGTGGGGAAAAAAAGGGTGACTGTTCTAAGAAAAAAAGCACAGTAAGAGGAAAGATTTTCCCAGTGTCAGTAATAACCTYATTTCCAATTAACTCAGAGTGCCAACTTAATGAGTACCATCTCACAGTACCTGGTGGATAGTGTCACTGAAGACAAACCACTCTTTCACATGTACCTGTTACAGCTTTATAATGTAATCATGCACTAGAAAAAGCATTTAGCACCCACATGATGTGGAAAATAAGAATGGTGACACATATGTCAGTGAGTCACAAMTAATAGCGGAGGAGGTTTTATTTGAACTAGGGCAATCAGGAAGTGCTAACCCACAAAGAAGGAGCCTTCCCTGACTGAACAGCAATACCTTAATTGTCACCGAGAATGCTGCCTTCAGTGACGGCAAGAGTAAACACTCCCAAGGGAAGAACGGCACRGAAAGCAAAAACACTGTGCAGGGCAGACCATCCATCTCACCCCCACAGGTCACACACTGCAAAAACAAAATCAATGTGTCCTATACACATGAATCTGCTGTTTAGCATATTGCCTTGTATCACAAAACATTCTGGCAGTCTTTAAATAACAAGCTGAAAGTGATGTGAGGATTTAGTATTTCTGGGTTTAGTTCATGTCCTTCTTTCTGGAWGGACTAAAAGTCCTTCCCTTACTCAGAAGTAGTTTCATAGGGAAAAAAGAAAAAAAGARTMATTATTACCATCATAAGACTGCCATAGTCTCACCTTCCCTACATTCACAGGGTAGGACATGGAGAGGAAAAAAAGATGAAATCCTTAGACAGATGCAACTATATTCCACAGCAGTTTCAARTTTAACTAAGTCATTCCTTCTTCTATTTCCAACATATTGCAGGAAAGTGACTCAGAACAGAAAGGGCTGAATTCTTTAGAAGACTTCAGGTTTTTCTGATCTTGGGTTGGACATTCTCGTCCATTACACCAGCAATCACATACTAACAAGTACACACCCCAATTACTTATAATAGCTTGTCAGTAATTGCATAGTCAGGCAAGGGACTAAAGAAACACAGTTGTGTTTCAGTGCACCCCTCCACTTAGGCATGAATTTCATTCAGCAAGTACTGACCAGTTGAAAGTTGTCCCACAGTTGTGACAGACAGCATTTTTCTTATGGCTCCGGTCACCTCTTTAGAGCTTACTTTAATCTGTCTTCGTGAGAGCCTGATCTAAAGATAAATTTATTTAGCAGTTCCTTTACTGATTACAGGAATATTGCCATGGGTTTCCCAACTTTGTCCTTTAAGTGTTGTTTACCTGCCTTAATGAAAAAAAGAGCCTAATTTGCAATCAAACAATAGAGCTGTAAGAGTGGCAGAGTATACATATAGTGCCTAATGAAGACATCAGTTGCAATCCAACTAATTAARCTATCCTAGTAAGCTGTTATTTTTGCATAACAGTTTGCAAATTTAATAAACCATAAGAACCACRCCTCAGCATGTGTGAAAAATGCTATAGTCTAGAAATGCCAAATGGTTTTTACTATTGTCTAGATATGCCAATCTCTGCCATGCCATATAAAAAGTCTCTCTACAAGAAAACCCAGGAGAGACAAGTAACACAAGTCTGCAGGAGAAATAAATCCTGCAGTTGAGCCCACTCATGCTTTCCAGTGCCAGAAGCAGCTGCGCACTGTCCACTGGAGCACAGGGAGTAAGGGAGGTGCTGCCTGCAGCACTGCAGAGCTGCATGCGGACATGCAGTACGCACACCCAGCATTGCAGCACACAAGGAATGCAGATCCAGCCTCCTCACGCTATTTGAGGACACATAACTGCAGAAACCTGCAGCTTTTGCTTTTTTTACATTACAGAATATGAAGCCAGTTTAATGTTGAAGCACAGTGCTATTTTAAGAAGGAGAGAATTATCATGCTGATAAGAGGGAAGCAGTTATTTTTCTCAGGGCACCAAAGACAGCTTTCCCTGAATTCTCTCCTTTAGTGGGTAAAGGCAGAAGATGAAAAGAGCTTTCTTAAGGACAATTGAAAGAAACTTAGACTCAAGTTTCAGGCAACTAAATTGATCTAACAGTTTAATGGGGGGAGAAATTTTTACCTCCCACTTTTTTTCCCCCTCTCCCCACCTGCTTTTTTGATGTATTTCTTACTCGCTTATTTGAGCTGTGTCTTAAGCACTTGCCACACCCTTCAATAAACCCATTTAAATCACACACACAAAAAAAATAATCACAGCACAGCTCTTTTTTCCTCTTCCCTTTCTTTTGAAAAACTTGTGTTGGGAAAGTTGAAACTGCACAAAATAGCTTGACTAAAACAGGGGCAAGTAAGCCAGACATACAGAATCACCCACTTGCACTGAGATGAGTTTATGGGTGTGTTAGATCCTGCARCTTGAAGTGATATGCCTGGATATCTCTCGGGCTTCAAGCCCACTATTACTGACACAAATTATTTTTTCTTCCCCATCTGCACTTACTTTGGGGAAGGTACAAACAGGAAAAAGAGAAGAAAAAAATAAAGCTCCCTACCAGCTGACAAGAGTTACCTTGGGATCCTGAGTATGCTACYCTTTTTGTGGTAGCAAGGGCTACCACGCCAAGATTGGGAGTTCAGTCCACAACTGAAACTGGTCTTCATAGTCTTAAAACCTTCAGTTCTCTTGGAGGCCTTGTGGTCTCTGTAATGGAGATACTAGGTATCATTTATCCACAGGAGTAAGTCACTTTATCCGGGCAGTTACCTTGGACATTCGAGCACATACCAAAGTGCACAGGCTGGGGGAAGGGCAGGGAAAAAGTCCACAGCCAACAGGAACTATTCTTTCTACAGTAAAAAAACTAAACATCCCATTAGATGCAGGTAAGACCTATGCTCTTCTAAGGGCCTCTCTCAGCCACATCAGAGAAAAGGCAACTTGGTCCTACACTCAGTATCTTTTCCATTCTGCCGGTAGGTATATTTTTGTCTCAGTTATAGTTTCACTTGCATCTGTAACTCAATGTATTTAAAGTTGCAGGTGTCAAGGCACTTCATATTATGCACTGCCTGCATTTTTCAGACTACTAGTACGAAGTAAACAARCCCAAGGGAAAATAAAAAGTCTGGCAACCCTCCAGCACACTAAGGCACCAGGTAAGTGCATCAGTGATCCAAATGCTACACAGGGTCAGGGAGAGAGAAGAGAAAGCTGTGTAAACTGGTATTACACTGCAGAGCAAGGTCAAGAACCTACCGTGCCAGGTAATAACTTGGGGCAGAAGTAGGGGGAAACCCTCATCCTTATAGCTGGATGACCTTTAAGTTACATGCTTCTGCAGTCTTACTTTCAACATTATTTTGCTTTCCTTAATAAATCAAGATTACTTATAATATGCTTCATACCAAAGACCAAACTATACGCACAGTGAAAAAAATTGTCTAATTATAGAGATTTTGTAATGACAATTATCAGGACAGACAAAACTGCTTCACTCGCCATAAAGACTGTGTGTTAAAATTTAAGCCTCACAACAGCACAGTTTGATAAAACTCCTGACCTGAATAAAGACTGCTCCCAGTTGATTGCATGGATCCACCATCATTTTGCCAAAACTATGCCTCCTATAACATTACCTTAGAGCAATACATTCATTGCAATTTTGCTCTTTAATGGCATTTAGCTACAGGTATCATTGCTATTTGAAGCATACAGGAAGAGAAAAAGATTGTTCATAATGTTTATTATATTGATGCTACAAATATCTTCAGCCAAGCAGGAATTAATGACCTAGGCCTGAACACTATCCACTGAACATGACAASAGAGTGCTTCAATTACTGAAGAACCGACATTATTTGTTTAAGAAACAAACATCCAAAATTAGCACTTCCTAAGACTGAAGTGCATCTCCAGAGTAAAGACACTTCCCAGGCTCTCAAGAGAGGTGCCACAGCTCTTTAAAAAGTGAAACTGCTCCTTCTCTGATTTAACATCATTTATCCTTACACTGTATCATTACACGATAAAAGGAGACAGATAAYGCAAATTGACAGAACATGAAATAGTTTCAATAGAGAGTGAAATAGAAAGAAGTATCAATAGGAAGGCGCTGTTATTTGGGCTGGCCAAGACAAGCATTGCAGCGCTGTGGCAGTGTGCTGTGGCTGTGTCGRTTCAACCCATGGCCATCACCGATCGCTCCTGCCCCGACACCGGTCTCTCACTGCTGCACACGGACACGAGAGCGCCCACACCGCGCTCTAATGAATGTCCCATTTCGCTTCCAGCCTACAGCTACAGTGGTAGCTCAGTGCCACCGACACCACACTCAACTGAGCCTTACAGCGAAACCCTGCTCTACTGCCGAGCACCATCGTGCCGCTGCAGGACCCTGGGATGGGTGAGGCGTGTTTCCGAGATGACGGCGCCTTCCAGGACAGCTTCCCGATCCAGCCGGGATAACAAACACCTCCTAGGCTGCAGATATCTACCAGACATCTACCGCTCCAGCACTGGCTTTAGCCACAACCGGTTTTCAACCAACAGAGGAGTTAGGGAAGGAAGAGTAAGGACATCAGAGAGAAGAAGGAGTTCCAGATGTCAGTGGATAAGCCGCAGCAGCTCCCTCCCCCCGGGGCTTTCCCTTACCCTCCCAGCCCACGGCAGCGACAGATCCCCCCGTGCGGGCGCGGGGCGGGAGGCGGGGGAGCGGGCGAGGGCGGCAGGCACGGCAGGGGCTGCGGCGTGGGCTGCGGGCCGGCCAGAGCCCTCTCCGGGTGGTGCCGGCGCGGCGGGGAGGGGGAGGCGAGCATGCGATCAGCGCGGTGCCGTGCGGGGGGAGCGCGGCGCCCTGGGGCGGCTCTCCCCGAACCTCCGCGGACCCCCGACCTACCCAGCAGCACGCAGAGCACGTCCAGCGCCACGAAGGGCAGCCGCGTCCTGTCAAACATGCTGGCGGCGCCCGGCGCCAGGCGCGGTGACAGCCTCGGCCCGAGGGGCGGGAGCGCGGCGGAGGCGGCAGGGAGGGGCTCCAGGCGAGGCGCTCAAGGRAACGGCCCCCCCGCGCTCCCGGCACCGCTGAGGAGCCGCCGCCGACCGCACTGCGCTWCTGCCGCCGCCGCGGCCCCCGCGCACCTTTAAGCCGGGCCCGGGCGGCGGGGCAGGGCGGGCGAGAAGGGCGGGCCGGCGGAGGAGCCTCGGGCCGCCCCTCAGCGACGCCCCGCCCGCTGCCGCCGCAGCCCCGGCCCCGCCGCCAATGGTTCGGCGCGCCGCCCCGAGAAGCGAGCGCGGCCCCGCAGCGCCCCGGGAGAGGCTGTGCCGCGGCCTGGCCTCACCTGCCGGCACGGCGCTGTACCAGGGGCTGGACAGGGTCAATCGTCCGCGGAGAACGCAGGGAGATGTTTTATATTTATATTAATACTAGTATTTTTATTGTGCAAGGAAAAAGCTGTTTCCACCTCTGAAATCGCAGAATCCTCCAGGTTGGAAGGGACCACAGTGGATCAGCTGATCGAACTTCCCTCCTCAGACACCAAGGACAGCCTGGCTCCTTGCTCTTGGCACCCACCCTTTTAGATATTTATAGACATTGACGCGTTCCCCTCTCAGTTGTCTCTTCTCAAGGCTGAACAGGCTCAGCTCTCTCAGTACTTCCTCATAAGATGCTCCTAACAGAGTACCCTAATCATCTTTGTTTCCCTCTGCTGGACCTGTTCCAGGACCTCCATGTTCTRTTGTACAGAGAAGCCCAGAACTGAACACCCTACTACAGATGTGGCCTTGTGAGGGCCGAGTAGAGGGGCTGAAAGAGTGCTGGAAAATTGTAAAAAAAAATTATGAAACAGCTGGGAAGCAGAGTTTCAGCCCAACCCAACCAAAGCAATTTTTTTCTTGCTAAAAGCTTTTATTTGGAAAGAGGACACTAACACRAAGAAAATGTTTTCTGCATAATCACATTTTTATTTTAGCTCCATTAATCACAAACCAGACAATTTTATTCACCAGTGTTAGGGTTCTTGGGCACAAATGTGTCGCTCCTGCTACAGAGCATATCTGTGTTTTGTTCAAGGCAATTACAGATAGGATGAGTGGCGCTTCCCGCATCAGCTTTTCAGCCATTTCTCATGTATTCCACTTTCTAATTCTGTAAACAACTTCACTTTGTACAGTAACTCAACARGCTTGCGGGATCAACAAGAGAAGCAAGTTCTTGAGGTGTAAATGCCTTACTAGATGTGCTGCATCTTCAACTGTGATGCCTAAAAAGGCACACAAAATTCCCTATAGAACATATAAGGAAGCTCTACATCGCAGCCTATAAAAGAGATCCCAATTTTATCACAATGCCTAAGAATAATCCCATCTCCACATCAAAATGAGCAGTTTTGGAGATTAAAACTACACTTTCTGTAAGTGCAGTGTAACTCACAGAGCACATTTTCCTGTGCAAGTGTTCTGGGATGAATTCATGAACGTAGAGATCCCTATTGTCTTTAAATGCATGAAGTAATGGAACAAACTGGAGCACAACCTGGCAATGAGGAGAACTGGATTTATCTTTGTGAGAACTGCTGTTGAAAGAAAAGTGTGCAGTCTGCTCTGCTCCTCACAAAGTGGGTAATTGTTCACAAGATCTTAAATCAGAAGTAGATAACATCCCCAGAACTGCAAGATGATTAGAAAAACCAGAGGACAAGCAATGCAAACATTTCACACACAAATGCCATAATTGCTTTCTTCAACCCAAAAGCATCAGGCTAATCTTGTTCAGGCAAAGATGCAAAACACCCCCTCATCTACATCCCTACTATTCAGTAAATTAGAGAGCTGAGAGATTGCAGTAATTTTAAAATGGATCTCTTCCCAGAAGAATGTAAGCAAGATAGGAGTGATTACACTTAAAAACACCTGGAAGTTGGGTTGCAATAGCACAGCATTCACGGACAGAAATTAATCATGCTTTATTGTCTTGCAGTTTCTACATCTCTGTTTCACCCTTGAGATGTAGCTTGCCTGAGGGAAGAGGCATTTCTGCAATCTTCTGCCAGAATTCAGGAAAGAAAGCAGTCACTGGTTCCTCTCCAAATTTTCCGTTGCACAAGGGATATGAGCCTTGCTGTTGCAACCCTATTCCCACCACTCAGCTTGCTGTGTCTTGGAAAGCCCCAGCTGAACRTGGTTTGGGGGTTAGGGTAGCATGGCACAGTTTTAGACTCTAAGAAGGCTTTTCTGGACCTTCTTATGCAGGCAGGTATTAACTATGGAAGCATGCCAACCCAAGCACTTCCAGCCTGAATTACCACTCAGATTGGCAAAACCCTACATTTACTCAAGGGCTGTATTAGCCTAAGTACTGGCATCTTCAGGTATATTATTTTACACAAAAAGGATGTTTTGGTGTAAACTGAAGAGAGAGTAAAAAAACCAAAGCCTGCATACCTAAGTACTTTTAACAAATAACAGTGTCTGCAGTAGCAACAAAGCCCAAGGTAGCAGAAAGGGTGAACTRATAGTGCTTGATTAGAGAGCATCTGGAGCGGTACATTCCAGAGGGGATGGATGTCGGTTGATTATAAACACAAATAGAAATCATGTTCAGCATCAGATGGAGGTTCAGGTTTTYTAACTGTACAACACAACTATTAGAGCCTCTAATACTGTGAGAGCTTTGTAGTATCTCTCAACTTCATGGCATTTTTACTGTGTAGGATTTGCTTGGTAGCTGTCCCTCACAGCAAAGTGCTAATTACTGTCACTACTCTTAGCCACCAAAGTAACCCAGTGAGATCAAGTCAGAGACACTCATGTGCTTAAAGAACACTTTTGGACACAATTGAAAATGAAGGCAGCAAAGAAAGCTCATAAATTATATTGTCTCATATCCCTTAATTAGATTTACATGTTAAATTAGTCTTAATATTACTCTCTAGAATTTAGACTCTCCAAAATATCTTCCCCTCTCATCTATTCTCTTGTTAAGTACAGTTATTTAGTTGGTTTGTTGGTTTGTTTTTACAAAGGTATCTTTTCGTATGTTTAACGGAGAGTAGTGTGCAGGCAAACACTGAGACCAAGTTAAAGCCCTRTTAATCTCTGTTTTCTTATGTTTCTTCTAGAAATCGTGACCTTAGTGTTTCACCATTCTTCTTAGAAGTTTTGTGTGTACAAGGATTAAACTCTCAGGAAGTTTATAATCAGTCTCTGGTGGCACTTATATGATAATTAATTAGTACTGGCCCAACAGGACTCTTAGCTGCAATTAACATTCATATAGATCAGCAGCTTTAGTAAATGACGGGACTTTCCCAGGCTTGTTTCTCTGTAGCTCGTACTGGAGAGGGAGTCAATAGCTCTGAATAAGCTGTTACCACTCAAGAAGGGGATGAGAGGGTCACGGTGGATAGTTCTGGGAAGCCATCCTGGGTGCTCAGAGAGAGAACACCACTCCATCCGTAGGCTTGGAATGCTGTTAGGAAAGCAAGCAATCTGACAAATCTCATTATGACACATTCCGGAATGCCAGCAATCCCACATCAGAATGGGCAAGTAGAAGAAAGTACAMCAGTAAGAGAGAAAAGAAAGCATATTTAGAACTAGTATACACCAGCTTCAGTGTAGCAGAAGCAGAACATCATTTTTCAACATTTAAAGGGAATTACGGGAGAGGAAAASTCTTCGTAAAGAACAGATCTAGAAWATCATTAAATCCGTAGAGAAGGTTAAATATGTAACAAGCATTAAGTACTTTGTATCAGCTAAAAACTAGTGAGAACTTCAGTAAGATGTCAGACAACAGGACTTTTTTACATGAGAATATTGTGTTCTTTTTTGCCTCAGGATGCTGTGGGGCACAAAATTACAAAGGAGTGAAAAGGCACTAGGTGAGTTCACAGAGAATAGGTCCACTGTTAAATGGTGGATCCTGGTACTTTCAGAAACATCATTACTTCTGATTTCCCATGTTTAGAAAGAGCTGCTGGGAAACAGTCATTCCACAGTGTCTGTTTCTTAAACTCCCCCTGAGCATCTGCTCCTGGGCACTGTTGCACAGTTTTTGGCTGGATGGACATAATCTGAGTCAGGTCTTCATATGTTCAAAGCCAGTCTGTGTGCATAGTGTAACACTGCAAAATAYGTTAGTAATAGCAGCAATTAAAAAGTTCACACATGTTTGTAATGTTCCATCAGATTCAGACTCTGCAACACTTTTGTGTGGCTATTTTGAGTTTATCTGCCAAAACCCCACTAATGCAGTAAGGAAAATAATGAGAAAATCCTGTAAGAAGGCCCTGCTGAATTTGTCTTTCAGTAATCAGGATTTGCTCCTTACAAAATTACATACTCTGCTGTAGGGTAGTGTTGAGATCYGAACTTCTTAACTTGGCTGAAATGTCTTGCATAGAATGTTTCAGGAAACAGAATTTAGATTCCACCAAAATATCTTAGCCTCATATCTCTTCTTTTATTTGGTCTGGCCATTTAGCTGCTTTCTTTCTTTTGCTCCTATGTTTCATGTTTGTTTTGTTTTTAATAAGGGAGTAGTGAGCAATAAAGAACACTTATATTTCTAATAAACAAAGCATGAGGAGTTTCCTGTCTTCTCTCTTTTAATTTTTTTTCTTTAAATACAGATGATACTTGTTTGGGTACTTCATCCCCACATCTCTCTTGACCTATTCACCAGAAGGTCCTGCTGTCTCAAGGCCAACTTGAGATTGTCATTTATGGGCAAGTTCAGATACATGAAGTGTTCTGTTCCCCCAATTTTAGGCCAAAGCTGTAAGAGCATTTGCATAAGAGATCTGTTTTAGTAGAAAAGATGGGTTATTTCTAAAGATTAGCCACAGAAATAAAGAATCAAGCAGACATCACCAGACAGCATAATAACAAATTTAATATTCATGCCCATGTAATGAACAAAAATACATTAAACCCCAAGTATATAGTTTTGTTTATGTATATTTAATAGTATKTATCATACAGCTTCAGAGGATCATATAGCATATTCTAGAAAAAACACTTCAGGCTATGTCCACACAATTAATTAAGTGGGGCCAACACATACTAAATAGGTACTGGCACATTATGATACTGTTTATATACTGGCTCACAAATGGTATTCAGAACTAACTATCACAGGCCAGGGAGCATTTCCCATGGCAATTTTGTATGCAGCCGTGCTATTTTGAAAGAAGAAAAAGCAATTTTGTGGCCATCAGCTATGCTCTACCAGTTTGCCTTAGGGCTAAGAAACTCTCCCTGTTAGCTCTTTATTGTATTTCATTATTTTCTTCAATTATAAATATTGCTCTGAACCAATAAGAGACTCYGAAAGAAAGAATGTCTCAAGGACACTCACAAAATGTTGATGTCTGAGTGAAACTTTTATAAAAAGGAGTGATTTAGAGGCTGCAGAACCTGTGTTTTCTGGCTTCTGATTTCCCCTTCTCTATCATGCTTCTCTGTCAAAACAGCTAGCAAAACAGAGGTAACTCTGGCAGTAATCATACATCTGAAGATGGGTAAAGCAAGARTAAACCAGCTGGACAGTGAAGAATTTGCCAATGATGTTTTAAAGGCACCCAGTTTTGATTTACCATACACCCAAAGCAGTAACTCAGCAGTAACTCAGCAGCCTGTTTCTGTGCATGTTTGRATATCCATATATCCATTTCAACAGCTGGAAGAAGATAAGCTTGAAGTRAAATGTGTGTTGCTGCAACTTCGTCCAGGTGTGCTTCAGTGGCTGATCAAAGCTGTGCATTCAGACTGCAGGAGCTGGGGTGTCTGCTCCTGCTGCTTCTCCCTGCTTGGCAGCMGCAGTCCCACCCCTCATCTGGCACTCTGTGCTTTAAACAGGCAGCAATCTGCATGGAAACCATTCCAGGCAGCAGCTCCCAGTCCTGTAGCACTTCACATGGCCTGATTACCAGTACAAGTACTGCTAGAAGYGCAGCATGAGAGCAGACAGAACCAGATAGATCCAAAAGGAGGTAGAACTAAGTTTTTTCCTGGTCCAACRCTTGTGCTGCTGCTAAGAGGCTGAACCACCTGGCTGCTGCCCTACAACGCCACACATCTTCATTTATGTCAGAAAGCCTTCAGATCAGTGATGGTCCCTTGCCATAGACATTTCCTAAAAGAGTGGGTTGAGCCACTACAATACTCCTAAGTCATATTCATCCACAGCTCACTCCGAAGATAAGGCCAAGCCAATACAACTAGAGTGACTAAGAGAATTTGTCTGCAGTGGACACCTGGGCTATGCTGTAACAGTTATCAACCCTGCTTTTGCTTCATCTCTACTTGTGATTTTCTTTTCTAGGGTCAGAGATCCAAAGAAATTTATTCACAAGTTCACAGCATGTAGTTGTTTTCTTAAGGAATTACAATTATATTGTAAAAAWTTATATTACATTGTAAAATTAAATCTTGGACATATCTCCCTTACTGATATAATGTAGATACAATAGCCTAGCACACAAGTGAGGCAACTAGAAAAATAAATTATGAGGGGGKTTTGAAAATGAAATAACTATAGACAAATCCTCACTAGAACCCTAAAACTGGAAGAATCAAGTAAACAGGAWACCTGCTTCAGCACTAATTGTAGACCATGTTTATTTCTTGTATGTCTGAATTATTTTTTCACAGAACATGATCAGGGCCAGTTCCTACTCAAAACACAATTAAGAGTGGAGGAGAATAGATCAACAGAGGAATTTACAATTCCTGCTCAAAGCATTATGTGAGAATTTGGATCCTAATACAATCATTAYCTAATGGAAGCTTTTGCTTCTCCATCTTCTATAAAATAGTACTTGACTCCTTGAAATAGTAATCAGAGTTGAACACAAAAAGTCACAGCTGGAGCTGCTCCAGCATTTTGAGTGCTCAGTCACTGAAACCTTACACTTCAGATTGCATTCTTCACACTGAGCAGGAAACGTGGCGTTTCACTTTGCTGTCTTGTCTCTTTAGGTGGATTCACCCTCATGCCAATAGCAGATTCAGTGCCTTGAAGCACAAGTCAATGTCTCCTCTATTCTACTGCCAGAGCACAGAATGTGCAGATTATAATTAAGCCCTGACCACTTGGTATTTACTTTTATTACACTAATACTGTGAGGCCCAGGCAAGATTGGAGCCAAACGTGCTATGTGCTGCACACACTCACAGCTACTGCCTGAAGGACCTCACAGAATAGGGAGAGAGAAAGAGTTGTTTCCCACAGCAGCAAAAAGAACCTTAATTTTGCTKCTGTTCTCCTTGAGGCATTAATCCCAAGAGAGGAGAGAAATAAACCTGTCTCAAATGAGTCATCTGTGCAGATGAAAGCATAAAAATATCCTCTTATCTCCTTTTTCATCTTTCCCTTACACACTGCTGCTTCTTTCCCAACTAGAATAATAACAAAATAAGAGTGAAGTCAGCACCGGGCAGGGATGTCGTGTCTGGAGCACCAGAAGCAGTGGAAACAGGCAGGAGTCTCAGTCAATGTACTCTGGCTCCTGTAGACAGAGCAAGCACTTGGCAAAGGTGAGGAGAAGGATTATATCTGTCAGAATAGCTTTTACGGGACCCAACTCTTCCAGGAATTGTTTAAAATCCACATAATGCTTCTGAGTGTTAATGCTTGTTGTGGGACATTTGCATTAGCAGATAAATGTGCAAGAACACATGTTTCCAAACATCTGCCTAGTGACTGCACATCTGAGCAGTTTGCTGAAACTAAGGTCCATGAGGTCCTTGGGCTCCTGAAATGATTTCCAAGGTTTGTAATAAATTGTGCTGCTGAAGTGCACCATGGTTAAGCAATTCTCACATGATAGAAACAATATGTGGTACACTGCACTAAAACCAATTCATGTTATTTTAACTTTCTGGCCTTCAAAAGCTTTCAGAAAGGAACACAGACATACAGAAGAAGCTCATAAGTACAGATGCATGAAAAAAGGAAAGCTTTTGTGATGATGTCCCCAAATTATCACCCTCCCAGTACAAGGCAAGTGGAAATACAATGCTGATCTTCGTTGTGAATTGGCAGGAAGTGAGGAAGAACAGTATAGTTTTTAAAGCAAGAGCCCTTGCTAGATTTCCACAGAGCCCTGGTTGAACTGGTTACATCCCCCAGCTAGGTCCATAGTTCTTTAGCCATGTCAGAGGGGGGAGGACTTGGAATGTGCAATGCCCTAGGGTTAAGTGGTGSTGATGTCTGGGAATGAGGAGTTCATCTTCAGACACAAAAGGCTTTGCAGTGTCGTTGAGTTTCCCTTCCCAGTGCACACATGGGATTGCAGGATTGCATCAGTGTGAGTCMACAGAGGTGGTGTGGGCTTTCAAGGAGCTTGGGCTTGAATGGGAATGCAAGCCATGATCTAATGTACACCGTGTGTCTCTCCTTTCTGTGGGGAAAACAGTGCTCCTGTACCGCAGGTAGATACTATGAAAACAAATATCACAGAAATGCTATTATTGTTGTTATTATTATTATTATTAAAATTATTAAATTCTCAAATAATAATCTATTACCAGGCTACACACATATTCCACAAACTTAGTATGACTGAGGTAATTTAGATGCAGAAAAAGACCATGCATTTGATGAAAATAGGCAAATGGGGAGTATCCCACCCAGATTCAGCAGCTGGCAGAGGATATGTGCTGCAGTCATTTACTGTGAGCCTGAATTTTGTTTTGCTTAAGAGTCCATGAAGCTTAAGATAAATTGACTTATGTTGGAGCAGCCACAGATATGCTGGCAGAAGTACCCAGGACTAAGTGTGTTTTTTATTGCTCAGTTACCTGTATTCTTTTAAAAAAAATTRTGACCATGAATCAAATAAATCCTGCATGGTGTTTTACACAGTGTTTCTCTGCCTAATAAAATGTAAAAGGAAGAAGTGGGAGGGTGCTTTGTTAGAGCTCATAAAGACAGGTCTATAAAACATGGTATGCAATTAAAAAGTGACATGCAATCTAATTTTAAGATTACATCTGCCAAGTGTGTTCATGGTATGGCTTGTTTTCTGTCAACTGATTTGTACTGTCCTTGTTTAAAACACTAATTTTATAAAATTTAAAAACAAAATAAACAACAACAAAACCCAAAAAAGACCCCCAAA